>NC_086235.1:15953000-16305000 GCF_036321145.2 Pelmatolapia mariae | reverse complement strand
CCACGCAAAAATCTATGTACTATCGAAAATGGCTGAGTCACAGGCCTTTGAAGGGTTGGGTTGATATTTGTCACCTTATTTCAAGCCTTTGAACCCTCATAACTTCTTGTAACGTCTGTATTTTCTTTGCCAGACAACCTGCCTGTTTTCAGCTTGGTTTAATCGACTGGAGCAGAGCTGTTATGGCTGCGGGCTCCTCGGTATGTTCTGATGGATTCAGAATGTTCCATCAACCTTGCCCCACCGGCGTCAAAATCTCTGGCTGAAATACAGACCTGAGTGATTCAGGAGATGTGAGTTAGACCATTCAAAAAATTGTCGTGGAGTCAGGATGTGATTGCTTTTGGTCTGTTGCAAATTGGCACTTGCTGCATAGAGTTTATTTAGTCCTCCAATTCCATCACATATGCTTTTGTCCATAGCTCTTTCCTGTATCTGTGAAGATTACAAGAAGGTTTATGTTTCAGGTTATGTATTGACTCTAAATTATATTCCCATTTGGACTGACTACATATGCTCATCATGACCAGCTGGGAAAAGCCTATTTTATGCAACAGTTGCAAATCAGACCTTTTTACATGTTGTATACACTGGATAAACAGACAACACTAGCAAAGGATGATCATGTGAAACCCATGTTCAGAAGTGCCCAAGGGCTGACAAACTTTAAAGTACAGGTGTGGCAATGTGCAACGTTTGCAGTGACAGTAGGAGAGATATGGCCTCCCTAAGGGGGCCTCACCTGATTCCAAACAACTCTAATGACAGCAAAGCCACTAAAACCAAAATGAAGGGTTATCCTTCTGGCAGTGGGGAGAAAAAAAGAGCAAGAAAGAGGAAGGAGAGAAAAAATGGTAAGTGGAGCAGATTATAACAAATAAATATAAGTTAAATAACATTAAATATCTAGACGTGACCAGTCGTGTGTGTTTGATGTGTTCCAGAGTAACTGTAATCACATTACATCACGCAACACTTTTTACAACACTTGTTACAATTATGTTGTCACTTGTGTTACAAAGTTTCTTGAATTATCTGCACACAACAGATAGAAAGAAAATAAAAACAGAAATTCTTTTTTCTTTCTGCAAGCTTGCACCACAATCAGCTGATTTCACTCCATGTGGTTTAAGGAGGAAAAGCATGAACATCAACAGGTAACAAAGGCAGTGATGAGCAGTCAGGCTCTTTAGGCTGGTTTTCAACTTTGAATTGTGCTGTCGGTTTTCGTGTTCATATGCAAAAATAAAAATAAAGATCAGGTGAGGTTTGCACCAGAGGCACAACTTTCAGCTTCTGCTGAAACTGCGAAAGCAATATTACTACTACAACAACAACAACAACAACAACAACAACAACAACAACAACAGAAAAACTGTAATGGATTTTTAACTGCAATGTGCTTGTTGAATTTAGCAACAATTACATGTTTCAATATGGACACATTTGATTACTGTAATGCTACATTTATGGTTTCAATTTTATGAAAATAAAAGTTGTGCACTAGTACGCAACATGGGCAAATGGTGCAAAATGATAACACAATAGCAGAAAGTTTTTTCTTCAGGAAGATCTATTTCATTCTCATTTTTAAAAATGGCTTCAATCAACAACACTAGTTAGTGATGAAGGTGTTTGGTGAAAATGATTTAATATACTTTTTTTATTGGACAGCTGGTGCAGCAGGACATTCCTGGTGATCTAGTCATTTTGCTCAACTGCTTGTTAATGCAAATATCTGCTCAGTTAATAACATGGCAGCAACATTTAGTCATGTTGACACAGGCGAGATGACCTCCTAAACTGACCATTGGAATAGGGAAGAAAAGTTATTTAAGTGATTTTTAATGCATCATGGCTTTTGGTGTCTGTGGTGGTGCCACAGCCTACCTGACACCATGTGACAAAACTCAGATCATCTCAAACATCTCATGACAATGAGCTGAGTGTACTGAAATGACCTCCACAGTCACCAGATCTCAGTCCAATAAAGCACCTTTGGGAGATTCACATAATGGGTATGTAGCCAACAAGTCTGCAGCAACTGTGTGATTTTATTGTGTCAATTTGGAAGTAATTCTCTGAGGAATGTTTTCAGCACTTGTTGAATCTGTGCCACAAAAATAAATGTCCCATTTCTGAAAGCACAAAAAGGTCTGATCCAGAACTAAAGGTGTACTTTACTTGGCACACTGAACACTTTTTAGTCTGTTTGTCTTGTTTGATCATAAGTTGACACATGAAGTCAAATTTGGTATGACGACCAGTCATGCAGGCTTCTGTCTTTTTTGCCTCCAATATACTCTATATTTCCTGGAGTTATCTCTTGTATTTGTCTTACAAGATCTTTTTAGGAATACCTCAACTAATTCTTACATTATATAGGAGAGTTGTTTTTCAATTCTCACCTAGAGAAGTGTCGGGCTAATGGCTGTTCTGTATTCAGAAGAGGATGAGATCATCCAGAACAAATGACCCCAGAATTTACAGAACAAATGCGGTGCACTTACCAACTCGGAGCCTCAGCATTAAAGTCCATGGCCATTAATATGTTTCTCAATATCCTAAAATTGAATTAACACTGTTTACATTTGTTTACCCTCCTCTATAACCCTCAGTGTGTCACCAGCTGCAGTGTTTCACCCAGCCTGTGTGTGTTGTAACTCTTTAATGTCAGCTACCAACTAATCAAGTAAAGTTCCCTCTGCAGTCTTGGTCTCGGCAAAGCTGCTGCACATTTTATTGTTTCCTGTGTCTGCATGTCTCTGATAGTACTCTATTTATGTTATAACACAAAATCTTGTTCCTAAACAATGTTGGCAGCTTGAATGCTTCTTGCTGCTGCTGTACAGAGAAATATTGTAAATCTGTGACCAAGTTTGTGGAGTACTTTGAGGAGGATTTGTATACCACCAGAATTTGAAATGTTAGATGTCGAGTTTGCTCCAGTGCAACATGGCATAAGGCTCCTGAAAAAATATCTGCCCCAGGACATAATGCAGAGTTGCTATACCTAAGGGATAGTATTAATCCCATGCTCTATTTATTAATTTATCTGTTCATTCCTTTGTTTTCTTCACACTTTCCTCTGCCTCTTTCTTCCTTTCGAGGTTGGGCTATCTCTCAGGTCTGCAGCATGAGGCCAGCAACCTTCAGACTAAAAAACATTATTCAAGGGTAGAGTCCATATTGGATGAAAATTCAGGCTCCTGTTACTGTAGCATCAAACTTAAAAGGCTGCTCAAATTCATCAGAAGAGTGAAATCTTGAAAGAATGAGAGATATGCTATTTATGGAAGTGTGTGTCGTGTCAAGACTGGCTGTGTGGCAGGCTGAGTAGGAAACAAATGCAGGACTCAGGAACAAGGGAGTTAAACTAAAAAGCAGCTTTATTAACTTTAAATTGAGTACAAAATGATCCAGATGTAAAAATCTGAAAAAATAAAATAAAAATATAAAAATAAAATAAAAAACAAGAAAACCAAGTTATATATTCCAGGAAACCATACTGTGAGAGAGGACACATGACGGTACAGCTGGGGTAAATAAAACACATGTGAGCAGAATCTAACTAACGAGACAAGGACACAAAATTAAACAACACACACACACACACACACACACACACACACACACACACACACACACACACACACACACACACACACACACACATGTGTGTATTTATATCCTTGTGGGGACATTTCATTGACACAATGCTTTCCCTAGCCCCTTACCCTAACCCTAACCATAACCTAATTGTAACCCTGACACTAAAACCACATTTTGAGGCTCAAAAATGCCTTCAAACTCGTGGGGACCGGGATTTTGGTCCCCACAAGGGCTGTTTGTCCCCACAAGTATAGTAAACTACCAATTTTTGGTCCCCATGAAGATGTTAATACCCGTCCACACACACACACACACACACACACACACACACACACACACACATATATAAGATGAGGCACTATCAAAATAAAACAGGAAGTACAAACACTAAGACCAGGAGTAAGACTTGACAGAACTAAACAGAACACAACCAGGAAAGGTAAACAAACAGAGGCGACACAGAAACATGAGGGTGCAGGAATAAACCAGACTGAAACCAAGAAATGCTACTACCAGAAAGTATGAAACCAGAACACAACACTCCAAGAAAACCCTTAAGTCATGAAACAAAGATTATGAAAAAAAAACAAAGCTAAAGAAAACTCAAAATCCTGTGTTCGACACCCAGGGACCATGACAATGTGCTGCAGAGTATCAGGTTTAACTTTCAACAAATAGATTTCTAAATCATAACAGATGCCCATTAATTCTCTACAAACAGGACTTAATGCAAATACAGATTTTAGTCATTTGTGTGCCAGAGGAAAGATTTGTTGTACATCTGGGAATGGGAATAATCAGATAGTTTAAAGTAATTATCCTATAACATATGCCAGCTTTTCCTCATGATATTTTGTTTACACTGGTTAGATTACCAAGCTAAAATTAACCTTATAAATCTCACACCTGGCAGTTAGTGAAATATTAAAATACAGAAGTTTCTTCCTCTTTTTGATTTGGGAAACTTAAAAAATACACCAGCTACAAAGAAGTTTAACTTGGTTGCAGGAAAACTTCTGCAGTGGTGTCCAGTTAAAAGTAATCATCTATGCAAAATGAAGTCACTGTAGCATCACAAACTGTAGTATAAAAAAATAGCAGCTTTAAGAAACACTGTATTACACTGAGAGGTTAATTAAAGCTGGTTAGGTTAAATATAATGGCAAGTAAATTTTTTATGCGTGGTAGTCTGGTGGTTCTTTTAGCCGGTGTCATGGAGACAGGTACCACATTATCCTCCCTGCACCCTCTGCAAGATCATGTGTTCGCTTCAACATGCAGCTAGTGCTACAGAAGAGGAGGCAGTATAAACAGAGTGCCTATTTTAAAGTGGCAAATCATTTAGAATGCAATGTTTCAAACAGGCAAATGTGTCTGCTAAGCTAAAGCTGCAGTTGCTGTATTTTGCAGGGGAATGAAGTGTTAATGTGCGACACTCTCACAGATGCAAAAACAATGTAAGCATGAGAGGACAGACGAGGAAGAGAGATTCTTTCCTCGGGTAAGGACTGCTCACTAAGTGACATTTGATGAACTGGAAATTTATAATTTATAATTTAAAAGGTGACGTGTAATGTCCATTTTTGGTTTAGATGTTTGTTTTAAATCAGCTGCAGATCTGTGCATAATGTATCGGCTTAGTTATGTGGTTGTTTGATATTGAGAAATGTTCCATCTTATTCAAAGGTTACACAGAAAGTAGGCGGTTTGCAGCATTGTGGTTCAGTTTGTAGTGATGGAAGCTGCACTGGTACGGCGCAGATTGTGGTATCTAATGCTTTTTGTTCACTAGCACCCACTCAGCTTCACTCAACTATACTTACTCACTTTTGGTCATCATCCAATTCAGTACAAAGTCAATTTGTGTGGGAACGTTATGGCAAGGCCGCCTGAAAGTCCTGTGACATCATTAGTATGCAATGCAAATGCAACACAACAATGGAAGGCATCAAGGCCACGGTACACCTGCTGCTCAGTCTATGGCTTTTTATCAGATTCAGGTACGTCTGATACTCACCGTTGGAGCACTGTGTGGGGTTTTGTGTTCCTTGTTGCCGGGTTTCACACACACACTGCTTTTGCCTAACATTAACATGCCGATGGATCCATCGGACATGCAGACTAGATGACCCTGGGATCGAACCACTGACCTTCTGATTAGCAGATGACCTGCTCTACCTCCTGAGTGGCGACTGTGGCTGAGGGGATTTGTAGCAGGTTTGATAGAATATTCTCTACATGAAATTTGATGATCCTGTTTACCATTGAAATGATTGTTAAATTAAATAATGCTTCATAATAGCTGTCCATGTGTTAACATGGCAGCTGAGGAACAAGACCTGCTCCTATTGGTTCTAATTTTAGATTCTTTTTTTAACATGGGGAAAAAAACGTGTGTTTCAAATGCGTTTGACACAGCTCAACCTCAAGTTACTGTATAATTTAGTAAGTAGGCTATAACTTTGATATTTTTAGGATAGGTTACTAGAATTAATGTCGTAGTTGCACTTGTATGTAATTATTAAGTAATTGTGCCACATGTTTCATTTAATGATGTTTGAGCCTCTGATTTTCTGAAGTTGGAGCTTACAAACAGCTCATGCTCAAGACTTAGAGGACTTGTGTTGCCATATAAACCTTTAAAATTACATGAGAATCTTTATTAATTCATTCTTGCACTTTCTCCTGCGAGCTGCAGCAACTCTGTCTTTTACATCACCGTCAGATTTTCAGTTTTTTCAAGTATGAACAGCGCAAAGTAAGAAACCTAATTATTCAGATATTCAAAGCCTGAATTATTCAAGGCTGATTCGTTCTCTGCTGGTCTGATTGTAAATGGATCCACCAGACAAAATCAATCAGCAAACAGCGTGTTATTTATTAGCCTGTGTTGACACAGATGTGTAACCTCCAGTGAAATTGCTTTTTTTTGTCTCTGCACGGTGTGCTTTCACCTTCGCTGACATAGAATCTTGTGGCCGGTGTACAGAAAAATCCTATTTTTATGTTTTATGTTTATCTCTTCCAGCATGTTATACCTCAAGGCCAGAGTGTGGTGGGACACCTTAGCCTTTTACTCTGTAACTGTTTTCTTCTTTCAGAAAAAAAATAACAACAATGTGCTCCAATCTACCAAGAAAAGTCCCTTTGGAAAGTAAAAGCCATTTTTCCACAGTACAAACAGTGAAGAGAGTTCAGATCAGATCAATAGACACAGCATTCTGGCCTTTCTTCTCCTTTGGTTTAATTTTACCCGATACCCTGCTCCGCCTTACGGTCCACAGGATCACAGTCAGCTCCTGTCAGTTATGTCATTTCAGCTCATTTGGAAGTGATTGAAGCTGACATCCTAGGTGTGTTAGACCAATTGCCCTTTCCCCTTCCTCTGCTGAGAAGAAAAGTGGTGGTGCAGTACAGGACGAAAGAGCGACTTTTAAAAAAAGATCTGCTAGTTGTTGCTGAGGAGCGCTTTCCAGTAGAGCGCTTCCTCCCATCAAGCACCAAAAGTGGTTACACAAAGATTAACTAGATGCTCTACTCTATGAATTTATCTCAAATCACACATTTATTGAGCTAATTGCTAATCAACCCTAAACTACCAGCTACATTGTACAGATGGACATAAACTGATGGCCTCTTTCAAAACAAACACTTCAAATGTTTCCCAGGCGTGAATGTGAAATTCAGCTGTGCCTCTCTGCCTCAAGGTTTCAAAAATGATTCACTCTTGTTGGATCAAATGTCCAAAGTTCTCTCATAAATGGAACCACACTGGTAGCTCTGGGCTTTCTGGTGTCGCAAAGGTTGATTTCCTTTAGGCAAGACTGATCGCTGCGGTGCTACGAGGTTAACCTGCCGAAGGTAGAGTTCAGTGGATCAAAAATAATATGAAAAAAGGGCTGTCTACTCAAAATTCACTCTCTGAAAAATGGGCTCACCTTTCACTTATTGACCTTCATTTGATTTTCTTTTTATTCATACTTTGATGCTTTCACCCTCGTAAAGATTGCTATACATATTTATATCCAATAACGTTGCTGTTTTACTTTTCCCGTGGATCCTAAGAAAAGGTTCACAGCTAGGCTGTGCGCTAATAAATGCCCTGTTCAGGAAAATAAAACAGCATATAAATGTGTGCAAATAAATATCAAACAATCAGAATCTCTATGTGAATCACAACAGCTGAAGGTTTATTTGGAAGGAAATGAATAAAATATTTTTTATGAACAGGGTCATATCAGAGCATGTAAGTGATGCTGAAGAGCACAGCCTAAAGAAAACAAACAGTGAATAATTATTGACCTGCATTAATTGAATTTAATTGATTTAATCTTTTATTTGGGCCACTGCCAATTCGACACCAGACATTATTTCTATTTCTGCTTGAGGATGCATTTGAATTCATCTGAAGTATCAAAGTCTGCAACACTGACAGTGCTTTATTCTTGGACTCTACTACAGTAGCTATATGAGAATCACAGCTTTTTTTATACAGGGCCTCGACGCAGCAGCAGCTGTATTCCTCCTAGCACCGGTGCCAGATGAAAATAGCTGGATGAACAACCTAATCTTCACGAGGGGGGCATTTGGTTCAACTCTCTTTGCTATTTCATTTTTTCAAAAAGTGCATTTATGCTTTCACTTATGTGTGCAGGTGTACTTGGAGTCACATATGCTATGTCACAAAATAGAGGTTATAAACTAAGATGCATGGTTAATTTAAAACAAAAGAAAGTGAATGTACATTTAAAATAGTACTGCAAGAGGCAATCATGTACTGTATAATTATAACCTATACACTGGGTTACCTTTACAGGTATGCAACAAATCTGAGCATAAACAGCCTACTTTAAGTCCCACCGTGGACTGAGTATGCATAATTGCAACCAGTCACACAGCACACTCAAAGGGAAATGTAACCACAGTTATAAAAGTTCAAAGTTATCTGTCTTTGATGGTATAATGTACAAAACAGGAAAGATATTTTCTCTACGTGCAGAAGTGAATGTGAACTCCCCACACAGTTTGGGTCACTGACTGTGACATATTTCCATTTGCTTTGCAATTTTCGAGTGAGATCAGGCTGCTCAAGCTGAACAGTGAACTCTTTTTAAGTTCCAAAGAGAGATATGAGGGGGAACTTCCCAAAGTCTGACATACATAAACTCACGTGATCCAAAGTTAGCGTCCTCCTCAGTTATCCTGCTGCAATTGCTGCAGATGCACTAAGCTACAATTAATCCAATAGTTAGTGCAGCAACAATTATACTAATGCTAACTTATTGCTACTCACACCTTGGTTTTCGTGTTTAACCTTTTCATTAACAAACTGCAGGATTTAATTTTTACCAATTTGTTACTAAGGAGTGTTGCACTTTAAACCGGTCCTATTATGCTTTTTCTTGTCTCAGATATACTCCGAGGATTGGTAGTGTGGGCGACAAGATGTGGACCCAAATGCCAGACTGAGGACATTTAACATTAACTGAAAAGGCAGTTTTAATACTGAGCTCAAACTAAACACAAAGCACAAGTGACAAAAGATTACTAAAATAAAAAAGAGGAAGTAACCTAACACAATGATGAAGACTACACAAGACAGCACAATCAAAGAATTATATGTGACAAATGATCAAAGTAACAAACAATACTAAAAACCAAAAGGAGTCATAAATCCACAAAATTAATTACTAATTACCATTACAGCGAGGTTCTGGCTCCAAAAAGCAGGGGTGCGTCTAGAAAAGTGGTATGGGGAGGCATCCACCCCATCTGGCCTTTTTCCAAATGACAGAGACATGACTCAGCTCGATATCATCTTTCTTCGTGGTACGAACAAAGTTCTAAACATGTGAAGTGGGATGTTCTTGTTTTTCGTATTGCAAAGTAAAGCCTCTCAGTGGCTCATAAAGGTAAGCTCCAAAGAAGCTCATTCTGTACAATTTTAAAGAACAAAGGCACAATTTCTTGGACCTTAAGATGCAGACTGGTACTGTCAGTGGTACTGTGGTCATGGAGCAACAACGTGATTCAATGAGTTCTGAGAGACATTAAGTCACTGGCTCAGTAAAGGAACTGTTCACTTCTAAGGTAATTTTCTACTCTGTAGTTATTTCTGATTACCAGTGTGACCACCATTGCTGATTCTTTGTATCCCCCCAACCTCACCACCACCACCACCCCATTAAAAACAATTCCAAGAAGCACCCCCGCCAACAAGTCTCTGACTCTCATTCAAAATCTACTCAAATATTTGTATAATTAAATAGCTGGTAAGCTCCATCCTTGCTTTAGGTTACTTTGAAATAATTTAATTTGCTAATATAACATAATTAAATAAATATTAGGCCTCAAACAGATGTATGTTTTAAAGTATGGAGTGATTCACAAGCCATGTGAATGAGGCAGACTGGCAAGGTTTAGGGAGATGAATTAAAGCTACATCTTCATTGTTTTGATATGATGACCTCTTATTTCATCATCATTTATTACAGAAAATGTACAGCCTGCTCCTCATATTGGCTTGTTCTTTGTTTTTACTGTTAACAGATTCTCCGGGTGTTTTTTGGGAAGTATTTGTGAATGCTGTCCAGTTTTAATGCATCCTGGCCATTATAAAATATATTGCTAATTCTGTACACGTTTTCTACCCTTCATTCAGGTTCTCTCTTTCTCATATCACCCTGTTTTCCCATATTTCGAAGAGCCTCCCTCAACAACAAAAGACGGGAGTTAACCATAAAAGCTTTTAAGGTTTCAGTTTGGCTCCATTGTAAACCACTGACAGGCTTTATGTATGGAGTATAGTCTGTTTACTTTCTGGTGCTGCACAAGCAGTGGATTGTGGGTTATTTGCTGAATACAGCTGTCTGCTGAAGCTTGAAACACTGGAAATAGAAATGAAATGGAACCAAAAGAGTGTGTAAAAAAAAATACATAATGGAGAGTCAGATGATGACTGACTTTTTGTTTTGTCTCTACTAGAAAGATTCAAACCTCTGCCAAATCAGTAGAAAACTTCAGATTTATATCATTTGCCCAGTCTAGACTGGACAGTTGGACACTTTTTTTAAGCAATAGATACAGTTTCTAAATGTCCAAACAGGAAGTGTCAAAACGTTTTAGGCTGTCACAAGCTGAGAAGCCATGATTGGTAATAATGAAGTCTGGCTTTCCCCATGCAGTGTTCAGCAGATTACCAAAACAAGCTTGCTCAGACTGGAAATATGATCTTGTTTTTCATCAACACCAAACCACCTGTTACCCAGCGGGGGAAAAACCCCTAAAAGAAAACTTAATACAGCTCCAAAGACTGTGCAGGTGGTCGCAGATCTTATTATTTTGGATTTGAGATCAGAAGTCGGGCAGTAATCAGTTGGTTTGAACAGTTAGAAGTTTCTCTTCTGTTCCTCACAGCCCTCGCTCATCAGCTGTCTCCTCTTCTTTGCTTTGGCGAGGAGACTTTGTCAGTTCTACTGTACACCTGTTCATTTTATCTCAAGCTTCTATCTTAGCCTGCCTCTACACACCCACATAACTGATCCGTGGTGAGACTCCAAAATGAAATTTAAATGAGCTCCCACATGTGTCATCAGTGTCTACAAGACTTGAAATGTATTTTTAATTCAGTATAAGAATAACACATTTCTTCACAAATCTAGTTTTTGCATTGTGGTACATTACATTTAGACTGCACGCCGTGACAAGATGCAACAAAGCTGAAGTGGTCTTTCGTCCTGAGCCATGGCTGTCACGTAATTTCCATCCTGTCCATTTACTTTCAAAGATGTAATCCCAACACGGCAGCAATTTTTCTACTTTGATGTAAATTGTCCCAGCCAGCCGATGTGTTGACTGAAAGGCGGCAGTAAGAGCGATTTTAAATAACACAGTATGCTTAAACCAGGTAGATACTCTGGGAGAGGAAGGGTAATTTTCATGTGACTCACTGTCATGAATTGATGCAGGACAAAATTCAACCCATCACAGTCAAAAGAGGGGCCTGATATAGCTCATCAAAGCACAGCTCATCAGGTCGATTCAGCTGACAGAAAGGGCTCCGAATCGCAAAGAAAACACAAGATCAAAGACAACCTGATTACAGGTTTATGATACCAGAGATTAGAGAATGATACTGGAGATATTTTTGTGCTGCTAAAACACGTGTTAGATATCAGAAGAAAATTCAAAGCAACGATAAACTGCTCAAGCAAGACAACCTCAGTCGCTGCCAGTTAACTTTTTTGTCTCAGAACAAATCAAGCTGAGGCAAAAACCCTAAATCACCTTTACTGATATGAATAATTTTGTTAAATTCATGCATTTTAAGTGATACATGCTGTTTGTTTTTTGCAGTGGAAACTTGCCATGTAACATTTATTTGACGGTAAGTGGAGACATAAATGAGACAAATAGGCCAGATTTTTAATGCAGGTTTATGGTTTGATGCTTCGTTTTTTTTAATGTATTCTGACTGTCCTCTTCACTCTTTATAGGTTGAAAAAATGTTACTATTATTATTTCCATAGTGATTAACAAAGAGAAGTAAAAATAGTAACACCACAGTATGAAAATCACCTCAAAGTAAAACTGTGTATCAACAGTAAAACTACTTATTATGTTGAAAAATCACTTTGACATGCTCTTTGGAGCTGATCTTCACTCTTCATGATCACACATGATGGCTGAGGTGATTTGCAAGAGAAAACCTGCTTCCTGAGATAATTCCCTGGGTAATTTCTTTTTTATTCATCAGTACTACCTCTGTTTCCACAGCATTGACCCTTGAAACACCAGAAGCACTTTGAGCAGCAATAACTTCAATTAATTGTTTTCTGTGTGCCATTATCACTTCCTCACATCAATGTGAAGGAACTTTGACAAACTCTCTTTTATAAGGTTCCTTCAGTTCAATGAGATTCAAGGGTTTGTTTATGCACAGCTCTCTTAAGGTCCCACCACAGCATTTCAATCAGGTTGAGGTCTGGACCTTGATTCTTTTCTTTTTCAGCCATTTTTTTTAGATTTGCTGTTGTGCTTGCGATCATTGTTCTGTTGCATGACTCAGTGTCAGGCAACTTTTCGCTATTGAGCAGATAGATTTGACTCAAGAATATTTTTAATAAACAGAGGAGTTCATGGTCAGTTCAATGACTGCAAGGTGCCCAGGTCCCGTGGCTGCAAAACAAGCCCAAATCATCATCCCTCCACCATCATGTTTGACAGTTTGGCTTCATCTATCCAAATGATATTGTTCCAGAAGTCTTGTAGTTTACTCAGATGCAACTTTGCAAAACTAACCTGTCATGTTATCTTAGCAAAGAAAAGACTTTGCGATACAAACCAAAAACAGAAATTGTTCAACTCGAATTCAAAGGACTCAAAGCAATCACAAGGAAGTTGTTGGTATAATACTAATTTATTTCACCCATCAACAGCCAGGTTATTTTTCTCAAGCAACAAGGGATTGCCTTGGGTCACAGACCAGTCTCTAGGCCTAAGACTGAGGCCTAAGAGGTCACCCAAGTTAGGAAATCATCAAAACTGTTTTCAGTTATGAAAGTCTTATACAAAGAAATCTGTCTGCTACTTGCCGAGATATTTTATACATTCAGTGTTGAACCAACAGAGGTTATAACAACTCATGGACTCCAGGAGAAATCTACCAATTTAACTTCTCCAAAATTCACTTTTTCCTTATTGGAGTTTATGCACAACACTCTTCAAAAACTAATTACTTTAACTTGGAACAAACTAACCTTCTACTCTGTTGCAATGATCATTATTCATTTTGGCATTGGAGTTTCTTTGCCTTGTCTTGATTGATGTTTTCATATTGTATTTCGGCTAGTGCATATTGGCGAGGGCGGGCGTGGAGGTGGTCTTAATGACATTTTCCTTAATAGATGATTAAATATAATATTATTTATGCACACCTTTCCGTGCTCTGGTCTCACCAGGTATCTTGACTGAGACTCATAAAGGGTCATTTTAATTGATACTTCCAATATGAATTATAAACTTTATCATGTTGCTTTGACTCTTTTTTATTTTACCTTTTCAGCATTTTGTTGCTTTTTTCAATTTGCTTTCATAAGTGGAAGAAAATGAAAATGCTAATAGATTATGTTTGTTTTCAGTTTGTTAGCTTTTTTTTCAGTCTAACTCACCCAAGTCTGCTCACACCATTTCTCCAAGGATGTATGAAACCAGCCTGCCTTTATAGATGAGGCTCATTAAGGTAGATTATACTCCTAATCTTTTTTTATAGCTTACAATAAACCAAGAGCAGTAAAAATCAGTGGGTGGAAACAGTAATTTGACTTCCAAAACTAACATCCCCCTTTTGCAGTATTTGCGGATCATGTGCACTGACTCCTGACAGGTGCACAGTAACACAGTGCTCAGATCCACTTTGACAGCTTCTCAGTCTCTGCCAGATGAGTTATTATAGGGAGATTCGACTCATCCCCTTTGTTGCAGCATTTAGAGGATTGCCTAAAAACAGCGATTCTCTGTGACAAACACATTTTCCTTTATAAAATTATTTCAGGGAGTATGAATGCCAGAGCAAAATGTCATGTCAATTTTTGTTTGCTATCAATAGAAAGGCACCACAGAAACACTAGGATGACTAAGAAAGAAGAAAACAAAAAAATGTTCTGCATCTATATTTTTGTTACTACTGAGCATGTATAATATAGACAAATCCATTATAATATCAATGGACATTTATTGGTTTAGCAACAGCCAAAGGGCATCAAGTTTGGCATCTTTGATGTTGTCATCTTGTTTTGTGAAATCAAACAGGGCATTTAGGGTGCGAATGCCATTGCTAGCACAGACTAGCTAGCTTGTTTATCAAGAACTGATTGTCCACTCCTGGTGAAGTGTGAATTTCCAAGCTCCCAGTTGGAATTTTCAAGTGGAAACTCCACTTGAGTTGGACTTCCAACTCAGGAAGCCAAAGTAGCCCCACTTAAAAATCCAAGATGGTGGCAGTGAATTGTTGTCTATTAGCCATACACAGAGCACTGACCAGGCTCAATTTGTGAATATGTGGCGGTGCTGTTTTTAAGTGCCAAAAAAAGAACTCCCCCCCCAAAAAAACAAAGCATTGTGCTGTATTGCTAGTGATGCATGAATGCTCCGGCTTGCTAAGGAGCAAAACAAATCCTGTTTTTTGTTGCTTTTTCAACTTTGCTACTGAAGCACCTTTAACTTTACTAAATGCAGAATTACTAAAGAAACTGATCTTAGTTCAACTAAATTGTAGAGCAACAAAAAGGACTCTACCTCTTGCTAAAAGTAGCATGCAAAACTTTACACATTAATGCAATTTAAATCAGTGGGCTGGTTAAAAATTATGTTTTTTGTCTTGTGGGGGAAAATTAGACCAAAAGCCAAAATCCGTTTATACCAGGCTGTTTATCTCTGCTGTACAGGTGAGCATTTCACTGTGGGGGATTTACCGGGATTGAATCACAGTCAGCAGACTGACCACTTTTTTGTAGCCCCAAAAGTTGCCACTTTGTATTTGCACAGTTACTATCTTTGTTTCCAGGTTGCTGTATTATCCCCTCATTCCTCGAGTTTTAGTCTTGAAACTGTAGAACACAGCTGTTGAAGTTTAATCTTCTCGTGGTGTTAACAGAAACTGATTTATTTTTGCCTTAGCGTTCATGGATTTTTCATTGACATCAGTGACTTTTTTTCGAAGGCTTTTGCAAATGTGAAAGTACCCAAAGTTTAAATGTGTTGGGGCATCTCCTTTGATGTTTTCCTGTCTGGCTTTTCTCCCAATATTTGTTGTACAAGTCTGTCTGTCCTGTGCATGCTTATTATATAGACTCAGTGGTCCAGAATTTAAACAGACAAAAAAATCCCATCTTCTTTTGTCTTTTAACACTGTTATGTTAATACTACAGCTTTCTCATGTGTCTGTTATTAGGGCTGTATGAAAAAGATTTGATCTAACAAGGGAAAAAGTGAAGGGAAAAACACAATAGTACCTTATTTATGAATATCTACCAACAGTTTCTTATTGTTTATATCACACCAAAAGTCAAAATGTGTTTTTGTGACAATATTCTGTTCCTGTGCATGAAAAAGAGCCACATCCTAATGAAATGAGAGAAAACAGCTGAAAGATTTTCACTCATGGTGCTTGAGAAATTAGCATTGCGGGGGACACTGTCACTGCATTTTCACTGGTTTGGTCAGAGCGGGCACATTTTTCTTGACAGGGCTGTCGCTTGTTCTTGTGCAAATTATCACAGCTTTATCACACTGTGCATGCTGTAAACACACAGAGTTTAAACGGGCAGAAATCGTGACACCTTGGACATAAAAATATTGGCAACATTGTTTGAAAATTACCCAACATTCTTATCTTTCTGTGTGTTAACGAAACATAAACTGCATGCTTATTTTCTTCCCGCACATCACACCTGTGTGTTTCAACAAGAAACTCAGTTTTATCTAACAGAAAACTCTAGAGCTCCTCTCATTTTAACATGTAAGACAGACATTGACCTATAGGGATTCTGCATTATTGCACTAATGAAAGACATAGCTCATAATGGGTCACATTCATCTAGCTGCTTTGAATAGTGGTAATTGGAAAGCCAAAAGCCAACATTAGATTAGTGACCCCCTTTACCTTCTATCAAACAAAAAACTATTTGAAGTATCTACTTGAACCACTTCCTCTGGCTCTAAGATGCATTTATTTCTACCTCTGACTCATCGCCATGTCACAGATTCTCCTTAAATGACTTCAGCATACACCACGCTGCCCAAGCTCTCACTCACAGTAAAATCACAAAGTTATTCATCTAAGCCAGGCAAACAGAGGACTGGAAACTTAAACAACCCTATGGTTCATTTCTCCTAACACCTCATATGAGCATGAGGTCATAAGGAAAAGTGCATTGTTTAAAATAATTAAAGATGTACTTTTATTTATGAATCAAGGCTGCAATAATAAAATACAGTTAAAGGCTGAAGCAATGATGGCAATCAATTTAAAGTTGAATGTTTTGTTGACCCATCGTTCCACCTCAATTATTTTCCTTTGTGAGTTTTTCCATTTTCAGTCACTTTCATCATAATTAATTCTGTAACTAGAGAGCTCTGTCACTTGGGCATGAGGAAAGCTTGCTAAGATCTGTACACTTCATATCTTCTCTACAGAAACTTCACAGGAATTAGTTCAGCATTAAGTAACTTTTGGCTGTTAAAATGAAAGAGTGGACCCACTTTGCAGACCTCAACATCAGTCCAAGGAACCTTTTGAAGTCACCTCATTGAATGTCCTCATTGAATTAAACTAGCAAGTGATAATTTGTGTTCAAGAATAATTTTCAACTATCATTTTATTGAATCGAGCAAAGTGAAGAAGATGAAAACATTCCCTATAAGAAAAAAAAATGTAACACGTATCATCTCAGGCTTTCGTGCCTATTTCTAATTGACTTTAAGCTCAACTAGTCCATCCCTGGGCTTATGACACTGACATCAGGGCCAGAGAAGTGATGGCTGTTTCAGTCAAAAACGTTCAGTTTCTCATGTAAAAAATGTGTAATGGCTTAAAAGTGTTATTTATTGTTTTAAAACACACTACAGTTTGTGTATGTGGAGACCAGAGACATTATGTGGCCATCTGTTCACAACTATATTTAAAAAAAGATTGTAATCTTCCTGCCGTGAAGATGTATATTACCTCTTTGTGAACCATCTTTCTTCTCAGAGGGGACGGGCATTGTGAGACATTGCTCCACACTTGAAAGTAAATCAAATATGGAGATTTAATCATTAATAACATGCTACAGGAAATTTGATCTACAAGTCCTTGAATTTCTGTATCCAAAAGAAAACTTGTGCCTTTAGAAATAAGCAGCCAGTTTCACCAATTAGAGTAAAAAATTTAAAAGGACTGAACATGAATCACTGTGAGTCACTCAAGGATAAAAACAATAACAAATAATCAGGACACTGGGCTGCTGCATGTCACAAAAGTCTAAACGCAGACCTTGCATCCATTAGCAGTTTTGAAGTTATTCAGGAAGCCACAGCTCTGGCTTATCATAAAACACTGCAGCAACTTTTTACACGCCATAACCTTCAGCCATTTGCATGTTTTGGTCTTCCAACTCTCTTCAAGTGCAGGTTGGGTTGGGCAGATGAGGGGCCGCCTTGGATTCCCGCTGTTTGGCTGACTCCCTTGTTGCACATCAGTCTCATTTTCAGCCAGTCCTTAGGACCAGCTCCAACACCCAGTTTCCACCACATGCTCTGCTTCATTAGTGGTAATCGGGCTCTTCCATAGCTTTTGCAAACTTTGAAGTTTAACATCTCTATTTCTTTGTTTCCCAGTGTTACCTCTCTAGCCAAAGAGCAATAGTTCTTCAGTGTAAGCTACCTGTTCCCATCGAGCTGGTCCTTTAACTCTGACATCCTTCATCAGAGAACCCTTCAATTACATTTTTTATATAATGCCAAATCATTATAACATCTCAAGGCACAAAGAAAAGAAAGGAAACCTAACCCTCCTCATTTCCCAGACACAAATCAGACTAGTGGTCCCCCCTCTAAGCATCCTTCCCAGACAAACTGAGTTAGCCACCTCACCCACGTCAAACATAGTCCTCTGGAATATTTCTGTGGAACTCCTCGCCTGGACTAACCTACCTCTCCTCTCTCTCAGTCTGCCCTGGGTTTTGCTTCACTCCACTTTCCTTTATTGCCATCTTGGCATGCAACGTTCTGCTTAATAATAAAATAACTAAAAAGTTAAGAGTTACAGTTCCTGAATAAAAAGCTTGTAAATATTTTTAAAATGTGCTATTTTTTGTTTCAGAGATTCCCTTTTTAGATTATAGAAAATTTGCGTTTGTGTCATTAGAGGCACACTTTTCTGTTGTGATAATAAAGGATTATGGGCCGCCAGCCTAGTAAAGGAACTGATGCATGTGAGTGGGCATGTATCTGCCACCCAGAGTCCTCCTGCTACATTTGTCATAAACAGACTGCTGAAAATAACAGGAAAATGCCAATGGTGTTAACTGTGAATTACCTACTGTTTTGTGGGCGCTCATGATGATGCAACAAGGCATTTTTCGAGGCAGTAAAGTAAAATAATGAAAGATCTGCATCCAGCAATATAGAAGAGATTATATACTATACTACGACGCAAAATATTAACTAAAACAAATTAAAAAGCAGTGAGTAATAAATTTAAAAAATGGTTTACTAGGACCATAAACAAATTCATATAAATTCAGTTTTATTTATATAATGCCAAATCACAACAACAGTTACCCTAAGTTGCTTTATAATTTAGGGTAAAGACCCTAACAATCAGATGACCGCCTGTGAGCAAACACTTGGCGACAGTGGGAAAGAAACTCCCTTTTAACAGGAAGAAACCTCCAACAGAATCGGGCTCAGGGATGGGAGGGAGACAGGATAAAAGACACACTGTGGAAGAGACCCAGAGATTAACAATAACTAATGATTAAATGGAGAGTGGTGTGTAAGTGCACAGGGTGAAAAGAGGTGAGTGAAGAAGAAACACTCAGACTCAAACACAGAAGCAGAGACTAAGTCTGTCATGCAAGAGGAGAACATAACAGAAGTCTTAACAAAGAACTTGGAGAGGCTGAGCTACCGTACTGTGCAAAAGTCTTGACTCACTCCTTGTTTCTTTATATTTGTCTTCCAAGGTCTTGAGCAATAGTTCTCCAGGTTTTCTGAAAGACTTTTATGACCGTTAACACTGAACATGAATCAGTCAATGAACTATTGTGTCTACACATAAAGGTCTTTTAGCACTTTGTTACTAGCTGTCTTATTCAAAAACAAATTTTCTTTCCCATTTCTTTAGTTGAATCTACAAAAAAACACCAAAGATAACACAGATTGACAAGCATGAAATAGTGTTTTGCACCAACGACGTTAATTCCCAAAGAAATATTGGCTGAAAAGTGAGTTATAAGAGTCTGACTGGCCACTGCTTCATTTTTCAGCATGACAATGATCCTAAACACCCAAAGCAGTTAAACAATACCTAGATAGAAAAACACACATAGACTGGTAATGGATTGGCCTCCCCAGGACCTAAACTTCAGCAAACACCCAAAGAAGACTTTGAATGTCCTTCAAGAAGCCTGGAGATCTATTCCAGAAGACTACTTAAAGAAACTACAAGAAAGCTTGTCTAAGAGACACCAGGCTATGTTCAAGTATAAGGTGGTCAAACCAAATACTGACTTTAAAGCTCATTAGATTTGTACAGATTCCATTTTTTCCCTTATATATGCTGTATTTCCATGTATCTCTGCGTATTTTTCGATAAATCGCACAGTACTGTATATATACAATAATCCCCTCATGGGGAATGAAACATAGGTGCACACAGTTTCAACAGATGAAAACAATCAGGGAATCAGGGGAGGAAGCAAAATTAATATAAAGGATAAAAGAAGATCAACCTTCAATATAAATAATGTAAGAATCTAAAAGGCAGTAATCACAGAGACAAGAAGACTCACACTGAACATGAAGACAGAGACAAAGTGAAACTGGAAAATAAGCACAGAAAGTAAAAGTGGAGAGAATTAGTAGGGAAACACTAAACCAAGAATTTGAAAAACTTCATGAAAAATAGAAGTGAAACAACAAAATGACAGTAACTAAGCATGCCTAGCCCTAAAATCCTTTCAAAGTTGGTTGGTGTGTTTTTCCCTGCAAGCTGTTGTCTGTAAATATAAAAGATAATTTTGTTTAACAGTCTGGATATTCGGCTTGTTATTCTATAAATATGAATGAGGCTTCTGATAAATTTAATCAAAGCAGAGAAAGCGCCCTTGCTCACTCACTCACACATCCATTGTACACAGTTTGCTACAGAGTGGACTCGGTGCACTGCTCAGTGCAGCGCAGACCACTGATGATGCATTATTAACACTACAGCATGTAACACTGCTCCACAATAATGTGTCGAGTATTCACGATTGTCTCTGTTACATAAACAAACCAAGAACATCTGCACCACATTTGAGTCCATGGACACAACAACACGGGCTTTTTTGTATAAGAACGTGTCATTTTATTTACACCCCTCCACCTACACAAGTGGCATGTTACTTGAGCTGCAACTACGCAATTGTATTCTGTCTGACAGTTTGTTAACTGTTAATTAAATGTAACCAGTTTAAATGTGGTGTATACACTTATGAGTTATGCTTTTTTTTAATATATGTATGTAAGGTTAAACCACATGCATATATTATGTGACAAAACCTTGAGTGAAAACAACATTTCTGGGACTCTTTACAATTTAATTAAAACATTTTAACACTCTGAAGAAGGCTTTTTATCAATATGACTTCACATTTTTATCACAATAATGCTTCATTGTTACTGCAGTTACAGCATTATAGAAACACAATAACTGGAATTGTTCAACAGGAGTAATTGAAGTGAAGGACGAAAATCTATTAGCATATTTAGGTCAACTTTGAAACAGTAACTCTGGAGCTATTAAAGCAATTTTGTGAACTTAATGTGTTTGTACAAATGAAACAGTTTCAATTAATATTTAGCAAAGAGTAACAAACCCATGTCCTGTTAAATTCTTTATTGTCAGCCACAGTTAGTGGGTTTTTTTGCCATTTGGACTCCATAGTTTGGGGGAATAGAAATGTATGTGTGCTTTTATCACTGTTTGTGCTAATCACTGTTACCACTACTTGGATTGAGCAAGATTAAGAGGTACTGGGTGACAGCAGCTATGATGCAGATGCCTCATTTCTTTAAATTTTGCTAGGAAGAGGAAAAACATGTGGAGCAATTTATTGAAACATGTGGAAACATACATGGAAATACAGCATATATAAGGGAAAAAACTGAATTTGTTCAAATCTAACGAGCTTTAAAGTCAATATTTGGTGTGACCACCTTTATTGTTCAACATAGTCTGAACTCTCTGACAAACTTTCTTCTTATTTCTTTAAGAGATATTCAGGAATAGTTTTCCAGGTTTCTTGAAGGACATTCAAAGTTTTTCCTCGATATCGGCTGGTTTTTGTTCTTTTCTAATCGCACACGCCTTCCATAATGTTGAGGTCTGAGATCTAGGGAGGGCAATCCATGGCTGAGAGGGTTTTCGAGTAAAGAAATTTTGATTCAACTAAAGGAAGTGTAATAAATGATGTGTTTTTGCAACAGGTGGAGGAGGTAGCGGAGGCTGATTGGTCCAAAGAAGGCAAGCAACAAGATGACTGGACAGTATTAAGATTGTGGGTGATGTAAGGAACAAGAAACAGCCTAACACCCAGGAAAGCAGGCAAACGAGTGATTATAGATCTTCCTTACCAAACTTACACATAAACTTATGTGTATACTTGTCTGTTACGTGTAGAAACAGTGTTGGCTCATCCCTTAAATTAGGTGACTGAATGACTCATAGATGAATGTTAAGTGACTTAAAAAAATTTGTCTGGATCTTTGGAAGAAAAATATAAATGGTTAAGGGACTGGTTCAGATGCAGCGCTTTTCTGATCTACTTGAGCATTCAAAGCCCTTTATGTAAATGCCACACTCACTCGTTCACACCCATTCATTCAAGCAGTGTTTTCTGCACCTATCTATCTAACATTCCCACAAATTCATACACTGATGAATGCAATGGAGAGCGACTTGAAGTGTAGTATCTTGCCTAAAAACACGTAGGCATGCAGACTGGACACTGGAGCAGCCAGGGATCCAACCACCAATCTTCTGTTTGGTAGATGACCTGCTCTGCCTCCTGAGCACCCATCCCAAAATAAAGAAATAAGCGGTGGCTCAAGACTTTTCCACAGGATTGTATTGAAGTAAATAAATATATATAAAAATAAATATTTTTTAAAAATTCTGTTCATTTCCATATTCATGTTCATCTCGTTTCTTTGTCAAAGCCACAGGGGCCCACAGTGGAGACGGGCAAAAGAGCCACAGGTTCAAGACCCCTGAGGCAGACAATCATTTGCACCACCACACCTTCCCAACATTTGAACTTGGTGTCCAGTATTGCCACAGCATGTGTATGGCAGCACCAAAGCAACTCTGAGATGCAAGTGACTGTGACAAAACAGCATATTTGACAACCTGGGAGAGAGAACAGCTGGCTTTTAGTGGAGAAGACGAGGCTTAAAGAGGCACGGACTAAAAAGGCTTTTTTCAGACGGATGATGAACCGAGGAGCTTTTTCGCCATGAATAAAATTACAAAGCTCTAGTGGAGTCCTGGAATATAAATAAAGGGTAGAATTGAGCATAATGAGTCCCCCCTTAAGTTAACAACTGCTGGCAGTTTTTTTTTTGGTTTTTTTTTTGGTACCTACTGATTTCCTCTTGCATTTTATGTAGATTGTGTAGAAGTGCCTTGCAATTCTAGGCAAAAAGCTTTCAGGGAATCATTTCTGTGACCCGAAATGCACAAAAAATGAACATAGTCAAATTTTACATTAGTAAGTTTAAAGTCTTGCCTGAAAAACTTCACTTTAATATTTCGTCACTGCTTTCATTTGCAATGATTTTCAGGGGGTAGAGCCAATCATCCTGCTGCAGCAGAAATAAGAGTCATACTTGACATGTGTTTCTGGAGCCTGTTTTAAATGTACAGTACTATATATAATACATCTATATAGTACTGTGTATATATATTTTTTTCATGAGAACAAATACGATGGATCCTCGACAAATCCTACCAACCAAAAAGGTGGAAGCCGAGTCGCTGACTTTATTTTTTTCTATGTCAGTGCAGTATTATATCAGCAAGCCATCACTTTCTCAGTCCAATTATTTTGGAGGAACATATTCCATTTCTCCCGACCTTCATTTTAACTGGGAGGGATCCCTAATTAGTTGCCATATTTTTCAAGTTGCTGTCCGCAGCAGATGAGGTGAGCCTTGTAATAGAGTAATAGCTGTGGCAGAACATTAAACCTTAACAGGCTTCCAGAAAGATGTTAAAAACAGCCCGAGTCCACATGACTGCCTGACTTTGAAGAAAACACCAAAATGTATGGTGTCACTACAGTCCTCTGCACAAGATGTGTGAGCATAGGGAGACAGAGAGCAGGAGGAGAAGGATGGGGGGTGGAGAGGAAGGAGGAGGTATACACTCAGTTTATAATGGAAGCCAGATTAAAAATCAAAGAATGATGCAGTGAATCATTTTAGTTTGCAGAGAAACAATACACAAAAATACATTAAGGAATCAGCGCCAAATGCAAAAGAGCTGCAGTTTTGGGGGTTCTTTTTGGGAGGGGGGTCGTCTGCTGTTGCCTTTTCATGTGTTTGCCTTCCTCCACCTTCTGCTGGAAACTGTTCCTCTTTGGCAGCGAATGAGGCGTGAATATGAAGTACCTTGGTACTTGTCACTCCATTACCTGCTCTCCGTGCTTCTCATTACAACTCCTTCCCCTGGGAATGCATTCTCACTGCAGGGCGAGTGTATTCAAAAGCTTTATGTTATGCTAGGTGTTCCTGTTGTTCTTTGCCTATGAGTGTAAATATAAGCAACAAGCACTTTTAAGGGAAAAAAAGAAGCACAAAACAGAGCATTTACAACTATATTATATAATGTATATTTAACACTGTGGCTGTATTATGTCATTAGAGGACTAAGGAAAGTGTATTTGTTGGTTTAAGTGCTGAAAAATGTCGAATTCTGTTTGTAATTGTAACTAGACTTGCAAGAAGCAGTGGCAAAAATACAAATGCAATGGTGTGAAAAAGTGTTTGCCCCCTAAACCCAATAACTGGTTGGGCCACCCTTAGCAGCAACAGATGCAATCAAGTGTTTGCAATGACTGGCAGTGAGTCTTTCACAGTGTTGTGGAGAAATTTTGAACCACTCATCTTTGCAGAATTGTTGTAATTCAGTCGCATTGGAGGGTTTTCACCTTTTTAAGGTCATGCCACAGCATCTCGATCAGATTCAAGTCAGGAGTTTGGCTGAGCTACTCCAAAGTCTTCAAGAATTAGTATACTGGGACATTTATACTTGTCTTTAATGAGTGGTTTTATTCAAACTGTGAAGCACTTTGTCACTGTATGTTTTAAAAAGTAAAGTCAGAGTAGCCTCGTGCTGCACAAGTTGAACAACAGGGTATAACAAGAAAAGTGTCTTATTGAAATTAGAACTTTTTCTAATTAAAACAAGAAGAATATCTCTTTTCATTTGGCACCTTTATTGTTAATAACAAGGCAGTTTCCCTGATTTATATGTGAGCATCGTATTTTAACCAATGGACATTTCCACCAGCCCAGAACTGGTTCTATTCTGGTTTAATAGCTGAAATCTTGTTTCATGGAGAGTCAGTCTACGGTGGCTCTGAGAGGTCAAATGCACTGCACCTTAAGAAATCACCACCAAATAGAAAAACGCTGCAAAATTAATGGAAGCCAAATAAAACACCACAGAAATAGAAAAAACAATGCAAAAGTAAAATGAAAAAATTATTGTCACGTTACTGGACGCAAGAAAGTGACAAAACAGCGACAGAAGTGACAAAGTAACTGTAAATGGCTCATAACAAGTAGTACATGAATCATGAAATTAAAACTCACATTGCCTGCATCTTCTTCTTATTCACAACACGAGTTAATCCGCCGCTTGCTTTAAGTGTGTCTCAGTGCAATCATTCGTTTTGGTTTCTGTCACTGCTGTTCAAAAACATCATGTTTTGTGAGATTTTTATTTTTCTATTTCCACTGTGCTTTATTCCACTTTCTGTTGTGTTTTGCATGCGTTCGCAGCGTTTTTCTATTTCCTGGTATTTTCTTAAGTTGTAGTGTGTTTGACCTCTCAGGGCCACCGTACAGTACAAGGCTTTGACAGAAGTTACTTAAAAGGAAAAAACAAGACATTTTAAGTATCTGTAATATCAGTTCACCTGGCTCAACTAAACCAAACTAAACGATATATATACCAGAAACTTGCAGTCAAACGACACAAACTACCACCTTGTCTGGTTTTCACTGTTTGCTGTAAAAACAAAAGTCTCTTATCATGTCGGCACGATGGATCTGCTACAGCTTGGTGGTAATGAGGTGACACCCTGGTTCACTAACTCCAGAAAAGAAAACTTTTTTTCTTTAAGTCTTAACTCTGATAGTAAGCCAGTCCTTATCTCTGAACATCAGTGTCCAGCATCACTAATCCCGGCTAACAGAGCAAATCCCTGCAGCCAAGGCTTCAAAATCTTCTGCAAAGCCTTCACAGAAGAGTGGAAGCTTTTAGAGGAGCAGATCTATGCCCGTGGCTTTAATGTGAGATTTTTATAACTCTCATTTGTGTTTAGTTTTAGTATTCACATATACTTGTCACCACAGTGCTATAGGTGTCATCAGATGTGTCAAAACAAGTCAAGCAAGTCATAATGTCACACAGATACAGGAGGAATATAGCACAGTCTTCCACACGGGGATCTGGAAGGTGGATGAAGCATTAATCAGCATGCCTGCACTGTCAGTAAACATACATTTTTAATTCAGGTCCTGAATAAAAAATAAAAGTATTACGCTCTACTGCAAGCCCTCCAAAGGTAATATTCATCATTATGATTCCACCTCCCTGCTGCAAAGAGTCATATAGCGGATGTTCATTGTGAGCATCTGTCACAGGGTATTGCTTTCCGCAACAACAAAGAAAATGACAGCGGCAATCAAAACTTTAAATATCTATGAAGGGCTCGGAGGGAAAACAAATTAAGACACTTCTGAAGTTTTCATTTCATCGAAATGAAAGTGTCTGCCGACTGATGACGCCCCTCCTTTAAGCTGTATGCAGTCGGAGGTCTTCTGCTCCTTCTGTTCTTCTGATCCCTGTAGTTGCCTGTGGCTGGTTAACATTGTGGGAAACCAATTTCCTCCAGTAAGAACAGTTTGCCGGAAACCAGCTGCAGTTCTCTGACAGAGGGAAATGTGTTTCTATAAATGCACTGAAGTTCAAAGAAGAGAGGAAAAACTTTCACTCATCTGTAAGTGGACTATTTTGTACACTAAAGACCAGATTTATAATGCAGCAGATGTGATGTTAGCCTAAAAGACGTCGTGTCTTTGATGCGAATGGTCAGTTTTTAATGTCCCGAAGTGGCCAAAACATCAGTGTCATCGTATCTTATCTGGCTCACAGTTCAGCACAATTCACAGGTTACAGTAACAAGTGAAGTACTGAGAAGTCAAGGAGCTCACAAGCAGTCACACCCCTAAATGAAAGTGTTTGAGGGATATTATGTAATATGAGTAGTGACCTTGGCCGTAAAAGACATAAAATCTGCTAGAACATCACCATATCATGGCATTGACAATATTTATTGATGTCAGTGTAAGGCCCAAGGCACACAGGCCTAGAGACTGGTTAGCGCCCAACTGGTACCCACCAGTCACTGTGGACAAATTAATAATTCTGACCAGCTGTGAGCGGTTGTTAAAGGTTGCTGGCAGTTCCTGTAAAAATTGATTGCTTGAGCCTCAGTTACACAAACCTAGAGATCTCGAGATGTTTAAACATGATGGTTTCAACTGTAAAAAGGTGCAACTTTTACTTTAAAGTCTGATGTTCTCCATTTGCAGTTAGCACTCTTTCAAGTTTCACTACAGTTTGTTGGATAGTTAACAAGTGTCAGTCAGTATCTTCTGCGCAATCTGTGGGTGACTCTGGCAATGTGGTGGCAACCAAAGATAGCAAGACAGCCACAAAAGACCTCACTTGTACTCAGGTGTACTTTGCAGTACTTCAGTTTTTTTATAATTATATTTTTTTTATAATTCTGTCCCACTACTACACCACAGAAATTATTTGGCAACGTTAGTCCTTGGTTACTTATAGTTTAATAATACAAATATTAACAATTGATCCGTTCGTTTTCTTCTACTTATCCATGTCAGGGTGACAGGGATGCTGGAGCATGTCCCAGCTGTCATAGAGTGAGTGGTGGAGTAACCGATAGCAGCCTGTCCTAGAACTCATGCTGAAGCAGAAATTCACACCCATGGCCAATTTAAAATCACCAACTAACTTAACATGTGCATCTTTGGACTGTGGAAGGAAGCTGGAACACCCGGAGGAAGTCCACATGGGGCCTGAAGAACATGCAAATTACACACAAAGGCCCCTGCTGGCTGGTGGATTTAAACCCAGGAACCTCCTTGCTGTGAGGAAACGGCGCTAACCAGCCTTTCCCTATGCTGCCGAAAAGATTAAATACATGTTTATTATAGATTAAGACGGGGCATTCCTGATCCCAGGGGGGAAATTAATGTGCGATAAAGTTAATCAAATTTGCTCAACCTTTAGCAGCTGCAACATTAAAGTTATATATGAGATAATCCACAAGTAATTCCCATCCAGTAATATATGAGCAAGGCTTTCATGTGCTACTAAGTACTCTTCTTCTGCATGTCTACTTTCACTTAAAGTACCAGGATTAAGCCACATCCGTCAGCTGTGTGGATATGATTCACCCGAGGACACATTCAGGTATATTCTCCAAAAAAACATACTGTGCAGCAGTGCCCTGCAGCGGCCTTCGGGATATTTCTGGCTCCCACTCACTCAGATATGCAACAGCCCAACATGGCCAGTCAAGCTGCAGAGCTGATAATAAAAAAAAGGAAGTGAAGTCATTATAGTGGAAACTTCTGCAACTCTGAGATAAACTCTGGCGAGGAGTTCGCAGTGTGTAACTCTATTTTAAATCACTGAGCAAAAAATGAGAGAAAAACAATTACTTTTGAGCCTCAACTCATTTAAAGATTTTTTACTCGCTGCCAAAGCAGGAGTAATGACTTTTAATGAAGATGGTGAAATGAGAGACATAATAACCGGAGCGAGTGTAGCTGCACATTTCGTGCGTTCCACTCTGCTGGAAACTGCCTCGACAGACAGCTGGGTGGGTGATTTACTGAATGTCTTTTGGAAGGCTGGATCATTTTGTACAGGGCTACAAGCTTTGAGACTGATACCATACTGAATTGAAAATGATACCCATATCGGAGAGCCCTATTGGCTGTCAGGTTACAGGCGCTTGCATCCATGTGATAAGATTAAAAGATTCACACATGTGCTTATAACTGCATGTTCCAGCTGTAGATCACAGTAACAGTTATCTCACCGGAGAGCAGGCGGCATTAAAGAGGCAATTCCTCTTAAAGATTACTAGAGCGACGAGATGTTTGATTTATTGCGAACCTTAGGGGGAGAGACTTTGTGTGTGTTGAATATTTTTTATAGCTGCGTCACACATACAAAGTGGAAAGGCATGGGCATTCCCCCTCTGCTGCCAGCCAACCAGCTAGCATATTTCCACAGCTGCATATGCCAGTTCAGCTGAAGTGCATAATCTCATTTCACAAAATGTGCTGCACAGTGAAAAAATAAGCATATTCAGTGTGATTAGTTTTCCTCCCCTATGCGTGTATGGAAGACGCATAAGGTCGTACATTGGACAGAAAAATTGAGAGGCCTCAAAGTTAGCATTTTAGCTGTTGTCATGTTGTCTTTTGTGGTTTGGGGCTTTTTTAGGACTTAAATTACCTGAGGTGAGACCTACCAGACAGTTTGTGTAAAAGTTTTACTGTTTATCAGATTGGCCACACCCTTAACTTTAAGCCTTGTTTTGGTTTAAATGGGTGAGTTATAAGCAAAAATAACCCCAATGTAATTGTGCCTACTTGTACCAGGGCATAAACATGGTTGACTCTCATTTACAGTCAGGTATTTTAACATGGCAGTCTATGGAAATTGACTGCCAGCTTCAAGTGGCCATTCAGGGGAAAGCATTTTTTTTGCACTTGTGGTTTGGCTTCATTTTTGCAGCCTGCGAGGTCACTGCAGGACTGGACTCTGCTGCAGGAATACATTCTCTTTTGGTTAGATTACGCAACATTTCAGAATAATACAGCATGAAAAGCTGCTGTCTCCAGAATAGATTTAATCTTTTAAATTGGTGTTCACAAGTTCAAAGACTACAACTGCAGACAACAAAACTGTGTTTTCTATATTACCTTTTGCAGTCTGTTTTGCGTTCTTTTTTGTGACCCAGTGTGTTTTGCACTCTGCAAATAAACACAAAATTTTATTTAAGGCTTACTTTGAAATTATTTTTGAACTGTCTTTAAACTTTGAATTGCAGTGTTGAAAGAGCCACTTAGATCCTTCACAGGAGCTGATTTTAACTGTATGCAGTTTGGTCATTTCACCCAATGGTTCACAACTTGAGGGCAATACTCATACAAATGGTCACCATGAGATGATAAATGTGGCAGGAAACGCTATTTCTGAAGTTTGTATTTACCTGTGAAGCTTTAGCTCCAAAATAGTTAATTGCATGTTTGCTCTGCATGCAACAGATCCCTGGTTCAAAAGCAAAAGAAGACACAACCCCAACCTGACATGATCACAAGCCAGCGTACTACTAGAGTCGGTCCAGACCCTGGATAAATGTGACAGTTATGTTAAGAAAGACATCCAAACTACAAAATACCAAAATACAGACCCACTCACTAAGGCGACTCCACTGGGAAATAGGGATGAGCTAAAAATACCTTTACAATGTGAACTTTTAGCTTATCACTGTTATATGTTTTTCTTTAAATAATACGTCTTGTAGTGATAATTAATTCAAGTATCTTAGTCCAGATTGGTGATGCTCAGCTTATGAAAAATTAGTCCCTGCTCTAGAATGAATATCTCTATTTGCTGAAACTACTGATAAATAACACACATTTACAGTCCTGATTTCTTCCTGCATATTTTCTACATACAGATAAAACCGTACCCAGAAGTCAGACATGGTGGTGGTGGTGTGGTGGTTTGGGGCTGCTTTGCTGATTCAGGACATGGGTGATTTGTTGTAATTAATGGAACCATGAATTCTGCTCTCTACCAGAAACTCTACCTGAAGGCAAAAGTCCAGCCATCGTTTTGTGTCACGGTCCCTGGGTCTCATGCCCTTGGTTTAGTGTTTTCTGTTAGTTCATTATTCCTTTTGAGTTTTGAGAAATAATTTATGTTCATGTTCTGTGTTATTTTATACTTCTTTATTAATGGTGTTATTTTGTATTTTCTTGTGTTAGTTATAGATGACTTCAGGTTTATTAGTTCCCTTTAGCGTTCCTGTTCTGTTCTTTCAGTCTTGTGTTTGGTTAGTTTTCTACAGCTGTGCACCTGTTTTCTCTTCCTTCATTACCTTCTGTGTATTTTGTCTGAGTCTCCATGTGTCCTTTGTCAAGTCCTCCCTCTAAGCTGGGGGTTTCCTAGTCCCATATTTATATGTTTAATGATTTCTGGAAACCTTGGATTCCCAGGCTTGCTTTGTTTATTACCAACACAGCATAACATGACAGTTTGGCCCCGAAGCTCAAGCACACTTGGGTTATGCAGAAAGGTAATGATCCAATATACACCAGCAAGTCCACCTCTGAAAGGCTCGAAAAATAAAAAGGAAGGTTTTAGAGTGTAATTAAGTCAAAGTCCAGACTTAAACCAGATTGAGATGCTTTGGCGTGACCTCAAACAGGTCATCCATGCTCAAAAACCCTCCAATGTGGCTGAATTCAAACAATTCTGCAAAGAAGACTGGGACAAAATTCCTCCACAGTGACGTGAAAGACTCGTTGCCAGCTACCAAAAAGGCTTAATTGCAGTTCTTGCTGCTGAGCGTGGCACAACCAGTTATTAGATTTAGGGGACAATTACTTTTTCACATGGGGCCATGTAGGTTTGGATAACTAAAAAATCCTTAATACATGAAATCATTCTTTAAAAGCTGCATTTTGGATTTACTCTGGTTATTTTTGTCTAATTTTCTAATTTGTTTGATAATCTGAAATATTTAAATGTGAGAAATATGCAAAAAAAATCAAATATTTTTACAGGGCTGTAAAATATGATTTGAGATATTCTATATTCTGTAGCAATTTATAATCAAGTCACACTATTAAGCATTAGTGAGGTGATGTCATTTAGAAATACACCTATGTTTACCCATCTGTTACTGTAACACCATGTACACCTATCACTGCAGTACATGGTGTTACAACCCGACTCAGAATCTGCAACAAAAGTATGGAGACTGACACCAGAGGTTCAAAAACAATAGGTTTGATTTTAAATTATTTTAAATTACATAGGTTTACATGGATTAACGTACAATAAAAAGTAGCATTCATCTAAAAAACTATAGGACATTTTCTCAACTGCAGCATTATATTTGACTCTATTTTAATTTTCAGCACAGCAGCCTATTGCATATTCTGAAAAGACAAATAACTGAGTGGTTACATGAATAAATGATTAATAAAAGCCAGAGATTTTTAGAGCTAAAAACTGATCTAAAATCCTGGCTTCAGCCCAGCATGAGGACAGATGGTTTTATGCAGCCTGCTCTCATAAAGCAGAATCTTGTCATGGCTGAAGAAGTGCAGGGATTGCTTTTTATAATTCAGATTCAGTTTAGTTAACAGTCACTTAATCAAATTTTACTTCTCCTGATTTGCCCTCCATTGGGTTCAGCGTCCCCTGGGGGTCTGCAGCTAGGCCCCGGCGTTTTTAAATAGAGCGCCGCTGCCCTCTGGTGGATTCAAGTGGTGCTGACCACACTGGGAGCACACTAGGTGCAGATGTTGATTTGGATCTTCCAGATGTTTGATTAAATTAGTCAGGGCTGTGACGTCTACAGCGTCTTAATCTCTGCCACCACTGACTCCAGAATCCAAAAATGAACCCAGTAAAATAAATGCATTACCAACCAGATTATGAGTGATACAGGCAACGATTTAAGAATATATTACGTTTCTTCATAATTCAGTTCAACAGAAATTGACCCAATCGCAGAAACTTTATTGATTATATACCAGCAGCATTTCATTGCCTCCAAAAACAAAACCCCCCATGAATAATAATTTACAAGAATCTCTGTTTATTATCTGTGCAACGCAATAGACTTCCTGCCCCATCTGTCAAGAAGAAGCCATTGCTGTAACAGACAGCGCACATTGTGTTCTGGCAGTTAATGCACGGACGCAGAAAAATCTTTTCACACTTGCAGGAAACGCATGCGCATAGAGGAAACCAACTGGTTTGTGTCAAGCCGAGGCAGACGGACGTGATCGAGCCAAAAATCACCTGTATTCTGGCATTCATGGTGACACAGTGAGTACACATTTATATTTTTATAACAGTGAGAGCGTCTTAAAAACGACTGAAAGCATGACTGTTTGTGCAGTTTTTCTTCTTCTTTTCTTTTTTGGAAAATAAGGCGGGTAGTTACAGGGTCCAGTGAGACTGAAGCATTCTTATCTGGATGTTCCTCCAGCAACCAGGAATATTAGAATGAATTTCTAGACAATTCGTGCACACTGTCATCCGTGCTGAAATAAAATCATCGATCACTAAACGAACCTAGATATTAGCAGATCTGCTGCTTCTTTTTGCCTCTAAAGGGAGAGAGAATAATGTGAGTGGACGCGAAATTATCAGTATTTCTGATCATAATGATTGCATTATGTTCCTATAAATGGCTGCTTGCTGTAGGGAGACTGTTTTTCTCGTATCGTGTATACTCCCGAGGATGCGATTGCTGCGGTCCAGGAGTAACGCCTTGTCGCTATCATTACTGCTCATCCCTCACAGACGGAGAGGGGAGATGAGGGAGAGAGAGGGGGGAAACGGGGGGGGGGGGGGGGGGGGGTGTTGCTCATCACATTGGGTTTTGTTACATTCAGCATAATCCAGCAAACCCTTGATAAAAAAAAATCCACTGGCTTCTCGAGCTGTTTGCATTCATATATATATATTTATATATTTCATGTCGATTGCTGTTGCATTGTGCAGAAGTTGACCTCTCGCTTCCAGATCGTGAAGTGTTCGCGCATTCCGCAAGACACGTTTATTCACCTCAGGTAGTTTCAATTTAGCAAGCACGGATTTCAGCACGAGATTTCCATATCATTTAGGCTTGAGTCGCTTTTTTTCCCTCCCCTCAAGCCTCCTTAGGGCTGCGCGCCGGCTGTCAGATCTCTAATCTCTTGCGATTCTTGGACTGTGATGTTTTGCGTGTGATGCTTCCGCTTAATGCGGTAATGATCTTCCAGTGAAACCTCTCCTACCAGCCATCACCACCACCCTGCTTTCTGCGCAGCTCTCTCACTGTGGTCTTCTGCTTTCAGTCCATGGGCTCAGAGCGGGAGGAGATGCGTAAGAGACAGATGCAGGTTCATCAAGAAGCAGCTGCCAGTGTCCTCCAAGCGCGCCACAGAATGGGAAACACCCCCACCAACGCCTCAAATGCCTGCTGCTTCTGCTGGTGCTGCTGCTGTAGCTGTTCCTGGTAAGGAGAAACACTCCACTAAATCCCACACAGCAGGGCTGGAGCTAGGAAAGATGCGGACCAAGGCATGCATAATGAGTGGGGAGGGTGGTTGACATCCACACACAGATTTATACACTGATGACTTAAGTCCTCTCATTAATTACATTTCCTTAAATTTCACGGGTTCATGAGTTTTGCATGAGTTGCTAGCTGAGTTGCTGGCCGAGATGAATCCTGAACTCACTCAAAATTGGTCCAGCAGGACTGATTGGTGTCAGCTGTAGCTAATTTCACAGCTAATAAGACTGTGGGACTTAAGCAAGCAGCGGGCATATGGCATGCGTGTGTACAAGGAGCAAGATGTTAAATGGTGTGGCTACGTACAATTCGGGAGGGAGGGTGTCGTTTGCAGCTAGCTGGGGGCTGCATGCAGTGAAAGCAGATAGTGAAGGGGAGGGTAGTTGCCTTCTTTAGCTAGTGTAGGGCTGGGCATAGGAATGCAAGGTGCTGTTGTTGCTCCTGAGTGAGCTGCTGCTTTGAATGCCATTGTCTCCACGCATTATTCTATGTCTCTGCCACAGCCCCACTCAAGTGGACCCAGAGGGACATCTTGTTTTTGAGCAATTTTAGTATCTCTGTTTTGCTTTCATGTCTCCCACTGATCACCAATTGTTATTTTTACTTCCAAAACACGTGTTTAAGGCACCAAAGTGGGATCCACAAATCACTTTAGTTGCCACAGAAAGGAGTGCGCCACGCTCGAAAAACGCTGAACAACCCTGCCCAGTGAACTGCACTAAAGCGTAGCCAGAACGTACAGTGTTGTATTTTATCTACACCTAGGTAAAACTAAAGAAGAAAAAAATGCAATTAGAAATCTAAAACAGAGTGCAAGCACAACTACACAACTATAGCAATGCATGATAGATAAATGCTTGCTGGCTTGAGCAATAAGACTAAAAGGACAGTTCTTTTAAAAGCAATGAAATATGCACAGGAAATGAAACCGATCTTAAAAAGAAATAAAAATATGCAGCAGTTTCCTTGAATTTCCTGTTCAAGTTAAAAACAAGAATATGACAAACGAAAATAAAGCCCTCATGCTCTATAATAAGATGGCGATTATGACAAAATGTGTTACATATAGCCTGTCAAGAGGCATGAGGGAAGGAAGAGGTTCAGCTGATAAGCACCTGATGGAAAAAAAACACCCAAACCTTAAAGTGTTCTGGTTTCGTGACTTTACAATGTCAATGTTTATGGTTTTTGACAATTCTATCACATAGATTTCACAGACTATAATAGCATTTTTGTCATTTATGATAGATTAAACAGAAAAATCTACTGATGTAACACTGAGTTTATTGATTGCTGAGTAAGTGGACCAGGAAAACAACCAGTCATCACATTAATCCAGTGTTTTCACAACTCATTTCCCAACAGAGCTGCAGGATTCTCAAAATGCGATTCAGAATTCCTAGAGCTCTGCAACCAATAAGATTGTTGTATTACTAAAATGGGTATATCTACAGATAGGGACAGTACTGTGCAAAGTCTTGAGCCAGCCCTCATGTCTGTATATTTTCCTCGGAAAATGGGAATTGGGTGCATGTGTTATTGAAATATGTGCAAACATACATGGAAACACAGTATATAAGACAAAAACTGAGTTTGTACAATTTTGATGAGCTTGACAGTTATTATTTGGTATGAGCACCTTTATTCTTCAACACAGCCTGAACTATTTAGACAAGCTTCCTTGTAATTTCTTTAAGTAGTCTTCAGGAATAGTTCTCCAGGCTTCTTGAAGGACATTCAAAGCTCTTCTTTGGATGTTAGCTGCCTTTTGTTGTGTTTTCTGTCAAGATGACCCCACCCTGCTTCAGTAATGTTGTGGTCCAGGCTACTGGGAGGCCAATCCATGACTCACAGGCAACCACTCTGTGTTTTTTGTTTTGTCCAGGTATGCTTTTACTGCATTAGGAGTAAAAGCATACCTGTGTTTGTGATCATTTTGTGTTTGTGATCATTTTAATACTGAAAAATCAAGCCATTGCCATTCAAATGTGATTCAGATGGTATTGCGTAGTGGATCAAATCTGATGGTCATTTTTGGTGTTCATATTTCCTTCAGCCTTGATGCCAATACCTCTGGCTGATGTTCTAAAAGAGGACTTTTGTGCAGTAGCATGAGCTTAATGTTTTTAACTCTGAAGCTATGGAAACTCTCATATGATTTTGAGCCATCACATCACATGTCTGGAGTATTTTGCTTGAAAAGTTTTAGAATGCAAATAGTGCTGAGCACAAGAGTACAAATGGTAGTGAATGTGTATATTCAGTTTGTTATTAGGACTATTTTGTCCTCTGTAAGTGGTCCCTGCTCTCAAAAGCTTCCAAAAACAGCAAATCATGAAGAAAGTGGTCATTACAAGTTCCCAGAGCAAAAGTTTATGCCGCCAACTGTCTTGGTTTGTCCAAACAATGATATTTAATTTGCAGAGACATAAACCAGAAAACATGAAATCAAATAAAAATCTAATAGTTTCCGCATTAGTCTGGAATAAAATGAGACGTATGTTGTAGTAACAGCTCAACAACAGATGCACCTCCCTTTTGACTCCAACCTCTCATTCATTTACCAGCAGCACCATCCACACAGCAACCCAGAAAAACAGAAACTCAGTGGCCCCGTGACCGACGCCGGCTCTCGTCGGATGGAGGCCTCGGGGGGTTTTAAACCTGTTTTGGAATTATCAACTATTTGTTTTTGCTTCCTCTGAGGACAGCCGACCTGTTGTGTGCAGAACATGGTCGCGATAATTCACTCCGCTGGGGATGAGTAATACATTTTTTACTATACATCTGTATGACTTCAATTTAATTGTTGCGCAGCTTCAAACACCACATTCCCAGGTGGGATGGCTCACAATGGACTCTCACCTGAACCAATTAGCCGACAGCCAGCTGCTACTTCAGGCAGAGAGAACGTTTTAATTCCACACAGGTGAGACTCACAGGATGAGCTGGACAGTTGACACACTATACTATTTACGCAAACGTTCCCAGTGGATCAGCCTGAACGTGCTGTAAATGTTCTGTCATTTCAAATGAAGAAGAAAATATAGAATGCACAGTGCTCCTGCTACACTACGCTGTAGGAAATCAGTGTTTGCAATAGATTTTTTGACTGCAGATTGCATGAAATTTAAAGTATTTCTGGGTTTTGATATTACCTCAGACTAGTGTCTACATATAGGGTATGTAGACACCAGCCCATTTTTAATGTGTACCATTTGGGATTGGCTTCTTAGTTTTATTTAAGGGAAGTCATGAGGCTAGACTGTATAATATTAGACCAGTGGTTCCTCAAGTTTTTGATTGTTTGCTGCTGGAGAAATTTTAAAGTCCACATAATGCATTTGGGGTATGTCACTTTCCCTGTGAATGTAAAGAGTTAGCAGAGTTATAATGTAATATCGAAAGGAGTTATATATTGACAAAGAAAACACTGCTCCTGAACGCACGCCATAAAAACATGGCCATCACAACCATCACATTGCTTTTGGCCTCTACATTTTGAGGCCTTAAGGTTAGTGTATTGGTCACCACCATGGTGGCTTTTTGGGAGCCAGAAGTAACTGTATCTGGACAAGAGGGTGGAGTGTTAAGTGATCAGCTAGTTCTAGCAAGCCTGGTTACCAGGCTCTAGCTATATGTGAAAAAGAAGATTTTAACAGGACTACATAGAGTCCTGTTTGATTTGCTCCTGTGCTTGGGATCGTTGTCCTGTTGGATGAACCAAACTTGGGCCAAGCTTTAGCTGCTCAACAGATGGCCTCACATTTGACTCTAGAATACTTTTGGTATGCAGGGGAGATTGCGGTCAAACCAATGACTGCATAGTGCATAGAGTTGTGTGAAAAGTTTGGATCTACTAATAAGCCCAAAGTAAAAGGAAAAAAATACTACAGTTTCACTCGGCAAAGCTGCAGCACAAACATCTTGGATGGCTATACCTCACAGCAAGTCATGACTTTAGTCAGATAATCTATTTTTCACAAAAGTACAACCGCAGTGCGGTGCATTGACTTTTGGACAGCTGTGAATCTGCACAGCTGTGCTGCTAATGCCAGTATCCTGAACAATGAGTTTTACATATTAAAAAATACCAGATTATAAACGTATTTTTTCATGCTCTAAATTTGGGCATTTTGACTTGATCATGGAGCCAGCCTCAAGTGGCCACTAGAGGAAATGCAGTTTTCGGCTCCAGAGGTTGCTACTTGCATCATCATGTAACATATTTACACAGTGTCTGCTTTGAGGCTAGCTGGTACACCTGCAAACAAATTATAAGCAGTCGTCCATTATTTATAAATTGTTTAGCCACAAGCAAAATGTTTAAAATGTTCTCTTAATGGCTGTAAGGACAAATACAGTCGTAATGCACGTCACAGCGACTGAGGAACAAATGCATTACTTTTAATTCTGATGGTAATGTCAGCACACTGCATGGCTAATGTAGCTACGGATCCCATTAGTTCTGATCGTAGGCCCACAGCCCTGAGCTAGATGTGTATTATGTAATGTTGAGTGTAAGCTTTAAGATCAGTGTGACACAAACTCAAACAACAGCAGGTGTTTTCATGTCTCCTTAAGGGCCTCCACATGTATTTTGCCATGCATTGAATTATAACATGTATTTATTCTGTCTGATAACAAATGGTCACATTAGAAGATTTTCCAATTTTGAATGTCTAGCTCAAGCTGCAGGGTGAAAAACTGAAAGCCGGGTGACAAACTGCTTTAAAAACATTCATGATCAAAGCGTCAAAGCTCTCCGTGTTATTTGTCTTTCAGTTTGACTGTTAGAAACGAAGACGAAACAATACAAAGGTCCACGTTTGAGAGCAGGACGGACAAAACCACTAATTGCGAAGAAAGGTGAGAAACAGTTCAGCGATACAGAATCTGTGACATTGCTGTGGAAATTCGGTGACATGCCAACGCATCCATTATTCTTTTATTTTCCAGCCCGAAGCCTACTCTGGAAGACACTCGCTCCTGGGCGATGTCATTTGAAAAGGTGATGAAAAGTGCAGCCGGGCGAAGCTGCTTCAGGCAGTTCCTGAGAACAGAGTTCAGCGAGGAGAACATGATGTTCTGGCTCGCCTGCGAGGAGCTCAAAAAGGAGACGAACAAGACTGTGGTCGAGGAGAAAGTCCGCCAGATCTATGAGGACTTCATCTCCATCCTTTCCCCTAAAGAGGTGAGTAAATAATACTTAGAATGATCATATCTAAGTTTATCAACAGAAAATCATAAATGTGTTCTCTAGCCTTGATCTTCTCAGATATGTTATGATAAATTATCATTTTTAAAATATCAAAACATTTTTCATAATCTGCAGATTAGCTTATTGTAAATAAATTTTGTATGAAAGAATAATCAGCTCAGTTTCTTTGTCACAAGTAGCAACCATATTATCACTTATGTTTTACTACAGTTCAAATGCTGACACTCAACACATTCTCACTCCCGAGGCGTAATATTGCAGATTGCTTTTGCTGCTTTGCAGGCAGCTTTTATGTTCAACTTCTTTAGCTCGGCTAAAGAAGTTATGTTAAGATCAACTTCACCAAAAGTCTCAAAGTGGCTGTTTTAGGGTGTAGAGTGTATATAGAGTCAGGGTGTCAAAGTACAACAGCACTGACAACAAGTGGAGTATTATAAATATCATGTTAATGACAGGCTGCAAGAACAGTATCGTTAATAACCCACCAACATTAAGTGTAGCTACCAGTAACATAAACCAGCCAACAGCCATAAAAAAGGAAAAAAGACTAGCTAGAGACCACTAAACAACATATAAAAGGCATGTGAACTAACAGGTTGAAGTCGCCTTACTAATTTATGGATTATGTCAAAAGAAGGCATGTAAGTAGATATTTTTGAGTCAAAAGTGGTTAAAGCAGTAATTTTACATTTTCAAGCTGGTAGCAGGAAGCCTGGTTGACATACACTCACTGGCTACTCCATTAGTTACATGTTGCTAGTACCAGGCTGGACCCCTTATGCCTTCAGAACTGCCTTCATTCATCATAGCACAGACTCAACAAGGTGCTGGAATCATTCCTCTGAGATTTTGTTCCATAATGACACGACAGCATCAAACAGTTGCTGTATTGTATCAAGATCTGGTCACCTTGGAATCTATTGCCATGTTCAAAAGACCAGTTTCTGATGATTTGAACACTGTGGTCATGAAGAGATGGGCGTGGTCAGCATCAGTACCCAGGTAGGCTGTGGTGTTTACACGACACTCAGTTGGTACTAAGAGACTGAAAGTGTGCCATGAAAATATCCCACACATTATTAAACCAGAAGCCTGAACCGCTGATAGAAGGCAACAGAAATCTAAATCTTTTTTTATCCAGTCTTGGTGAGCCTGTGTGAACTGTAGTATCAGTTTCCTGTTCTTAGCGGACATCAGATCACTCGGAGTGGTCTTCAGCTGGTGTAGTCCATCTGCTTCAAGATTCAGCATGTTGTTTATTCACTCTTCTGTATATCTTTCTTATAACAAGCAGTTATTTGAGCTACTGTCGCCTTCTTGCCAGCTTAAAGCAGGCTGACCGTTCTCTGAGCTCTGGCATCAACAAGGCTTTTTCACCCAGAGAACTGAGGCTCACAGGATATTTTCTCTTTTTCTCTTTTCCACTCTGCTTAAACTCTAGAGATGGTTGTGTGGAGAAATCTCAGTAGATCTGCAGTTTCTAAAATATTCAGACCAGTCCAACTGGAACATTCACTTAAATCACCTTTATTCTCTATTCTGATGCTCAGTTTGAACTTCAGCAGGTCATCTCGACCACGTCGACATGCCTAAATGTATTGAGTTGGTGCCGTGTGATTGGCTAATAAGGCATTTGCAGTAATGAGCAGTTAAACAAGCATCTCAAAGTGTCACGCAGAGTATAAAATCCTCGTGTGGAAGTTGTTTTGTCTTTTTATATGTGCATTTTTTTAATCCATCATCCGTGCTATTGAACATTCTTCTGTCTCCTCGTCCTCTCCAGGTCAGTCTGGATTCACGCGTCCGAGAAGTGATAAACCGCAATATGCTTGAGCCGACCTCGCACACGTTCGACGACGCTCAGCAGCAGATCTACACGCTGATGCAGAGAGACTCGTACCCCCGCTTTATAAACTCATCTGCGTACACAGATCTGCTGAAGAGCCTGGAGGAGTCTCAGTCTCCCTCTGAGCCATAGACTCTCCACTGCCACACAATGCTTTCTAGCGCATGCGTCCCACCCGAAGGAGTTTCGTGTTCATGTTGGAGTCCTGCTATTTAAAGAAAGACAGACGTGAAAATGAACACTACTTATCCAGCTGTAACTGCTGTTTATTTACCCACGATTAGCTTACCAAAACCTTTGGAGCAAACAAGAACAAATGCTCGGTTCAGCATCAGTTACTTGTCTAAAACATATCTATATTTTTATATACTCCCTAGCGCTTGACATTGCACTTTTCTACCTTGTTTAATGAGGGAACGCATGTATCTGTGAGCACTGCATTTGTATTTAGGTATATTGTGAGCCTTAATGCATATCCAGTTCTTGTAGAAACTAGTAGTTTTTATTTAACGGTAAAATTAAGAAGAAGGAAAGTGCCTTGGAATAAGATCTTCTACACTAGCACCTTTGGTCTAAAACGAATGGTGCGACAATGACTTCACACGTTGGTGCTTTTAGCTCTTCTCAAAGATCAAAGTTTTTACAACTTGACGAGCTGATACCCAGAAATAGATCTTGTCTTTGTGTTTCAATACTGTGATACTAGTCTATATTTAATTTAAGCAAAACAGGGAAAAACAAACTGAATACATGACCATGACCACTGATATATTTGCGTATTTAAAAAGGAATTTGTGTGAAATAACTATATGAGTTCTCACATAAATAAAGCACAATCATATGTTGCTTCTCCTGTCATGTGTCAAGAACATTTACAGTAGAGTCTATGCTTTCACCTGATTATGTATTGCACATGTAGTACTGTAGTTTTGCAGTGTGTTAAGAACAGTTTTCAGAAATGATTTACACTTTAGGACAGCCAATAACATATTGGCTGTCCTACTTAATCAGGTAAGAAGGCTGATGAAATCCCAGGTGCTAATATTGTATCTACAATTATGTAAACCCAAATGCAGGAGGACAGGAATGAAAGAAAGCAGAAGAGAGACTACATGTGTTTAAATGAGAGGGGGGCAGGTGGAAAAGTGAAGGGGGATGATTTTAAATGCCTGGGATCAACCATCCAAAGCAGTGCACGAGAGAAGTGAAAGAGAGTAAAGGCAGGGTGGAAAGAGTCAGGGGTGATTTGTAAAAGATGGCTAGAGATAAGAGTCAAAGGGAAGGTTTATAATATGCTAGTGCTATGATGGTTTGGAGATTGTGGCTCTGATAAAAAGGCGGGAGGCCGAGCTAAAGATTTTCACTGGGAGTGGCCAGAGTGGACAGGAGTAGAAATAAGTATATCGGAGGGAGTTTGGAGAAAAAGTCTGAGAAGCAATGCTGAGATGGTTTGGTCATGTGCAGAGGAAGGATAGTGGATATGCTTGACCAAGTATGCTGAATATGGAGCTGCTAGACAGGATGAAAAGAGGAAGACCTCAGAGCAGATTCATGGATGAGGGGAAAGAGGACATGCAGGGGGTTGGTGTGACAGAGGATGCTGGGATAGGGGGAGATGGAGGCAGATGATTCACTGTGGTGACCACTAAAGGGAGGAGCTGAAAAAAGAAGAAATCTGAGAAGCTGGCAGCAATAAATATTTGGCCTTTTAGCTTGGCGATGTGCCTTAATTAATAATTCATCACCAGACAAGAGCTACATTAATAAAAAAGAAAAACATTTAACAACAGGCCATTTATTGTGAGAGAGTAGGTATTAAACCATGAAATGTAGCCCTAGTTGTTATGATACATACAATTCCTGCAAGAAATGGCTCGTCTCAATGAAAAGTAGCTTCACAATCAAGCAACTACCGTTAGTTACTCTACTGTAACACTGAGGGTTGTGTGTGGCTCCAGGTCAGGATGCAGCATCAGTACAGTCATGCCTCTCGCAGGCTGACAGCCCCGTTCTTATCTATGAGTAGCAGCAGGTTTCTTTTTTTTTTCTTTCTTTTATTTTTTAATTAAGTAAGTCAGTGGTCCTCGAGTCCACGTAGTCTCACTGGAGTCAAGCTCAAAGGACTCTTTTGATGTTGATCAGATGAGCGGACACACTCGTGTTCATTCGTCGCTGATAGGAGGAAGCTGCTTTTCTATGAATCGCTTGACATCCACCATTTCCTGTAAATACACAAAAAGATGCAAAAAGCATTTCAGACGGAGCTGACACCGAAAACTCCGCGGTCAAATGTGCCTTTTTTTTTCTTATTCCCACCCTCACCTCTGGACACGCGCTGTGAGGTAGACCCCGGTATGTCTTGAAGGTAATGTTGGCAGGATTGATGAGAGCTTTCATCTTCTCTGCTGTCTGGATGCCGAATGCGTAGGGAACCAGGGGATCGGCATTCCCGTGGCACTGCAGGACATGCATGTCCTTGTTAGCGCTGTTGGCAGCCGCCTGAGAATAGAACAGATTAGGATTATTTTTATTATCTGATTATGACTGAATGTGAGCTGGCTGTGGGATATCCCAGTAGTGTAATCCAATTGAAGGAGTAGTTTGCTAAAAATAAATAAATAAATACATTAAAAATTTGAAGCATTACATGTATATATACAGTGCTTACCAAATTTATTAGACATCAACCCAAACTAAAAAAAAAAAAAAAAAAAACACTCATATATGTGCTTATTATTAAGCGGTCCAAAAGAAAATACTTGCATTCACAACTTTATGAAGTGTTAATTATCAAAAATTTTAAGAACTACAAATTTCAGGTGGATCTGTCTAAAAGTGTAGGTTGCACCCTCAGAAATGTTTCTACCTGAGGGAAGGATTTGTGGAGAGGAAGCCAGCAGCTGAGAGCGACCACACCGGCAAGTTTCTGTTGAGTCGTCAGAGCCGTGTAGAGAGACAACGCTCCACCCTGGGGAAAAAAAACACAAAAAAAAACGTTGTTCTCACAAAGATACTAAGCCCAACACTAACAGATTACAACTACACATCAACACAACCTCAGCTTGAGGACAGCACTTGATTAATCCACACTTGACTGATTTAAACAGTCCAGTTTTTATAGCAAAACCTAAGTGTGTGTCAGTTTTCAATGGATAAACGACTGAACAGAATTTTAAATCTATGGGATAATCCACGGGTGGGAGCTAACTGCCACATACCCAACTAAATAAAGAATAAACAACTCCCAGTGCAAGTATGACAGCTCCAAGAAACACAAGTAACTCGTCTAAGTCAGAATGTTTGTGACACTACAGGCCTCTCTTATTGTTAGAGGATAAAAATACAAAGAATGTGGGTGTAGAGGAAACATGACAAATACACTTCTTCATTAAAACATTTGTCAGTCAAATAAAGGGAATTCACATTTACATACAAGGCTCATTTAGCAGCGTCAAAACATGAGTATGTTTGCATGATTAAAGGCTCTAGTCCTCTTCTGTTCTTTTAAAATAATTTACTTGGAAATAAATTATTTGTATTTTAAGTGCCTAAAGTACATGAAAACAGCGCCTAGTTGTTTTTTCTGTGCTTTTCTTGCCTAAATTTAAGATGCGCCTGGACACAAAATACATCCCTAATTTAAATCAAGTTAATCTTTTCAGTTATCGTGCTGTTTGATATCAACTGAAAGAAACAGATTAGCAAAAAAAATAGACCTGCGCATAAGCATAAGAACAAATTGTTCAATTTTTAGTTCATTTTTGTATAGATTACACATTTTCAGTCTATGTTTGATGGCTGCTGTTGTATTAACTGCTTACAGCATAATAATACACTATATAATAACTGCCTTCTACTATGGCTCCATGGCTTAGTTATGTACACATTCAACTAAAAGGGGACACAAATCCCTTTGGGGTTGCATCAGGAAGGGCATCCGGTGTAAAATATCAGCCAAATCAAACATAAGGAGTGACCCAATGTGGCGACCTTGTGAATGAGGGAGCAGCCAAAAGTAGCTTTAACATTTTCTTGATAAGTGCTTACTATTAACGGACCCAAAGATGTGGTTTGTATGATTATACTCGCCTTCCTCACTGCACATTTGCAGTTGAAAGAAAACATCACCTAGCATCAAGTGTTTTTTCAAGATTAAAGTTGTATGCAGCGACTGGTGCTGTTAGTCCAGGTCGAAGGAGTACATATTTTATTAGAATTGAGTGTAGCTTTTTGTCTGCCTGAATAAATATGACTGAAAAGGAAGTGCTGTTCATATTCATGGCTGTGAATTTCTTTCCAACTTAACTTTAAAAATCTGTAAATATCTTGTCCTTGAAACAAAAAAAATTAAATGCACAACCTTTCCAAGTTTTTTCTCATCAATTTGGCACATTTCTCTGGTAAATCTGCTGTTTTCTTCCTATAAAATCACCAGTTTTTCTCTCAATTTTCTCTTATGTAAGTAAACTTAAAAGAAAAATAATTTTCGCAAGATGTTACCAGACCTCACCCAGTGTTTTTTTTTTGTTTTTGTTTTTTTTACTTTCAGTGGCAGTAATGTGCCATCATAACACTGCCTGTAAATCACACACACAAAAAACAAGGTTATATAACATATCATTCCTGCACATCCCACACTTACCTGCGAAAATCCGCCCAGGATAATCCTGTGTGAAGGTATCCCATTCTTCACTTCTTGGTCTATCAAAGCTTTAACTGAAATGAAATTAAGGAAACCCCTTATGTTTGAATGTGACTGAAGAAAAGGCTTGAAAAGGATCAAAATCCTTCTTTCAACATACTGTTCTCTGACGCTCTCTTAATTCCAGCCTCGTCTTCATTTGCATTCGGGCTCAGCCCATAGATATCAAACCTGTAGAAAGGGAGCACATACATGTGAGGCTCATCCGACATGCAACAGCCACACTCTCAATTGAAAAATGCTCCTTAACTGCGAGGCTTACCAAGAAGGCATGTTCATCCTCATGTTCAAAGTAACAGGCATGATGGGACTGTAATCAGTGGAAAAGAGTAACATTATGGCTTGCCCTAACTGCCCTACATGTGTCAACAGGTTTATACATTTTCACAGCCTTTAATACGGCATTCAAGTCTACATAAAGCGCTTACGGACTTTCTAAAACTTTCCCAAAACCTGCTTTTCCTGTTATAACTGCTCTATATACTTACGCATGTGGACAGATGTATTTCACATGTGGTATCCTGATGCCTGCGAAAGCTTCTGCCCAGCCATGTCTGTCATTTTGGACAAAGTTATAGTTAAAGTGAAAGCAAAAGTGTCTTGGGTCCTAATGAACACCAATATTACACACAAGAAGTAAACAAATCTCTCTACATACCCAGTGTCGCCAAGGCCATGCAGAAATATAACCTGTCAAAACAAACAACACCTATTCGCACATGCTGGTACAAACTAGGCTCTTTATTGTCTAATAACAGCTGCTTTTTTTCACTAACATGTGAATGACCTGTGTCGCCTTGTTAACTCACCGCTGCAGTGGCTTTACGGGCAGCAGGCACAATGGCAGGTAAGGGCGCTGACATGTTATTGCCGCACATGCAGCGCTGAGGCAGCTGTTATGTCGGGAGAGGTTAGCTGTTCTTAGCTAATAACGGTGCCCCCCTTTGTTGTCAATCCGTGTCGAGATTTGTCCAACTCGGCCGTTCAATTATAAAACAGCTGAAGGACAAAATACCGACCGACCATGGAGGTCAAAGTATCGCTGCCCCCTGTCCCTGCTGGCAGTCGTGAATTTCTTCTTGGAAGTTGAAATGTGATGTTAAAAACAAACACACCGACGGCTAGGGTTCTACTCGCTAAAGACAGGCACGCTTCGTAGTCCCGCCCCCTCCGCTTTTTGATTGGATGTCGTTAGCGGCTTGATTACAAATGCACATCAGCCATTGGGTGAGTGAAATGTCGACGAGCGCCTCTTTGAGTGCAGTTAAATCCTCCACAGCACACTTCTGTACTTGAAAATTACAGACAGTGTGACTGCACAGCTCAAGAAATACAATTCAAAATTTTATACAAAATAATAATAAAAAAAGAAGAACCTTTACATATTTAGCATTCAAATTTTAAACATAAGCTACTTTCAAGAACAATGATGATCTGCAGAGCTGTGGTAACTAGATTGTTCCAGAAAACATCTAAAAGAGCCAATACAGATCTGAAAAAAATGTTTTTGAGCGATGAAACCGAGGTGAATTTGTACCAGGATGATCACAACCCAAAGTGTACCACATTATCTGTCAAGAATGGTGCGGGCAGTGTTATGGTGTGGATATGTATGGCTGCCAGTGATAATGGATCACTAGTGTTTATTGATGATGTAACTGCTGATCGAAGCAGCAGGATGAATTGTGAAGTGTACAAATACTCTCTTCGCAGATTCAGCCAAATGCCGCAAAAGTGATTACTGATAACCCAAAGCAAGCTACAAAGGCAACTCAAGAGTTTTTGTTTTATTTAGGTTTGGTTTTTAAGCAAAGAATACTCTTCGATAGTCAAGTCAGTCAACTGATCTCACCCCAACAGAGCATGCTTTTTGGTTATGAAATGGAAAAACTGGATGCAGAAACATCCACAAGCAAGCAGCAACTGAAAGTGGCTGCAGTAAAGGTCTAGCAGAGGGTCACAAAGGAGAAAAGACAGCATTTGGTGACGTTAATGAGTTCCAGGCTTCAGGCAATCATTGACTGCAAAGGATATTTATCTAAGTATTAAAATTAATATGCTACTTTCAGCTGATCCCTTATTCACGTGGTCTTACCACAGCAGGTAGCTCTACATGTTTTGACTTGGAAGATTTTTTTTCACACTGGATGACATTCCTGATGCAACCCCAAGGTAATTTTTGCCTCCTCCCCAAGTCGTTGCACATATTGATTGTTTGATTTAAAATCCACAGTGGTGGTGTGCAGAGGCAAAACTACAAAAAAAGTCGTGAAAAATAATAGCGGTGTAATAATGTTGAATATTAGTAAGAATTCTAGCAACGTTTGGCTTTTGCTTGGGACATTTTCAAAATATGTTAATTAATGTTATCGTGAGCCAGACCATTTTGGCTGTTTTCTAAATAATAAAAATTGCATATTAACACGGATTATTTTGGAAAACAGGAGCGCCAAACCCCTTTCTTTTATTTTGAAACGTAACAGCGTCAACGAGAAATACTTCCGCTGCCCTCTTTGTCACGTGACCTCTATGCCCTTGGTTTGCTAGCTTTGACATGTGAGCGACCGAAACATGTCTTTCCCTAAGAAACCAGGCGGTAAAGCACTGGATGTTTTGCAGAACCTCCCGCGGATAACCTTAGCGAACCTACGGCCTGAACCAGGAGCCCGGCAAGCGGTAAGTTTTAATCTCTCGTAAATTTTGTAGCTATCTGTGGCTAACGCAGCTAGTGCCAGCTAAAGTAATCCAGCGGAGATACTTGTTCTCATGAGACTATGTGCAAGCAAGAGGAGATGGTCCTAAATGTCCCTGTGTCGCAGGAGAAACGGCGGGGCAGAGGGCAGCATGGTGGCAACAGGAGCGGCAGAGGACACAAAGGAGAGCGGCAGAGAGGGAACCGACCTCGGCTGGGCTTCGAGGGGGGGCAGACCCCCTTTTACCTGGCCATACCAAAATACGGATTCAATGAAGGGCACAGGTAAAAGCGTCAAATGCCTTTTATCTGTGAAGCTAACCGATGAATGCTTGCTTGAGTAAGAGGCACGCCGAATTTGCATAAATGACAGATGCACTTGGTTGCCATCAAGCTCGGATCAGAAAACACAAAGCTTTATTTATAACCTGTTTTATCTGTCAGTCAGTACACCTTATCTACACAGCACTACCCACACTGATCTCTTAATACCAGCATTAGAGTCATGCTGTGTAGCTGGACTGCCATTTGTGAATGCACACCTGGAGTGACAGGTCTGCCACTGGCACCTTGTTCTGTTCATAGATGGGAGCACAGACTCCACTGAAGAACATCAGGCCCTCATGCCACATTCATGGAGTCTGACAGCCAGAAATGTGCCTGAGCACCCTGCAGGAGGTCATTTTGTAGAGCATGGGCAATGCTGCTCCTCTCCTTCTTGCACAAAAGATCAAATACTGCCCCATGTAATGTCCCATCCCCTTGTATGTCCTCCACAGTTTTGAAGGGAGGAGATATAAGGAGACTGTGGTGGGTGGCAGAGGAAACCTTCTTGCGATGTTACTTGCATATCTGTCATCTTGGAAGAGCTGGACTACCTGTGCAGCCTGAATGGACTGCAGTTACCATCTCATGCTGCCAGTAGCAATAAACAAAAGTTAGTCATGAGGGATAAGGAGAGAGCAAAGATGCAGGTGCACCTCGAATGAATTCACAGTGGTTTCCGCTTCCTAACTGGATAGATTGATATCACTGAAGTTTAACTCAGTTTGTGTTACGCTGCTATGATCGAACGTTCCCTTCATCTTTCTGAGCAGTGCATATTGATTTGTACTTCTTCTTCCTCCTCAGTCGCCGTCCGCAGTACCACCCTCTGACGCTAAAACGGCTGCAGTACCTGATCGATCTCGGACGAGTCGACCCGACTCAGCCTATAGACCTGACCCAGCTCGTCAACGCCAGAGGAGTCACAATCCAGCCCCTGAAGCGCGACTATGGAGTCCAGCTTGTTGACGAGGTTTTTGATCTGTTCGTCTGTTTCATAGAGATCAGATTAGGCAAAATTAGGAAGCTTGATTTTTCATCACAGCTGATTTTAATATCATTTAACAATCGTCTGAGGACAAACAGCTACTTCCTGGCGTATTTAGTGTCAACACAGAAACAAGACTTGAGAGATGTGATTATTGAGGTCAAATAAATTATGAATGCTATGCTACAAACACCAGAGGATCTCCTTTCCATGAAAATTGAAAGTAAAAGGTTTCTTAATGGATAACCTGTTCATTTCCTTTATCTGTTTTATGAGCAGAACATCTTAAATATTTATGAGGAAAACACACAAATGTATTTTCTCTGTCATCAGTAGAGCCTGTGAGCTGAAGACTTTATGCATAGCTGCTGCAAGACAAAGAAAACAATTTGAACAGCTTATTGTTTGACCAGCAAAGGTTTTATTCTGTAAGAATGGCTTTAAAATCACTGCGAGGTTATCTAATTGGTTAGAACTGAAGAATTTCAGTAGACATACCAGTAGGTGGCACCACATGACAGTGTTGTCACTGTGACAGTAACAGGTTAAGCTGCTCGTCTTGACTCCTCAGTATTTTTATTTAGTTTATTATTTTTAGCCAGTTCTGACTAAAGCTCATGTGTTTGTCCTGTTCCAGGGTGCTGACATTTTTGCTGCAAAAATCAACATTGAGGTTCAGAGAGCGACAGAAGGAGCCATAGCTGCTATTGAAAGGAACGGAGGGGTCATCACAACCAGTTTCTACGATCCCATAAGTCTTGGTAACTCATTAATGACTGGTCTTATCCACTTGCCCAAGTCGATGTATTTTATTTTTAAATATTTTTTTTAAGATAAAAGGCCTGAAAATGTGCTCTCACTTTTTGCAGATATCCTCATCAAGCCCGTCCCGTTTTTTGTCCGTGGGCAGCCGATTCCAAAGCGAATGTTGCCCGGGGAGAGTATGCTCCCTTATTACACAAGTGCTGACAACCGGGGTTACTTGGCAGACCCGGACAAAATCCAGCAGGCCCGGCTAGCCCTGGCACAGAAGTATGGTTACATTCTGCCAGATATTTCAAAGGATGAACTGTATCACATGCTGGCCATGAGGAAGGATATACGACAGATCTTCTTTGGCCTTTCTCCAGGCTGGGTTGTTAACATGCCCGAGAAGAAGATCCTGAAACCAACTGATGAAAAACTGCTGAAATATTACAGCTCGTAGGTGTTAGGAGAAAAATACTGTTTATGTATAGGGAGCTGGGGGTGTTGAAAGTGTTTTCATTTTGTATGGAAAAATGTAATCTGTGTGTTGCCATTAAACTTTATGTTGAAAAATACATTTTTCATTGTATTATCTTTTATTAATACAGTTAAATGTAGTCGATTTCATGCCACAAACCGTATGATGAGTACTACTCGGTGGCCAACATCTGACGGCCTCGTGTCCAAGCACGACTGTGGCCCGTGCTGCATGATGGAAGGAACGTGAACTGTAACAGGTGAGGGGGAAATAAGGAAAATAAGATAACTCAAAGAATGAAAACAGGAAACAGATGCCTGGTGATGTGTGTTACTTGTGAAATGGGTTGCCTAGGCCCTAGAAGGGGAGTTTGAAATTAGTCACAGGCAGCTGTATCCTGGTGTGGACGTTCAAAAGATCCCTCCCCCCGTTTTGGAACACAATCACAGGCAAAAAACATACATACAACCTTGCCTCTGTATGCTTTGGAGACATGAAAGCTGAATCAAGACATCATTCATATCTAATAAAACTCAATGCATCCTGATGAGATTTCTATTTTGCCCCCTGTTCGCACTCTATAAATTAAGCCTGTGCCGGAGTGTAACCTCACTGGTTGCAGCTTCATCGCATCTCTCCTGAGTTCACTATTACGCTCGTGTTTATTTTTTTGGAGTCGAAATGGCACACTCCCTATAAATAACTTGGTATTTTGCGCAGATATTGTCTTGAGGGAGGCTGCCATAGAATTTGTGCTGTTATAAAAACACTTTATCAAAGGAAGCATATGCCTGTGCGTGTGTGCACCACCACGAGCTTTGTGTTTGTCTTAAACCCACCCCCCACCCCCATTGCCACCTTAGTAAATGCAGGCAGATCTCAATTATGCAAGAATAGTAAAAAGGAGTGATGCAAAGTTTTCATTAAGCGTTTAAACAAAGATCATTTTTAAGGTGAGCTTCAATTAAATAGTAAATTTTCACCCTGCGAGACAAAGGTTTCACTTTGATGACTTTCCTTGTGGTTCCCTGAGTGTTTTCTTGAATCCTCAAGTATCCAATACGGCTGGTGGATACATACACAGCCGGCCCTGCCAGGAAAACCTGCCCAAATCCTTAAAGCATAATACTTTAAATAAATCACGCCACAGGAAAGAAACAGCACAATCATTGTTTATGGCAGAACTACAGCTCTTATCTTCAAAGCAGCAGATCCTTTTGAATTTGTATCAGGTCTCAGACGAGCAACAGAGAGAAAAGGAGCGAGCTAAACAATTTTTTTTGTTATGTGCAAAGAAGCACAAACATCAGCCCTGTGAGCGTGTGGCTACCTGAAGGTTTGCACAGAAGAATGACAAAGTGGGATCAAGTATTTTCCTCAATCAGCTGGCTAAAAAGATTTGTTTCAGACTGGCGTTTTGTGTCTGGTTTCTGCTCCAAATAATCTAATGTCTGAGTCTAACCAGTTCACACTGTTTAATTAAACATTCAGACATTGTTGTCGGCGCTGAGCACGGCAGATCGATTTGATTATCTGCTGCCTTGAATGAGCCGTTTAAGACAGACGCTGTGCATGGCTGTGTCTCGCAAGTCTCAGGCCAGTTTCAGATAATAATCAGGGATAATTGCAGTTAAATGCACGACTCCTTCTCTGCTGTGTGCTGGGCGCAGGTGTGAGGCGGAGGTCTGGGATCAAGTTTGGTTTCCAACCGTGGGACAGAGGACATCCAATGTCCAAAGCTCAGCTCTCTGGAAAGTAAAAGATGTCAACTCAGTTGTGCAAATAAGGCTCTTATCAGTGTAGGATACAATTCCTAATTTACAAAGAATGGAGCTGCTTCTGCGGCGAGATCGTAGCTTTGCCTCATTAGCCAGTCTCAGTCTGAGCAGCTCTGAATGACAGACAAATGAAATGAAGTTAGAAAGCAGTTTAAGGAGGAAGGAGCTAGACAGAGGAATTGGAGGCTGTGATTTAATACTGTGAACACAAGAGCACAGTTTAATTTACTCATTAGTGATTTTTGCTTACATTAATTAGTCACTTAGTGCAGAAAATAAAATAAGATTCGAAAATGCCACACACACACACACACACACATACACACAAGTCAACTGACAAGCAGAAGGCCTTTAAAAAGGCTTCCTCTAAAACATTAAATAATTTCCTCCTTTGCACTTTTTACAAGACAGTTTGTCCCATAAAAAATTATATTACTGGATTTTTATTCATGCTATTTGTGCTTTTGCTGTACTCTCAGTTACACGGTGAAGTGCATGTCCTCTTTCAATAAAATCTTCACATTTCTAGATGCTGAAATGGCACTTTTTCTCCTTTTTTGGCACACTTGGGCGATAAAGTCTGCAGTTGCTACTTAAAGTAGTTCAGAAGTGCAGAAGTGCTTTGACTTCCATGGCCTCGCCTGGACACTCTGAACCACCTGGGCTCCTGAGTTTGTCTGAGCTGTGTTTGAAGTCTGGATGAGCTCTGCTTGTTATCTCTGCTCAGAGGTGGGGGCATCATTGTGCTCTGTTAATGAGGCCACATTAAGCCTGTCTACACCAGGGGGCATGTAATCCTCTCAGGTGGCTTGACGTTGGGCCGGCTGGGCAGGGCGCTGTTTACACGGGGAGTGTGGAGGCTGACGCTCGGGACCCTGCAGGCCTCATCTGCTGTTGAATTTGCTCAAACATGCGATTGAGAAGTGAACCTGGAGGCGGGGGAACCAGACCACTGCATAGAATGGTGTCTGAGACTTGACAGAGTATATCTCAAGCTGGCCTGCTGTGCCCATACAATACTTCAACAATGCAATACAGCCTCTCGCCGCGAAGATTACGGTCACCTGAGACAACACTACTATCATATCCTCTTCACACCTTCCAGCTATAAAACAATGCAGCTCTTTATGAATGAGGCACTGTAAGGAAAGTCAATGGGATGACAGTGAAGCCGAGGCAGAACACAGTGCTGCAGTGTCAGAGGTCAAGACACAGGCCTCCTGCATTGCACCTCTGTGGCTTTGATCAGATTTCTCCTTTGGACAGAAGTCTGAAGAACGCGTCTCCATGTCAGCAAACTTAAATGACTTTATATCCATAGTACAAGAAGAGCATGGGTGTTGGAGCACCTTCAGAGACGGAAAACTAGAGCCCACAAGCGGAAAACCACAAAAACAAAACCAAATGGGTGCATGCTCCACATCTAGTAAATATCCAACCAAGGCATCATCCAGCGTTTCCAAGAGCCTGCTGACCTGTCCCTTCACAAGGTAGCCCTCTGGTATTCCTACAGGTCCTGACTGCACAGCTCTACCTGTGCCAGCCTGGTCATCACTGATCCAAAGTGGAGAAGGAGAGGAGTGTCCCATATATGAGTTCTGTCCAATACAATGGCACATTGTGATCAGAAAGCCACAGAGAACAATCCCTATTCAGAAAGCATAGTGCCCATTCAGTGGCAGCTCGCTGCTTGTTTGGCTATGAAACAATGCACTGATACCCTACTGTCACCTCATAGATTAGGATTCATTAATAAGGCCAAACATAAAGGACTTTTAACACGTTTTCAAACATTTTTCAGCAAAAGAAAGCCCTGCTGGTGGTGGGGTTTGGAGTGGGTTATACAATAAAAGGAATATAGAATGTATTCACTTAAAACTCAAGCACACACTCGTTTTCGTATCTTAGTGAGGTCATCTCATTGACATAATGCTTTCTCTAGCCGCTTACCCTAACCCTAAACATGAAAAATGAATGCATAATCCTAACCCTCAGCCTAAACCTAACCATAACCTCATTGTAACCCTGACACTAAAACCCCATTTTGAGCCTCAAAAAATGCCTTCAAACTCGTGGGGACGGGCACTTTGTCCCCATAAGTAACTGTTGGACCGCACTAGTAGCCTGTCTTAACACACACACACACACAGAGGTTGTCTAATATTTAGCCCTCTCAGTTCGCGCTGATAGTCAGCCGAAACTAACATTATTGTATTCACGCTGCGCCATTCAAGGTAATTGATTAAATCCATTAGCGCATTTCACAGCGCGTTGGAGCATGCGTCCCGCTCTACCCCGCGGATGTGGATTCAACCTATAATTCTGACAAGCTGTGAAACAGGGACACCCCCACCTCCCCCACCACCAAATCGCCAGTTATTCTGACAAGTAATTCGACTTTAAATCTGACATATAACCTCCATGTTTGGTTTTTTGGTTTTTTTGGGGGGGTTTTTTTTATTGGTTTCTCTACCAAAGCTACATACCAGCTTATCAGTTTCGACTCTTAGTTTTATATTTGGTCCCCAATAGTGGGAACACGGTTTAAACAACTCACCTTAATCACGTCTATTATTGAGTTTGCCTGCACGACACATTATTGATTTTCTTAAAGATCTCCATTTCACCTGATTAACTGCGACGCTAAAACAAAGTCCAAAACAAAAGCAAAAAAACCAACAAAAAAAACCCTCCTATCACGGGCTCATTTCGAGGCTCACTGGAAAGCCCTTTAAAGTGGGGACTTGTGTTTTCTCCAATATGTGTATTCTAGCAGAAGATCAGTGCAAACCCTTGTGTATTAACCCTCTGTACTTTAAACAGCACCGCAGAACATTTACACTTTAAAGTAAGTGACTCTGCTGAAGAGATAATGCAGAGCAGGTGCAGGTCTCACGGATGCACAGTATATTGCAGACTCAAAGTTGCAACTGTCTGCATAATGCACCTATTGTTTGTCTAATGCATGCCGTCAGTTGCAAAGACAGACATTCATGGAAACCGTACAGGGGAAGTTAGCACCTGTAATATCATCCAATTGCATTACAGAAGGAGCGCGAGCCTCCCGGGTTTCTGGGCTGGTCATTTCTATTCATTTAAAGTCACCTTTATCCCAATGTGCTTGTAAATGACTGCTGTTATCACTATAATGTCATTGCATGGACTTAATTGGTGGCTTTTTCCTTTTTTGTGTGTTATTGTGAAGAAACTGTGGTCCTGACAGTTTGTCTTCGTTTACAAACTGTATAAAGTGTGAAGCCTTAATATTCGCAGCAAACTAAATAAAATCTGTTCGTGTGTGTGTGTTGGAATTAAAGTAGGATAAAACTTTGTGAAGAAGGTGGCACAGACAGTTTAAGCTGGAACTGGAGAGCGATGCGCCAACTGCAGTTTCTGTGCGTCTGAATGTCTGAGGATTTCAATCCACTTTTTTTCGTGGAGCCAGTCAGCCTGTTCCACTGTTTATTTCATCTTTTCGCTGAGACCGATAAGGTCAGGCTTTTTCTCCTTCTTGATGTCCCACATAATGGCTCATCATGGGTCTTTGTGTGGGCCTATCAACGCTTTTCTCTGTGTGCGTGTTCGCAAACATTTGCGAGCAGTAATCGCGTTATAAACGCGCCTTGATCACGTTTGTTTCAGTCTTGTAAAATGAACTTTGATAAAGACAGTGGATGGCCGATAAGAGCTGAAAGACACAGTGTAATTAGTAACCAGCCTTGCCTGATGAAAACTTTTGATGTGGGCTCATCAATTCCTTCCCTGGCCCTCAGGCACTTATGATCAAAAGGCGTGATTTGGTTTTACTAACGCGGGTTTAATAGGTGGGTCAGAGGAAAAAACAACGAGGTTTGTGTGTGTTTTGCCCAGTTAAATAGCGCAAAGCTCATGTGTTTGTATTTGAGTATGTTAACAAGCCTAAAGCACGTTTTAGATTGTGTCACATTTTCACCTCACAAACATAAATCCTGTCCCAGTGCGGAACCTCCACTGTGTCATCTACACGTGGATAAAGACACAAATTACGTTGACTTTGAGTTTATTCCGTTTGGCAATAAAACGGGTGAAACTTTATTTTTCTAATTAGATAAAAAAAAAAAAACACTGTGGGGTTTAGACAGACTCTGTACGGACCCCAATCTGAAGTTTCGTAAAATCGTTGATTGGGTCGCCAGGTCACAGACCTGCGAACACACCTGGAATTCACACCTTAAATCCACTCCTCCTGGCCTCCCATTGGAGGAGCGCCCACATATATCACTCTTCATCATCAGGAGGATGACAGCCGGCAACAGAGCCATCTGCAAACATGTACTTCGGTCAGGACCCCGCAGATTTCCAGTTCTGCACGAACAGCTCCGTTTTCAAAAGCGAAGAGTTGCCAATCGCAGACGGAGACCAGATGACCCAAGTGTGTTCCCCGAGTTCAGGGCCTTCCAGCCCGCTGTCGGTAAACTCGGACTCCAGCTGCACCAGCCCCGAACCCAAATCTGCTGCGGCACAGCAGAGGGTCAGGAGGCCCCTGAACGCCTTCATTATTTGGACCAAAGAGGAGCGCCGGCGGCTGGCACAGCTCAACCCAGACCTGGAAAACACCGACCTGAGCAAAATACTAGGTAAGATAATAATCTGTGTCTTTTGTTTCTTAAGTAACACAACATGTTTCAAATATGGCCTCAAACCGGGATTTTATTTTATTAGTCATAGGTCAGTTTTATCTAGTTTTATTTAGCTAGTCAATGTATAGAGCTCTTACTACTGTGTTATTCTGCAGGGAAAACCTGGAAGGCCATGTCCTTGGCTGAAAAACGTCCCTACATGCAGGAGGCTGAGCGTCTAAGAGTGCAGCACACCATTGACTATCCTAACTACAAGTACAGGCCCCGCAGGAGGAAGCAGCTGAAGAAAAGGCCCAAGACTCCAGAAGCATCTCCACCTTCATTATGCAGCTCAGGCTTCAGACCCCCCTACAACCTCACCTACCTGCTCCAGAATCACCAGCAGCCTTTCCAAAACGCACACACCTTCCCAAACTCCTCAGATAACTACACCCCTTGTCACAGCAGCTATGCAAACACCCCTGACTTCCCAGACCAAGCAAAAGAAGCCACAGCCCCAAATAATCCTGTCATGTACTCAAACCCTCCTGCATACGCTGCACAGGCTCAAGTGTATTTTGACACTCAGCAGGGCCACATGCAGGAAGGTTTCTCCCGTCCTGCAGCTCCCATTGGGAATCAGAGGGAGTTCAGGGTCTATGGAGGCCCCCAGTGCCTTCCTGGGCCATCCCTGGAGTTCTACTTAGAACGGGTTAAGGCAGACATGCTGTATGATCTGGATCGCAGCGAGTTTGAACAGTACCTGGGTCCAAGCCCCCAGAGGCCCGAGTCAGTGGATCCCAGCAGCTACCAAGAGCAAAGCAGCCACATAGCCAGACGCTTGCTCTCATGAAACAGCTCAGAATGGCATATTTATTTAAATTATTTCAGTGTATTCCAATTATAATACCAGATAGCATCTGGTGTCATAAGTATATATGTTACGTATGGTTTTTTTTGTCAAGTTCTGTTCATAGATTTTGAGTGTGTTGTCCTTCATGTCATGTCATTACTGTTAAAAATATAATGCAAATAATAATTAACAAATTCATTTTAATGATCATGTTGTTGTTGAGATCTTAAATTGAAAACAGTGATAGAAAACTATGATTATTTTTACATTAATTTAAACTTTAAAATAATCAATGTCAGTAACTTGAGGAATGAATCCTGCAGATTTTGTTAAAATCCATGCTGGCAAATAAACTTTGTGCTTTTTGGCATTTTTTTTAATGTCTTTATTTTATTAAATAAACACAACTTTTTCGGCTTGTACATATTCTCCACTGAGCCTTTTATAATGAAGATCAAATGGTTCAATGACAGTATTATTTGGTCGAGGTTGTAAAGTGGCCACAGCGTTGTTTTGCAACCTTGCAACTTTTTACTGTAAGTTTTCCTCTTTATAATTCTTAATCAGCATTTAAAGGTTAATTAAATGATTAATAAGTTTATAAGCCCTACAATTAAACATACTTATAAGCCCTAGTCACAGCAGAAACTGGTGTATAAGCAGATAACAAACTATTTTAAATATCTGTAAAATTAAACTGCCCAGCCCCTGGCAGGCTGTTGACACACTGTTTTATCTCTCTCCACATGTCTTTCATGGCTGAGCGAGGGAAGTAGGGTGGGCGGCGGGGCCATAAACTTCCCAACTTCCTGTTTCATTTTAAAACATTTCACAAAGGCTCTAAAAATATGCCCCAAAAATCGACATATCTCCAAACTCATACGACTTTGGCTGCCAAATGTTTACCCATTTAGGAAAATGTTTACTTCCCGTCCCATATTTTGTGTGTCAGAGCCTCGAGGTTGAACTCTGTGCTGGATGAATGTGAGGGGACAGAGGCCTGAAGTCTCCAAAAAAAAAAAAAAAAACCTTGTCCGAGACCACAAGACTGAAACCTGGAAAATGTATTGTAAAATATTTATTTCATTACAAACAGAGTGACCGGATCTCCAGAAACTAAAAGTACTTCAATAATGAGAGATCTTTAAAAGGAACTGAACATGATTTATTGATGTACAGAATTGAATTTGAAGCAGTCAGCGAAGCGGCCAGACGCCGATGGCCCATCACAGCAGAACGTGATCCCAGCGGTGACAGGGATCAGGGCAGGACCCCCCTGTCTAGACAATGGTGGTGGAGATGAAGATGGAGGCTTAAATGGAGACTGAGTGATGAGGGAGAGGCAGAGATGGGGAGGAGGTGGGTTGCATGAAGGTGTCTGCATGAGAGAATGACAGATGTGCAGTGAGATTTAATGTACGGGAAGTGAAGGCTGATTGCTTTGAAGAAGAAAGATGATTGGACCATACCAGTGATGTCACAATCAGCTTGACAGCGTGGGAAAGTGGAAATGATGTAAAGTTAGATTAGACTTATGCATAAGCTTCATCTGTACACATGTTACTACTTAGTACTTCTTTTCAGTGTTTCAGAACAATTATCCAACCAAAAATTATGTTTAAACTCTTGTGCTGCACCGCTTTCACATAATAAACATGTAATAGGTCACGAGGCGTCACGTGAGCCTGGTTTGGAGGGAAGAGGGATGAAAATGTTGTGTGGTTGCAGCCGTGGTTCCTCATTAAGCTTGCTACCTGGTCACTGTAGTTGTTAGACTATTGGATCACTGTCAAAACTTATTATAAGACTTTGAGAGATTCTCAAGTGTTAATCATCTTGATTTGACAGGTAACTACTGATTTTGAAGACATTGAAAACATTTATTTATATGTGAAAATCGTCAACTTTTGCAAAATATTGTTGCAAAAATAATATAAAAGTATTTATTTATTTTCTGCTGCCTGTAAAGTTCATGGTTGCAGAACGGATTGGAGCCTCTTCCAGCTGTGACAGGAGTGAGACACGTGAAACACGTTGGATGGACTCCCAGTTTATTTATAAAATGCTCCTCGACTCCACTGAAACTAAACTCCAAAGCAAATATATTCTTACCTGCTCCTTGAAAATGTCCTGGCTCTGAACCCTGTAGTGTATTTGAGGATGTTTTTGCAGCAAAAAGCTTCAACATAGTACTAAAGGTGGCCCTAACAGGCTAAGTACAACCAATACTTCCTTACTTAAATGTGCCTGGCTAAAAGGGCTCTGCATAAGGAAACATCATGAGTCAGTGAAAAGGACAAGAAATCTTAAAAGAGTTGGAAGGAAATGGATGAGCACAGAGGTCGAGGGAAGGACGACCCGTTCTGGAGGAGAGAGCAGAAGAGCTGATTAGGAAAATGAAGATCTAGTGCTAGAGTCCACCCGCCACCTGAATGAGAGGAAGAAATCTGACGTCAGTTCAGCTCCCATGACAATATTACAAAACAACACGGCAGCGCGAAATGCAGAAAAACACGGTAGCGCACAAACATTCGGTGCAAGAACGGTCCATTAATGCAACAATAAAATCTACCCTAAGCCCCTATTTTTCCTCTTAAGTTAACTTGAACTCGGAGCTCGGTGCAGCTTGTTTTTCTCAAACTTTGGCCCCTCAGCAACAATTAATGAGCAGTTGCAGGAACTTCCTGAAGGAAAAACAACTGGATGATATCAGTGATTCAGGTGAAAATATCATCAACAATAAACAGCGGTGGAAATGTCAGATGGGCAATTCAGATATCTTTGTTAGTTTTATGAAACTTCAATATTTACAGGCCTCCGTTTTATCAGGTTTCTGGTTTATTAGAGTGAAAGTATGTTTTTTAAATCATCTTTAAACCTGAATTAAAGTGAAATCGTTACCTACATCGAGCTTCAATTCTCACATGTGACTTTTTTACCAAGGCAATGACCGCAACAAATATGTGAAGTGTTCACAGATTATAAGAGTCTCAGGTCTGAATTTCTGGACCATCTGCAAAATATTTTATGTCATCTTCTTCCCCGGTTATTTTTGCATCTGGATCGCGCCGGTAGGCTTACAGAAGCGTGTCGGAAGTTTATCACCGGTGAAGAATGTGAGGAATCTCGAAATGTCAAACATGCTGTAATTCAGCAAAAGCATTCCTGGACCATAAAATAGTATCCGTGCCAGAGATTAAATATGTAATCTCTGCATGTTCAATATTGACACAGAAATAGCTGGGGTTTATATTAAACCTAAAAAGAGATTTGTGTTCATGAACGCGTGGAATTCTTGAGATTTTGTGAGCTATAATTAGCTTTTTTCTCGTCTCACCTTCTACACGGGGGTCGTCAATAGTTTCCTGCCCTCGGTGCAGTTTGGATTAAGTTGAGGCTGCTTTCTGCAGATAATGCTCATCCGAGTATTATCCTGCAGGGACGTCTGCTCTGTGCGGAGCAGAGTGAGGAAACTCAAACAGGAAGAGCCGTGAAGTGAGACACTCAACAGTTTTTTTAAATCCTAAAGAAATAATAAAGGCTTCATCATTTCCCCCCTCTGCAACTGCAACAACATGTAGTCCAATAACATGACATTTCAGGCAGTACAGAAGATTTCCAGCTGAATTTAATGTGTTTGTCTGTTCACCTCATTATGATCCAGTCTAATGAAGCCTAACTGGGCCTAGTTGTGCTCACAGGCAGGACCAAGACCCTGGTCACCTTCAAGTAGACCAGCACACGAGCAGGATTTACTGCAGGCCGGAAGCTGAATGCAAGAATAAAACAATAATGCTACACCTCTAACTATGCCCCTATTGTATTATACTGACAAACGACAAACAACAGAGAGAACATGTTTAAATTCTGTCTACATAAAACCAAAACTATCCTCATAAGAGGATATATACTCACCTCCCAGCTTGGTTGGAAGCCCTTTTTCCTACAAAACTAATGGCACAGATTCAGCAAGGTGCTGGAAACACTGTTAATGATGATGATAGCGTCGCACAGATGCTGCAGATTTGTCCACTCCACAGTCATGACAATAATCTGCTGTTCTGCCACATTATGCATTGAGATCTGGTGACTTTGGAGGCTATTTGAGTACGCTGAACTCATTGTCATGTTCAAGAATGGGATCATTTAAGCTTTGTGACATGATGTTTTATCCTGCAGGAGGCAGCCATCAGAAGATGGGTACACATTTGTCCAGTTCCCTCCTGTCCAGTTTTGGAGAGCCCATGAGTTTCCTGTTCTTGGGCTGACAGGAGTGGCACTCATTGTGGACTTCTGCAGCAAGTTGAAATGTGTTATAAACCCATACCTTAATTTTAACAAGTAAATATTTGAGTTACTGTTGCCTTCATATTAATTCAAAGTAGTCTGGCCACTTTCTTCTGACATCTGGCATCAAAAAGGCATTTTCACCCAGAAAACTTCTGCTCACTGGATATTTTCTCTTTTTTGGATCTTTCTCTTTAAACCTTCAAAATGGTTGTGTCTCAAAAACCCCAGTAGATCAGCAGTTTCTGAAATACCAAAATGCCACATTCAAAGTGTCTTCAATCATTTTTTCCCCCCATTCTTATGGCCTGTTTCACCTTCAGTAGGTCACCTTGACCGTGTCTATATGACTGAATTCACAGAGTTTCTCCCTTGTCTGCTTTTGACTCCCTTGACTGATTCGATATTTGCATTAACAAGCAGTTGAACAGGTGTGCCTAATGAAGGGGCTGATGAGTGCAAGAAGTAAGTCCGAAGATACCTTTCTGTGGAAAACGGGCCCATATTTGGTTATGATGACTTCTGCCCTGTTTCCAGCCAAGATTCAGACAGCTGACTGGAAAGGCTCAAGCAGACTGAGAAGGTAAATGGTAAATGGTAAATGGACTGGTTCTTATATAGCGCTTTTCTACTCATCTGAGCACTCAAAGCGCTTTACACAACTTGTGCATTCACCCATTCACACCACATTCGCACAAGCACATTGTTCTAAGTGCTTTCTAAGTAACATTCACACACATTCATACTCCGATGGATGCATCGGAGAGCAATTTGGGGTTAGTATCTTGCCCAAGGATATTTGGCATGCAGACTAGGGGAAGCCAGGAATCGAACCACCAACCTTCCGATCAGTAGATGACCTGCTCTACCGCCTGAGCTACAGCCACCCCCAGGGAGCTGCTGGGTGTGGCACTGTAACCTGCTGTGCGGATACAATACACTTAGCAAAGAAACTAATGCCTGTCAACAACACTCAGAGGATGATTAGCACAATCCTCAAACTGACCAGAAGCACGTGTGTTTATTTGTGTCTGGACTGATTTTTATATTTCTGTTAAGGTGTAACACCTCAGATGTGCATCTACTGTTCCTTTCAACTTAAAAACATATTAGATAATGTCATCAGAATGCCATGTACGTCATTTATACCATTTATTTTTTCATGAGGAAACAGCGTCACACCTTCTTCCTCAGTGTCTCCTAAAGCTCCATGACTCAGTGTGCAAGTATGTCCAGAGGCTTGGTTGCAAAATACACGTGCATGTTTGTGTGCGATGAGAGCGAGATGTTTCTAGACACCAATTTAATGACGCAGAGCTGCCTAATGTCATGCTTTTAATTTTTCTTTTCCTATGCACATTTCATTTTTTTGCATTTCCTGTTATTTAATACTGCCCCGTTTTTTCTCTGGAATAACAACAGAGCTGTGAGGAAGAATTACTCTACTTATATTTCCCCTTTTTTTTAAGCTTATTTACATTTTGCACGACAACTCCATAAACCTTACTGCTGCTACACCAGTCAAACTTCCACAGACCATATATGTAGTTTAGGAGTATGACTGTAACAGTTTTTGTTTTAAACATGAACATGATGACTAAATGTGCATTATCAAGGCTGAAATTTAAAGCTGCACATGTCTACATCCCCTCCTGGAAATGGGCCATTGGAAAATAACATCATTGTTCTTGAGCTATAATTACAGTGCAAACTTTGCTAGCTAGTTTAACAAGAAGGACAAATGTAAGATCAGAACGTTAACTGGTTGGATTTACAATTTGCGTTATTGTTTGTTTAATTGTAACGGAATTGAAAAAGCATAATTTTTTTTCATCAGAAGACTTTAATTAGCATTATCCTGCAGAGGTTTTGGCCTTGTAAGTAAAGATTGTTTACTTGTGCACTGTTAGCTAGAAGCCAGTTAGCTGAACATGCTAGGTTGGAGGCAGATAAACAGACTTTTCCATTATTTCCACTTTCATTGTTGTTTGTTTATTTTATTTCGCTGATATAGGCATGTCGTGTTTTAGTTGTTTTAAATGTGACATATTTTTCTAACATATGTGCTCCGTGCAAGTGTGTTAAACGTGTAGAAAAATCCCAGTTTGTTCACTGCTGACTCATGATTAGCATAATAGATACTAGTGTAGCACTGATCATGTTGTAGTAAAGTAAGATGGCAAATGCTTATGTTTGTGTTTTATGCACAAAAAAGCTACAGGGGGCTGTTGTTTCACATTTGCATGTGTTTTGTTTGCAAGCTCTTTTGCACCTGCGTAGTATTTCCACACACTGATAACGCTGTGTTGAACCCACTTTAAATCCACCACCTCTCTGCACTTCCTCCACCTCTCTCCAGCTTATCAAAGGGAACCTGTAAGTTTGTGTTGAGGTGGCATCTTTAACACCTCCGCTGATTGACTTAGCAGGGTCTAAATCCTAACAGCTCACCAGGCCCCTCAGCAGGTCGTGGACTGTGTGCACGAGGCAAGTTGGTGGCACCTGACAGCAAAGCATTGTGTGCTAAGCTGCTGCTGTAAAACTGCTTTGGTTATAATGCACTGATATCGCAGTTACAGTAGAGGGAAAGCCTCATTGTCTTCATGGCAAGAACCCCCACAAAGGGTCACAAGGCATATCCGAGAGGTCACGATTTGCATGGCAGGAAAGCAAAACATAAACAGTCATTGTAAAAAGAAAGTGCAGTCTCAGTTCTACAGTTTTACATATCAGGACATAATTTAAAAAGAAAACTTTACTGCCACATTAAAAAAACTAACCCAAAACACTGAAGAAGTGTGTGAAAAACTAAGAACAGCTCATGATTTAATAGCTTGTAGAACCACCTTTAGCAGCAATAACACGTAGTAATGGTTTTCTTCATTGGTCTCTCACATCTACGTGGACGAATTTTAACCCACTTTTCGTTGCAACATTCCTTCAGGTCATTGAAGTTAAAGTAGTCATCATTGTGCTGTTCTGTGATCCAGTTTCAGCCACTTGACTCTAGAAATCTTTGATATTCAGAGGAGTTCGTGGTGGACTCGATGACAGCAAGGTTCCCAGGTCTTGTTATGGCAAAACAAGTCCTAATCATCACCCCTCCACCACCGAGTTTGACAGTTGCTATGAGGTGTTTGTGCTGATATGCTGTGTTTGGTTTTCTCAAAACATGGTGCTGTGGCTTATGATCAAACATTTCAACTTTGCTCTTGCTTGTCCAAAGGACTTCCATAAATCACCATTTATAACCCTTCCCAGATTGATGGGTAGCAACAATTAGTTTTCTAAGATCATTGCTGGTGTCTTTCCTCCTTGTCATTGTGTTAACACACACCTGAATGCTCAGGCCATGTCCACACTAATACGTTTTTCTCTCCGTTTTGGCCGTCCGTCCACACTGAGACGGCGTTTTCGGTAAAGGAAAACGCTGCGTTTTGAAAAAGCTCTCCAAAACGCATACATTTGAAAACGCTGTTTTCGCGTCGCGGTGTGGACAGCAAACCTGGAGCCTTTTCGAAAACCAAGACGCATTTTAGTCATGTGATGCAGTCATGTGACCAATTAAACTAAGCTAGCGAAGGGCAGTATACAGCAGTTGTTTGTTTGCTGTGAATTTTGACAGCCCTAAAGATTAATATCAGTCTGTACATGCTCCAGATAGCTTTTCTTCAAATTCTTTCATTCTCACTTGCTTTTGCAACTTTGTACTTTTGTGTTACTCGCAGCAACAACTCCACCTCATTGTTAGTTCATTTAAAAAACTCGGTGCTTTTCCTCGACATTTTGTCGCGATGTTTCAAAGAGCTGGAAAGTAAATAAACGGCAGACAGAAATGAGACAGGCCGAATCGTCTTGCGTTTCACGCATGCGCAGGACTGAAACGTAAGCGTTTTCGGACATTTCAATGTGGAACTCTGTGAAAATGACTGAAAACGCTAGTGTGGACACGGAGCGTTTTCAGACGAAAACGCAATTTTCTAATTTATTCGGGCTAGTGTGGACGTAGCCTCAGAGACCTGCAAGTGAATCTTATTAACAGCACCTGGCTGCTACACGCCCTCTTAAACCAGTAAGTCTGTAATTAGTTTTCAAACACTGCTTATGAATTTTGGTTTTATTTTGTTAAATAAATAACAACAGGGTATAAAATGTCATGTGTTGTTGTTCATCTGAAGTTGTATTTACCTTATTTTAAAAACTGCTAGTGCTAGCTCACTACATCAAGGTATGTAAAACCTTAGACGTGACAGAGGGTGTACTCTCTCTTTTCAACATGACTGGAGAGTTGATTAGCTTTTGTCTTTTGGTAATCTGGTCAGAAACAAAAGGCATGACTCTGGGCTGCAAAATCAGTGTTAATACTAGTAAATGCAACATTTTCTGCTTTGAACACAACTTTGCTCGACTAATCTGACCACGTAGGTGTCAGAATAACTGCAAAGTGTGGAAAGTTTTCTTTGCAAATATTAGTAGGAAAAAGCTGATTCAACACCCAGAGGCTGGTGAGATAAAGATAAGTCTGAGACAAAATACGTACAAGACAAGCCCAGCATGTCAGAAACGTGGTCTTGATTCGGGCTTCAGCTCTGGCAGGTAGCTCCAAGTAAACAGTTTTCGGTTTGATTGGCAGGTTATTGTTGAGTCTGCGGGGGTGCTGAGGAAGGCCGAGCCTTCTCTCAGGACGTAGCCTCACTTCCCTCGCTCAGAGGCACTCAGGAGGAGAGCAGCACGCCTTTTAACTTTTTTTATTTGTGCCGTGTTTGTAAAGGCCACATTCCCTGTGCTGGGCTGTGACTTGTGTTATTCTTCCTGTGCTGTTTGCCCTACTCTCAGCTGGAAGGACAGGAAAACCTGATCTGGAAAACTACTTCATGTATGTCATCGGTGATTACAGGACGGCAGCATCCGCCTGTGCCTGGTACTGGCAGCCTCATGCCCAGGTCTTCGGGACCGGGTCAGGCCTGAATAATACCGTCCCATGGGGACGATACTGCACAACCTTCCTTGCTCAAGGCCTCACTTCTCCTTTCATGCAAGGAACTCTATGTGACCATGCAGCCCTGTTGGCGCTCTTCCTGTGGAGAAACTGGAAAGGAAGCTCCACCAGGCCGCCTGAGGTGGCAAGAAACCTCTCCAACTTTCAATTTCTTGCTTTTTTCCGTTTAGTTAAAGCAAGCAGTTACACAAGATAACACACTCTGCTCAAGCACAAACTAAGTCGTGCATTTATAACCTGACTTTGTCAGAACATTTAACAGATACTGTAATTTAGGTGCAAATGGCAGTTATGCAAGCAACTAAAACTTAAAAATTACAATTTAATTTCAACAGTAAATTTAATAAAAGCTGATGACTGCAACTAAAAGCAAAGACTGGTTGCTTTACCCCGTTATGTATCATAGCTATCACCATGTGTACTAATGCTAGCTACCGTGGTTAGCAAAGTGAATCCATACGTGCTACTTCAGTGGTAAAAAAGTCTACAATAGTACTCATTAACTCACTCAAATAAACTAAACCACAGAATTTCCTTGAAAGTGTTAGCACTGTTAGCACAACAAACTGTACAAAAAGCCGCCAACTTTGCAAACAGCATTAAGAGGTTCCTTTTAGAGACTCACATCAGTCAAAGTTACCATTCCTCTGTCAAATGTCAAAGGGATGACTGTTAAAGAAAAAATACCCTTCATATAACGAAGAGCTAATAGAGTTCAAACCATTTTTTAAAAATGCACTGTTAAAATAATTCATTCCTACCAGAGAAAATATAAAAGTTTCTAAAAGTCTTCTTTGCTTATTTTATCCTTCTAGCACGCACTGCCCAAACATACAAGAGTGTTTGCTGTCAGATTGGGGCAGTGTCAAAAGCATTTGACACAACTGGTGTGTGGATCAATGAGTCAGCTGCAGACAAAAGTGAAGTGAACATAAAAACCCCTGTCGTTCATTGCCTGACAGTGAAACTGCCAACAAGTCATTAGTCAGCACGCAAGTGGAAAATATTTCTGCTAATTCTTTGTCTTGAGACATAGCATGTCCAAAATTTATAAAATACATTAAATTTATTATTCTAAATGACCCAAAATGAGTGAACTCAACAGCAAAGTGTTTACAGAGGTCAGAGGAGAAAGTTTCATATAGATTTCTACAGCACCACAAGTCTTTTTGCACCCAGAGTTATTTCCATCTGGAAAGCTTTCAGACAGACTAATTCTTACTATCACATTGAGAATGTTAACATTGGAGTCTACGGAGTTTGACCCCCTTTTGGAGACAGCCTCGAGTGGACACTATAATGGAGGTTAACACTTGATTAAACCAAGTGAAATTTATGTGATATTTTTTAGGGTTAACCCTAAAACCTAACCCCCCTAACCTAACCTCTAAAACCACTTTAATGAAAGACAGGATTGCTTGATAGCTGATAAAATACAATAAAACATATAACACTCGCTTAAAAAAGTATCAGACGTCAACACCGACCTCAAAACTGTTCTTAGTACCATTGCTTTAGTCAACATGCTTACTTATGTTGCATGAAAAACAACAATAGGATAATGATTTTAGTTCGTATAACTTTTCACATGAGATCAGGTGGTGTTTCCTTTGATGTTGCAGGGTAAAAAAAGGAAAAGCACCTTTAGATCAGCCTTATTTCTGGCATGAGACACATATTCTAACGTCTGATCCCCTTTTCATTGCTTCCTCTTTCCTCCGCTGCCGCTTTCCCAGGCAGAGGACCCAGAAGAGCAATGCAGGGGGGATCAGGAATGACAAGGCAGTCCGGCCTCCCATTGTACGTGAGCGTTTACTCAGCATGGGAGAGCAAGGACAGTGAGCCTACAGGAATACAATAGCCTCATATTTATTTACTGCTTAGTGGCAGCCTGGGAGACCCCTCCCAACCCCCACAAGTTGCTGATAGCAACTTTACAGTAATAGACCACTAATAAATACATCAGAGGGCAAGTAGAGGCTAGACTCTCTGGCTCTGCCCTGAATGTGGAAGACTTCAGAGTTACAAAATACAGAGTTGTGAAGAAAACTGAGGCATATTTGTCATTGAATTATCTTCTCATTGACTGAATTGTGACTCAAAAAAGGCACGCGTCGGCCTTTGTATTTTTGGAAAGATGATATTGCTATCGCCTCCACCGCCTTTGTGCGCTTTTCACTGCTGAAAATATGGTAATATAGTCTTAACTTGATTAACCAGTTTATCGTTTGAGGAAGTTTCTTATTTATGCACTTAAACGGACAAAAGGCCTCTGCATGTGCATTTTACTGCAATAGATAGAGAGATATATAAAGCTCTCTTGTATGTATTTAGTAATGTGCATTTGAAAAACAGAAGAAAGATTAAAAGGGTTTAAACTCAATCTAACCTGAAATGTAATGCATGTGCATTCCAGCAGAGGGCTCCCCTCTGTTGTGCTGACCTTCTCAATAGGACTCAACAAACCAAATGTAAAACAGAGAAGCAGAGCTGCTGGTAGAACAAAAAGGCATTTTACTTAAATGTGTTTTCCATGAAACCGCTGCATAGAGAAGCAGTAATTTTGCTGATGTGAATCCAATCCATCATCTTTGGACCAAAGGTGAAAAATCAAAGATTGCATTCAGCCGAGCTGCTGTTTTCAAACACAGCCTGACAGATGCTTGACCCTCGCTTACATTTGTCTCTTCCCGTGTTTTAATCTGACTGAAAAATGCCTGTAAATCGACCAAACCGGCTTCCACTATCTGACCTACATGACCGAGACCCGAGCCTAAAAAAAAATTAATTTTCTGAGAGGCATTATGAGAGTGTGATTTATTGGTTGCCTTGTGGGTGTAATTGTGAGAGCAGAGCTGATGCTGAGTGGCTTTGATGCCACGTCCGCTCCCCTCCTCCAATCCCTTAGTTTCAGAGATTAACTCAGTCACTGGATTAAAATCTCAAAATAGAGAAATCCTTTTTAGATGAACAGGTTGATTAAAAATGAGAAAAGATGAGCGCGTGGTTGACCTGAACGGCTGATATTCTCACCTGGGAGTTCTCAAATTAAAGCTTAGTAAGTTTGCTGATTTGAAACCCAAACGTTTCAAGACGTGTCGTTTTTACTTGCAGGTGAAATCCTGTTTGACCTGAAGGCAAATGACAAGTTTTCTCTTTACCTTTAGGTTAGTTATTTATCTCTCACTCAGAGCTGATAATGAATTATGTGCAGAGTTCTGTGGTATCACAACTTTTACTCAAAATAACTGTTTAACCTTTTGAGAAATACACTAGTGAGCTTTCTTTCTAAGAGTAAAATGAACACAAAGCTACATTCACCAGTCGCTTAGCACAAAGGCCAGAAACAAGCAGAAAAATCTTGTCTCTGTCCAAAAGTAGCAAAATGCACCTACGAGCACCTCTAAAGCTCTTGAACAGTGAAAACCATATTTAAAAAAATAGAAGTGAAAGATGAAGTCACGCATTGCTTTGTGAAATCCTGTTTTAATGATATGGCCTTTGAAATTTCACTTTTTCTGGTGCTACAGTGCTGTCTTGAAGCCTTGAACCACCTCTTATGTCTTTATATTTTGCAAGGAAAATGGGAAATAATTGCAATTTATTAAAATGTGCAAACATGCATGGAAATAGAATATAACAGGCAAAAGCAGTGTTTGTACAATTCTAATGAGCTTGAAAGTCAGTATTTGGTATGACCACCTTTATTCTTCAACACAGTCTGAACTCTCTTAGTCAGCGTTCTTGTTATTTATTTAAGTAGTCTTCAGGCTTTTTAAAGGACATTCAAAGCTCTTCTTTGGATGTTGGCTCCTTTTTGTTCTGTTCTCTGTCAAGATGATTCCAGACTACTGCTTCAATAATGTTGAGGTCTGGAGTCTGGGGAGGCCAACCCATGATTGATAGTGATCCGTTTTTTTAATCCAGGTATGCTTTTACTGCAGGGTCAGTTTGTTTGGGATCATTGTCATGCTGAAAAATGACGCCGCTGTCAATCAGATGATATTGCATAGCAGATCAAAATCTAACTATTTTGACAAAATTTGCAACACTGCTGGGTTAAATACAGCCGTAAACCATGACAGAGCCTCCACTGTGTTCTACAGACGGCTGTACAGACTCATGTTGTGCCTCTTTCCCGACCTCCTCCTTGCATTTTAATGGTGGTTTAAAACTAACAAAAATTCAAATTTGGATTCATCACGCCATAACCTGCTGCAGCTGATTTTCAGTCCAGTTCTTGTGTAATCTGGCATACCTCAGCCTTTTCTTCCTGTTTCCTTTTCTTAAGAATGGGCTTCTTGACAGCCACCCTTCCACTGAAGGGTGTAGAGAAATCCACCAAAGTGCCAGATGCGTCTCACGTGGCCCGGTCTTTTCTGATTTTTTTTTTTCCAATTCTCCAGAGCATGACATTCAGATACTGTTCATATGCTGTAGATAGTTTTTATGCCTACCACTTTTTTCCTTTCTTTGTCCTCTTCTTGTCCAATTTCCACAATTTTCTTAACACCACACTTGACACCATTCTGAGATATGTCAAGTGTTCGACTCTCAGCTGTTTGAGAACCATTTGTTTGTGCAAAAATGCAGTTTTATGCCTCTCAAGCTGGGTTATCTTTGGCATTTTTCATAGAGTCAACTAAAGAAATTGTTCTTTGCTAAATTGTGTTAAAATGAAATGAAAAAAAAATGATTACAGTAAAAGGACATGTTCATGCTGCACATATTTTGAAGCATGATCATGCATATAATACAAACTGCATGCCTGCTCAAGCACATTTCAGTCTCAGAAACACTTGAGAGCTCTGATTTTAGAAAAAGCTGCGGTATAACATTGTATGTTTTCATATTGCTGGGTCTGGTGCTAACAGACAAAAGCCTGATGCTTGATATCGTCATCATTGTGTGGCCTGTTTGATTGCGGGAAGCAGGTGTATGTTAGCGTGGCCTTTTAGACCAAATTTAGTCATCCACTCACTTCCCCCTGGACCCCAGGTTCCCTTTGCATTTCCCAGCAGAGCACAGCTCTCTCTCCGACCTCTCTGTGTGCATGAAACAGTGCAGAGAAAATACACCACATAGCACTGTTTCTTTTTCTTTCTTTACTTTTTTTCCCCTGCTCTGCTCTCCTTTCCTACATCTCTCATTGCCCTCATCCTCCATCTCCACAGCTCCCCTCTCTCCTTCCAGACCTAAGCTCTCTTCCTTCCTGCCCTCTCACAGCTTCCTGCTCCGGCTCTTATCACTCCAGAAAACGTGACACAGTCTCAGCCCAGTCAAACGAACGCTAACCTCTGTAATCCCCCTTTTTCCTTGGCCATCACTGCCTTAAATGGAAGTGATCCAGCCCTGGTGGGGACTAGCTGCTTACAAGGGGGTGATAGGATGTCATAGAGGCCCCTTTCACCCACCTGGGCCAAATCTGTTAATGGACTTAATTACTATAAACAATATAGCCCCTACTTCACAGCCTACAGAGGAACAATAAATCTGAAGTGGCCAGGCGTGTTTTTATTTATGTATTTATTTATCTGAGAGGAAGCCGTGGGCATGCAGGGACATTATCAACTCATTCTCCTCCAAGGGGTTTTCCTCTGAGCTGAGGAAATTCTCCGCTTTGATTTACTTTGAGACAAAATCTGGGACGTGGAAGTCAGGGACAGAAGATCTTCCAAGGCCACGAAGTCCACTTTTGGAGGGAAAAATATGAAAAAACATATTTGAGATGACGCATTTAGATTTGTTTGAAAAACAACATTAATTCGTTGCATTCATCAAAGTAACAGATTGCACTAACTAACCCATGTATCAGACTAGGTTTGGTATATTTCCTGCATTCAATCTCAGATTCAATCAGTGCCTATCCCAGCTTATAGGAGCATCTTGAGTAATCTTATGTGAATTGCTGCATTTGTTGTTATTCTGTGACAATGCTGCCAGATAGGGGCCTGCTAAGGCATGATAGAGTCCTTGTTATTGTAAGGCCACAAGGCCATCTGATAAGCCTTCATGCTGCACAGCCTGCGACGATAACACATGTTTTGGATGGTATCAGGCCAAAAGAGCTGAACCTGCTGCTGCACAGAATGCAACAATAACTGCAAAGTTCAAAGTCCACTTCACGAGTACTGATCTGAATATGTGGATGCAATTTTTCAACTGCAAATAGAGTCCTCTTGGGTCTCCATTGTTCCACGCGCTGCAGCGTGTCAGCGCAGGTAGCAGGCTTTTGTTCGAATGCAGTCAGTGATGATATCAGGAGGGACTTTCCCCAAGTTTCCTGATGCGACTTTTTCCCAGGTTATCCAATCGAAATATTCACAGGGAGGCTAATCGGCTGACATGCAATGCTAAAATGTGCTTTTGCTTTGTTTTTATGTAACTGCATCTACCACATACCATCACTGTTAACCTTATGGCAAGTCGTAGCTTACAGATGACGCACATCGGGGCGGTAAATATGACGCTGGTGCATGCAACCGGTTAGCTTAGCTATGCAACTATAAACAAGTGGAACCAGCTAGCCTGATGCTGTATAAAGGTAATAAAATGCATAGTGTGTTTATGTGATGTTTACTTCACCCACACCAAACCACAACAAGCTGTGGTTTTAAGTTGACTGGCTGCTGGCTGTGCATGTTACAAATCAATGTGAAGTGTTCACAGGTCTTCAGTAGGCTACGTAACCCACTGCAAAACCTCGCATTGTGCACACTATCATGTTAAGTTACTGATCTTTAGAGGTCCTAACAGGTGGGTTGTGTTACCTTTGGACCAAGCTAGGGTAGCTGTTTTCTGCCACCAGATGCTGCCAGTGGTTTCATACTCTCTGCACAAGTCTAACCTTTTAACATTCACCAATTTAGGATAGAAAGTGAAGATTTCAAAGGCTCGCCCAACTGGATGAGTGAACTGGATAGTCAAGGCCAATGTCCACTCCTGTGTTTCCTTCAAATGTTTAAATAAGACATTAAGAACGTCTGACTCATAGGTTCAAAGTCTAAGATTAAAATGTAGAAAACAGTTTTAGCATCAACTGTTTTTTGGGTTGTTTTTTTTTTTTTTTTACTTGAGAATAACTCTGGTTTAAGGACACATCTGAAATTGTAGGGTTTAGGATAATCCTCTGGTTTGGCTGTAAATCCAGTTTGATTTGGGTTTAAGCATTTAAATCAAGTGGTTAGAGTTAGGATAATCCAGTGGCTCATATTTGGGTCTAATTTTGAGTGAATGCTTAAAGATGACATTCAAGTTAGGTGTTTGGCAGAAAGATGGCTAGTCCTTTGAAATCATTGGTTGAGAGTAGAACAGTTCACTTGGGGTGGGTTTAAAGTCAGATTTTGGTAATCATTTTAAACTCCAGGTTGTCAGGTTTAGCCATTAAAACAGAACTTTAGGTTCAGGTTAACTTTCAACCTTTTTACGTAATTAGGCATAACCAAATTAAAAAGTTAAGAAAGGTTGTTATCTTTTATTTAAAAGATAACATCTTGTAATTTCTGAAAACAGTGTTTGTTTAGTGTGTGGCTAAAACTTAACTTAACCTCAAATGGGTCAGAGGGCAAACTGGGGCTGCAGCTCCTCTTTGGTGCCTTATAACCTCAGTGAGCAGATATTGATGATCCAGACCATTGTGTGTAAATGAACAGAGGAGATAATCTTGATCAGGTGATTTCAGACTCTGAGAGGTTTAGTCAAACACCGGAGCTCCTTGAAGTTTAAGATAGGCCAGATATGTGAGATAATGAGCTGGTAAAGTGATCTCATGACGTAGTTTTCACAGTGACGTGCGTGGGTAAAACAGACAGGTTTCACTGTGAAGATGCGTTCCTGGAACATGTTAATATCAGCCCTCTCGATAAGGAACATTTTAAAAAAGGTGAAGGCAAAGTTTTCACACCTGAGGCTGATTTTTATTCCACTGACACCCATCCATCTGCCTCGTGATTGTTAATTAGGAAGACAGGGCATTAATTTGACAGGAGAATTGAGCTTGAGAAGAGGGGGTGGGTGGGTACGCTTTCAACCCGAAGAAACAATTTCACAGAAAATATGTGTGAATCCGATTAAAAGGTGGGCAGACTCTTCCTCTCAGTGACACTTGTTTCTATACAGCGTTAGTGTAAAGGGAACAACGCAGGGAGGAAGCACTCACACACACAGTGCATTTCCTCCATAAAACCACAGCTGTGCAAAAACAACACGAGGCGCATTCCTCGGCCATTTCTGTCGCTTTTGCACAATAAAACACGACAAGGTCTGCACATTATTGTAGCTTCTGGTATATCTGAAGTAAAGCTGATTGGGAGCTCATTTCTGTGCATAAAATCTCCATCATTGACCGTTCAGCGACAGCATGCTTACATCAGTAACGGACATTTAAAGATCAAAGCTGATGTGGGAAAGCAGTTTCAAGGAGCTCTCAACCGCGGTCCATTAAAGGAGAAGTTGCAAAGTCTGTGAGGAAGTTCCAGGCATGACTTTTGGAGTATTTGTTCTGTAATCTCCAGAAATGTCATTATTATTTCACAGCAAGAGACACACTATGAAAAGTCCCCCATTAAAAAAAAAAAAGTCTTATGATTTTGTTTCCACCACAGCTCAGGATTTTCTCTTATCATCTGTTTCTGAAGTTCCCTACGTACCTCTATTGATCCAGATTCCTACTGGCTGCGATGCCGGTGATCACACATGCTATTATTGATTGACTCTGGCCACACTGGACCAACATGGCATCCTGTTAGCACCTCGGGGGTATCAGCATTGTTGTTCCACGGTGACGCTTCAGCGCCTCAACAAGGCAAAGGCCACACATGAAAGGATCGGGAGTGTTTGAGCGACTGAGGAATCAATTCACACTCTGATTGTCATGTACAAAGGCCTCACTGTCTCCTTTCTTCCCTCATTTCCAAAATCTGGAGAGTCTAGAGAGTCTGATCAGTAATTAACTCATCAGCTTTCATTATAAAGACGCTGATTTCAGAGTTTCGATGATATTCTGATTTAGATTTATCAGAGAATGAAAGAGCAGCGTCTTCAAACTGCATCGTCACGTCTCTGCAAAACAGATTAGATGAATTGAGGGACTTCTACTGGCGGTGGGGTCAAATGCAGGTCAAGTTGCAGGGAGTAGTATTTATGTGGCCGGTGGCTGTCAGGAAAACAATAATGTGGCTTGAACATAATCTATCATTTGTTTTTTCACCAATAGTTATAAAGCAGTTCCTTATTTTGCCACACAAAGACTACAGTCAGTGTGGGGCTTATGTAAGTGTTGAAAATGAGAAACAGCTCTTTGGGTGTTTGGGTATTGTTGGCACAGGAGTGGACTAGTTATTGTCTCGGAGCATTTCTAGATTAATTCAGTTAATCAGAAAAATTCTTTATTATACAGCTAAACTTCTTTTTATCACGTGGTTCAAGTTTTTAATAAGTGGACGAAAAATAAAGGTTATTTCAGGCACACGGTCATGTGCCAAGGACAAAAAGAAAAGACAGACTCAAAATAGACGAATCTTATCAGTTTGGGAATGGTCATAGCACCAGTGGAAACAATGCAGTGGCAAGATGGGAGCTGAGCTTGACCCTAATAATGCGACTGGTCTGTCAAGAAAACCTGGAGAACAGGAAGCCCACCGTACCCCCTGTCTTCTTGGATAAAGTCATAAAAATGATAAACACTGGTTTCAATTAGACTCGGTCGGGACAATGAGCTGCACCGCTGGTAGGGAGGATTTGGGCTGGGCCAGTAAAAGTGAAGACATGAAAGCGTCCGCTCTCCCGTGTGGCTGACCCAGCTTTTTCGTCTCAGTGAGGAAACCTGGGTTTTCCCTTTCCCCTCTTGCTAATTGTAATTCATCCATCAATCATGACATTTTATTAATAGATTTTTCTGGGATAACAAAGTGGGAATGCAGTACTTTAAATATAAGGAAACGTCACCCGGAGAGCAAAGGGTGGCTTGAAGTTAAATGTATGTAAGTACAATAAAATGGCATGCTTAAGTGTCTTGTTTTAATAGAAAATACAGGAGAACTTTATAAAATCAGCTCGCCGGGTTAATGATGTGTTGATCTTCGGATAAGAGTGTTTTCAACAGCTTCAAAAGCTGTTCAGTTACAGCTTTTATATTTGTACTGTTCACATGTTGGAAACCAGTTAGATCGTCATGCTGTGCACTACAGCAATGAATCACTGTGGCTTCCTAAGATGTTGGCATGGAGATTCATCTTAGCATCATGACTTTTTGGTGTTAATAGTGTGGATGACGTCATCACTGACACATTCTTGTCTGCAGTTAAGGCTCTGTCCACAAGTACGTGGCGCAGGTATTTCTGAAAACTGTGTGTTTTTTGGCCTTTTGTCCACGTTTTCAGAAACTCACAGAAGACAAGAGGATTTTCTCTCGCAATGTCAACTGTTTGTGCTATGTTTAAGGAGTTCTCTTTCTGCCATATGATGAATGGATCCAACATGTATTTGTTTCAAGTGATGGATGGACGAACCACGATTAAAACACTATAAATGAACTACAAGTATTTCTAGATGCAGTTCAACAAGATGTTTTTATTCCTAGGGAGAAGATCAGGTAAGGAGACCAAATATGCTACTAACAATACAATTAACAATATATGTAAGGGTGTGTCTTGGTTAAAAGAGCAATAATTAAGGAAATGTTGTTGACAAATTGTAAGAAAATGGACTGTAGTTTAGCTTAGCTTTTATGTTTGAACAGAGAAGCTAGTTCAGAAGCACCTTTAACCCATTGTTTATCTAATAGCTAGCAGAGGATGACTCCTCTGGTTACAGAAATATTTTTTAGAAGCCAACAGGAAACTGAGTCTTCGGCTTCTTTTATCTGTGTCTTTGGTAAACATTTTCCTGGTGCATTTATGGTCGAAACCTCTAGTTTCAAGTCTTTTGAAACAATGCATGATGTTTATTTTGTCAAATTACAGTTAAACTGAAGATTTACACAGAAGATAAACCGTCCACTTCATGATTGACAAGTCACTCATGACTGTGCAGTGTCCCTCAGTCCCTTGCTTGTCAAATTTGATGACAGCCACCATGAAACCCATTGATATAAAGTTCATCAACCTTGATGCTAAAGGATATCCAGTGAGTTAAAGTGATCCACGGGTCTGCGTGTGATAAGAGTTACAGTATTTTTCCCTTTTCTTTACGTTTAAAGGTACCATGTAGAAACGTGAATTTTACCACTTTTGCCAGGATGATGCATTCACTTACTTGTCTTCCCAAGTTTGCAGCCCCTCCTTCAAAGACTCATAAAATATCCTTGATATTACAGCGTTGTATTGCTGCATCCTCTAAGTGGCCTGAGTGAAACTTCAGCTCTATGGATGTTCTCAGGAAAGAGACTTTGATTATTTTACTTGTTGCTTCCGCTTTATTGTTGGCTGACCCCTGGCAGTGCGCAAACCCAGAGGTCATCTCAACTTGTGGCGAACAGTTTCCAAACATCCTCGTGTTAGCATGACTAAAGGCATATTTAAGATTTGTCTTGGACGCAGACTTCAGTTTTGTAAAACATACAGAGAATGAGGGCGAGACGTGAAGATAAGGCGGATGTGCTCATCTCCAAACTGAGCAGCAGAGACAAACAAGAAATAGTTTTATCATTAGAGCATCTTCATGAGGCAGGAGGTGGGTGGAGGCAGGGTGGTGAAGATATCAAAATGTCCCTTTTTCTAAACGTGGAATGAACTGGCCAATAAACACAAAAAGGGGCTGAGTAGATTCCCACCTGATTCCCAGCAGATCCCTGACAGATTAACGCCTCCAGAACAATGAGACGAGAGCGTAGACGGCTTCCTCTGTGTCCCCCCTCTTGTCTGGGGCAGACAACATCCCTGCGCTACCCTTTCAGTGTGGTTAGAGTGTGTGCTCACGGGCAAGGAAACTTTCCCAGCAATCCCCAGAGGGAGGGGGAAGACTATACCACCAATAACACACAAAACATCTGTGTGTGCATGTGACAGAGACGCAACATTTAAGACAACGTGATCATTTTCTCTCTCTCTCTCTCTCTTTTTTTTGCGTCATTTGCCATAATTTCAAGTCCCCAATTTCTGTAACCAACAGAGTCTTAGTTAGCGGATTCTGGAAAAAACATGAACCAACACAGACTCTCACATCCTTCATGTGCGCATAATTTAACCACTGTAGCCTGTGGATGATCTCTCATATCTACTATCTCACATGCGGGGTGATTTTCAGGCTACTACAGAGCAACCAGCAGCACAGCACGAGCTTTGAATAAGTGGAACTGCGCTTTTTATTGACACAGTCCCGTGTCTGGTCCTCAGCAGGCTTCTGTAGTTTGACAGGTGACAAGAGGAAGGACTAAAGTTGAAATGTTCCAGCTTCAGGAAAAAGTGTGATTTCTATTTACAGAATCAATCTCTGACAAGACTTTTGTCTCCACCTTTCTCCCTCACACACCTGTTATGTGCTCGCTTCCTTAACCCCCACACTCCCTCTTTAGCTAAAGAGCCCCCCCCACCCCCCCCCCCCCCCCCATCCTGAAACACCTCCCGCACCGCCGAGCAGGTGTTGGAGGAAGTCATAGCCTAATCAGACAATCTAAACAGTCGCTATCTCGCAGCTGATAACAACAGATGTCTGTACACTAGTGAAGAGGTCCAACGCTGAATGGCTTCCAATTTATTTTCTATCTTTAACAAAGCTTCAATAACCAGGCACTAAACATTTACAGCCCGAAAGTGTGATACACGATTGAAACCAACTCTAATTTCAGTATTATTTATTTCCTGTTACAGGATCTATTACATTGTTTAATGACTGGACAGAAATTTAAATTAGAACAACACTTTTAAAGCCAGTCCACAATAATGAAAATAATTTGTTGTTTTGCTGGTGGAGACTAAACTCCTGAGTGTAAAAGACTGCTTTTCCCCTAAACTCACGTTTTATTACATTCCAAAAAGTAATTCAGAATTCCTGAAACCAAAAGAAATCTAAAAAATTAAAATAAAGAATATAAACAGATTAGAGGCATAGACTGTATATAAAAGATGGCCATACCCGCCTACACTACCAACTGGTTAGTGAAGTAATTTCTATGATTTCTTGAATATTTTGGCCATGACCATCTTTCTCATTTGTGACACTGTATGGTAGTACTCACATTAAACATACCCTCCATTATCATCTATTTTAGATGGGATTCTAACTCTAACCATAATTTACAACCTCAACATCATGTGGTGATTAATAAGACTTGAAACTAGTGGTTGAAACCATTAACACATCAGGACAGTGTTTACTGGTGCCCGATTTTTTTCTTTCTTTTGTCTCACCCAACTTAGCCATTAAGCTCAATCTATGTCCACATGCACAAGGGTTTTTTATAAAATGGGGATTTTCTGCTTTCATTTTAAAAAATATCTTTGTCTAAATGAAAACACAAAACATCATGTTAACTGCCCAGAGCATGCTAAGGCAACAGGTGGTGATACATACCTAACACCATAAAAAAAAGGCAACACTGTTTTATGCAGTTAGGCCAAAATGTATATAAAATGCTATGACTACCAAAATAGCTGTGTACGTGTGAACAGGGAATCAGTCCCCGAAGCTACAGCCATCTTTTCTATACAGTCTGTGATAAAATACAAACTTCACAAGCAGCATGTCAGTTGTTTTTTTGTTGTTGTTGTTGTTTTAAGAAAGCACATTCATTCACTATGATAACTTCCATTCATCTATCCATTGTCTTCCACTCATAAGTGTTGCAGTGGGCTGGACCCTATCCCAGGTACCATAGGGCGAGAGGCAGTGTACACCCTGGACAGGTGGCCAGTGTGACACAGGGTCAATTATGGTAACTTTACAAAAGATAATGATTCCTCCTTCATACATTCATCCAACACTCTGCGCATGGATGGATGGATTTAAAGCTCCCATTTCAGGGATTTCTTTTTATTATATTATATTGTTATAAACTTTTAGATGTAAGCTATGAGTTGTGAATATCTCCAGTCCCCGAGCAACAAGACAGCATCCCAGCTTTACAAACCAGCTCGAGTTCCCCACTCTTTCTAAGTACAAAATAGGTAACCAATAATCCCGTCTCCCCTTTGCTTGCTTCTCCCTGTTTCAGTGTTAATTTAAGTATCATAGCATGCTGCTAATACATATGCTAAACCTACAGCTGTGGTGACTCTGAAACAGACCCTAAGAAACAGCTCCACACAGGGGGTATACAGGTAAGGTGGAGAAGATCATCTGTATTTTGAGGTCAGACTTAATATATGGTACACTCTGGAGATGTGTGACGTGTGAGACTAGCATTTGTCTTAAAGTAAAATGATTACATATCTGATTCAAAAGAGTTTGCATAATGATCTTAATTGCCTGGTAAAACTGCCCTCTATGTAACTATCTATCTATATAATTATCTAAGTGGTAATGTTGTTTTATATGTCCTTTTTTTACAGCTTGTTGCCTTTATTTGCCCAAAAATGTTTTTTAAAAAAAGTTAATGCAATTTTAAGTTTACATATACAACAATGAGGGACAAGCCCTATATATATCTATGTTCTTAGGCATCATAAATGAATGATTTGATTGTATTCATCCTACTAGTGGTATAGGCAGAACCCAGACTGGACAAAGCTGTTTTTTCTTTCTTTATAAACTTTCTTGTAGGCAGACATTTTTCACATTTGAAGAGATTAAAGTAGTGAATGTTTGGCGCTTTGTGTGAAATATGTGTGATAACCAGGTTTCAAAACTATTGTCAATCAGTTGATGTAGTTTTCCAGTCCACTCACCCATTTATTGCCATATTCTTTATAAGGATAGGGCAGAATATCTAGAACACTTGCTGCTAATTACCAGAGCATTGTTTAAACTTTGTGGCCTGTGCAGCTCCAGCGGCTCAGGGGATCAGCGTGGAGTGCTAACATATATATACCTTCCGTTCCTGTGATTTAAACTAACACTCCTGCCTCGCCGCTCAGCACAAAGGAGCCAGCAAACACATTGTGCAATTCCCAAGAAAGCCACCCACAGACATTTATACAGCAAGACTGGCGACCAGCAGCTCAACTGCGTTTCAGAACTCACTTGGAAGGCGGACAGTTTGTGCTGCTACGCCAAGGACAGGAAGTGCTTGCAGAGGGACAGGAAGTGCTCACCGCTGCAGTAGCCGAGGCTGGAACTGAGATAATGCCATTGTGTAAGCAAGCCAAGTGACCTCTCCCTGAGCGCAGAGTCCAGAGGCTGGCGTCGAGAGCCCTGGCCCCCACCCAGCCCCAGACTCCCCAGGCACGGGGTGGGGGACTTGGTGGAGGGACTGGGGGAGGAATGGAAGGAGGAGGGGGGGTATGAGGCGTGTCACCTCCACATTCCCCCCCCCACCATCCCAACACCGACAACACCACCTCCCCTCCTCTGGGTTGACTCTGAACCTCACCTTGTAGAGGAAATGTGGCTACGACTCCAGACTTTATGACTTCTCCCATCAAAAGCCAGGATTTTTCACTCCCACACAGAGAGAGAGGCCGTCAGGGCACACTCATACCCCACGCCCATATCAACACACGCATTCACAGAGACACACAGGCAACCACCACACACACACACAGGGTCCCTCTTTTTCTTTTCTCTTAGGAACGGAGGGGGAAAACCCTATCAGGTCATCAGCGGTAAAATAGACGATGACAGTATTATAGTCCAGATCCTGTCCCATGCAGCTCTCAGCTGGACCTCCATCCAAAACACCCTCCCACTAACCCCTAGAGGGTCACCCAGCATGCTCTGGAGTACTACTGGTGTCTGCTCAGGGCATGAAAAGGTTGCATAAGCATCTGTCATATTTCTGTCAGCCCCTTTTGACATGTCAGAGAGGCCGTAGACCACAACAAGATGGGAATGGTCCGAGAAAAGACGGAGCTGACAGTTTGGGGTCTGCTGGCTCTGATAAGAAATCCCGCGGCCTGGGGGTGATGTTTGGATTTCTGACCACAAACATGGGGCTTCATTCTCTGTGAGATAAACACACCATGTCTGGATATTTCAGGTGCAACAGGTTGCTTTAACCTTTGCCTCTGCACCATTACCCAGGTCTGAGTCGGCTGCACCAAAAAACAACAAAAAAACATTCTTGCACAATTCAATAGCGTTTGTCCGTGTGTGTGTGTGTGTGTGTGTGTGTGTGTGTGTGTGTGTGTGTGTGTGTGTGTGTGTGTGTGTGTGTGTGTGTGTGCGTGCATGTCATGCGAGTTTATAAAGTTTATATTTGACTACTGGCTGATGTCATCTCCATATCCGAAGAGAAGCTTGCCAAAGGTTTAACCTCCAGCTCAGTATGAGACTTCAAGTCACAAGGAAAGGGCAAATATAGAAAGCAAAAATATTCTTTGCATAGCAAAATCAGGTTTATCTTTAATACAGAGTGTAATCGAGAGCAAAATGACAGGAATGAGCACTTAATGAGGTGAAAGTAATTATTAGACGTGATATTTGAGATATTGCAGATTAAAAGTTCCTTGCGACGTTGAAAAGGGTGCGGTATAATAGCTGGGAATAAAATTAAAAAGCCCTTTAATAAGGCTACCAAGCAAGCACGTTCTCAATTGGCTAAGGGGTGTGATTAAGAGAGTTTTGAGCCCTTAGTTTAATCAATCAGCTGTTTGCTGACATCGAAGCCCAGACCCTCGGTGTGTCTACAGCAGGAGAAACTCTTGACTTTTTGAGCATCGGAGTGCTGAGAGAGAAGTATCACAACACTCTGTGGTTTTAATGTTTATTTCACCCCCACCTCCCTCCCTTGTTGATTTCACTCTCAGAAGAGTCGAATCTTCAATGTGCGTCTTTTGTCCAGCGCGTCTTATTACGCTGCTCTCAAAGAAAGTTTGCATCGAGACAGTCGTGCGTAAAAGTTGCTAATGACGGAGCCATTAAGTCCATTAGATTGCAAGAGCCTCTAACGCAGTTTGGGAGCCAATACACAGACTGGTGATGAGGTATTGGTGTCTGACGCAAGAGCGAAGTGAGAATAACAACGCGACCGGCGCGCGTGGCTCTGCCTCTCCATTTATTGTGGATTTAAAACTTTTTTTGTTTAGTTTCAAGTCTTTTTAATCCAAACGCATAAATCCAAATGGAAAGTCTGACAATGTTGCACTAATGCCCGGATACGTATTTAAACTCACTGCAGAATTCAACATCTAGTTGCACATGACTTTCTGCACCTATTTGAAATACCGCTGCTTCCCCCCTCCTCCCCCTTTGAAGGATGTCACCACTCCAAACAAGGGTCGTGGGCGTGCTCTGAACTTTTTTACACCTTTGTAGTAGTGGGCACTCCCTCCACACGGCGATTGGCTGCTTCTGCGTTTATAGCGCACCGACATTCACGCTCACTGCTGAGTAGTCGGTATCTTTCGGTCCATGCGGCTTCTAAGAGACGCTAATGGATGTGACTAATTATTTTTCATTCCACTCTGAAAGCAAGGCGCATTTGATTTTTCTTTGATTTGTTTAAAAAAAACTTATTATTAAGAATTTATTACTTGTCGTGTGTTGTCGCCTCTGCGAGCTGTCCGGTGGCTCTCTCCAATCCTCCCAGCTGGACAGAGATGAGTAGTCCCGATGCGGGTTACGCCAGCGACGATCAGACCCAGGGAAGGTGTACGCTGTCAGTCATGATGCCTGGAATGGGACACTGCCAGTGGGCCGACCCTCTCAGTCCTCTTGGGGACACAAAAGTGAAAAACGAGCCGTGCGCGTCCAGCTCCGGCGGCCAGAATCGCGGGAAAAGCGAACCTCGGATCCGACGGCCCATGAATGCGTTTATGGTCTGGGCAAAGGATGAGCGCAAGAGACTGGCGCAGCAAAACCCGGACCTGCACAACGCAGAGCTGAGCAAAATGCTTGGTAAGGACGTTCATACTTTTTTAAACAAGTGTATTTGTCACATCTGTGCAGTCACGCTTTTATTTTCCACTGATTTTCAGTCTTTACGTGATTGCATTTTTACTGTTATGTCAATTTTATTCTCAGATAAATGTAAATAGTCCTTTCCCAGCAGATGACGTGACGTTTTTAAAAGTTACTCTTGTCTGAGTTGGCTGTAGGTGTAACCTCAAAAACCTGTCCCAGTCCCCTAAAATGGCAACAGGCTATTTTTGTGTGCATCACCGGACTGCACACGGTATCTGCTGACATATCACTGATGTGTACTCTCTTCTTGACCTGCAGGGAAATCATGGAAATCGCTTCCTATAACAGAAAAGCAGCCTTTTGTGGAAGAGGCAGAGCGGCTGCGGGTCCAGCACATGCAGGACCACCCCAACTACAAGTACCGGCCCCGACGGCGGAAGCAGGTGAAGAGGATTAAGAGGCTGGACTCTGGCTTTCTGGTCCACGGCGTGTCAGATCACACGGCCTCATCGATGCCCGGGGAGAGCAGGGTGTGTGTGGATAGCCTTGGCATTGGCTACCATGAGCACGGCTTCCAGGTTCCTCCACAGCCGCTCAGTCACTACCGTGATGCTCAGGCTCTTGGAGGCCCCTCTTATGAAACCTACAGCCTGCCCACGCCTGACACCTCTCCCCTGGACGCTGTGGAGTCAGAGTCCATGTTCTTTCCTCCCCATTCACAAGAGGATTGTCACATGATGCCTGCATACTCTTACCAGTCACAAGCTGCAGAATTTCAGCCCCAGGACCCCCTCTCCAACCACCACAGCAACGCCATCGTGCACCGACACCCAGCCTCGGCTCAAGAGCAGCCCCCTCAGCTCCCCCCTTCGTACATGGGGTGCCCCAACCCTTTAGCCATGTATTACCCTCACCACTGCAATCCCAGTCACACCAAACGGCACCCCGGTGGAGCAGGACAGCTCTCCCCACCTCCTGACGCTCACCCTCACTCAGCAGACAGCGTGGAGCAGATGCACCACTCTGACCTGATCGGTGAGGTAGACCGCAGCGAGTTCGAGCAGTATTTGAGTTCCTCTTCAGCGCGTGCGGACATGACAGGCTTGCCGTACGGGTCACACGAGGCAGGCATGCAAGGACCTGAAAGCCTCATATCATCGGTGCTGTCAGACGCCAGCACAGCTGTGTATTACTGTAGCTACAACAACTCCTAACCTCCTGCCCGGCCTGTTACCCTGCAACAAGGACACATGCTCTGACCTCAAATCTCTGTAGCTAAATCTGAACAAAAAATGTTTGTTTTTTTTACTGAAGCAGGAGGTTTAGGAGATTTTAAACCCAGCTTTGTACTGTACAAGAACAGTTAATAAAGCCATTGAAGATTTTAGTAGGAACACTGGCTTGAACTTTTCTCTTCCTCTCTCGCAGGGATATGAAGTCATTTTGTGATGATAAATATTGTACAGTCACTATTTTAAAGTTTATGTATATACTGAATGTTTTTTTTTATACTTTTGCACTTTTGAGAAATAAATGTTTGCAAATAGTCTTGTTCTCTCGCGTATTATTTTGTCTATTTTCTTAAATTCATAATGACATTTGATGAAGTGCATCGGATTTCACATTTTAACTTTATATTGGGGTATGTTTTATTTCATAAATATGTCAATATTTAGCTATTTAAAAAAATATATTATAGCACAAATTCACCTTTTTATACGGCCCAGCCTTATTCCTTATTATGTGGTTGTTTGTTTTTCCGACTTCCACACGGAGCTGAATGCGTTCCCAGCAGAAACAGTTGCTCACCTGGAAGCAGGGCAGCGGAGGGCTGCGACCCGGCTTCCTGGCCCGGACACAGTGGAGGCAATCTCAGTGCCTGCGTTACACATGGCGCCTTGTTTTCGCAGCATGGGAGAGCAGTTTATGCTCCGGATATCCTGTCTGTAAATGATTTAGTCTTTTCTGATTAATGGTTGGGGCCATTAAAATTTAGTGTGGACAACTACACGTCTTTTGAACAATGGTGACCATTTATTTTTGCGTGTTTAAGAACAGAGCATTAGGTATACGCTTCAATATCCATCCTCCAGCTATGCTTAATAACATGGCAGTGACATCAGGCGTTATTTCTGTGGGTATACCGAACGGCGATGATATATTTATCCACTAATTCCCGTCTGTCGCTTTGACATGAATCAAACTTATCGGGCTAAAATCTTTAAGAGATCAACCCAGACCTTGAGGGTAATTTGATGTATTTATAACACAGCAAGAGTCCCATTTTATAAATAGAGGTTTTCCCTATTTTAAAAGGAAGAGGTTCTTCTCTCAGGGGTCAATCACCCTGACCTCACGAGCCATTTTTAGCACTTCAGAGGAAACATGGTCCTGAGGTGTGTATATATATTCGTACACTTTGTTCCCTCTGAATGTTTTAAGTATTCTCTTATGCAGAAACAGATGTTGGGCTCAGGGTAAATACTGACACTCTTCCCACAGTTCACTACGTGTTTTGCTTTCCCTTCTGTCACCCAAAACCGACGTATCTACCTCCAGGCCGTGCAGGAGAATCCAGCGTAATGGCTCTGAATGTGTTTTAATTCAGTCCTCAGCTGATTGGCAGGTTTATCCTCCCTGTTGTTACCGCTAATAGGTGCATAACAACAGGCTCAGGCCACGATCCCCGAGGCATCAGCACAGTGGGTGGGGGTCACCTGCGTGGACTTAGGGAGAGGCAGACCCCCCACGTCAACCGTGATATTATCTCATTACGACAATTGACCCGGGCTAATTGACGAGGAAGAGCTCAACAAGGAAATCTGACAATTCAGACAGATGTGGGAGGTGTTGGATAAAATTATGTACATGTTGGAGATATGATGGAAACTTTTAATCAGTTATTTGATTGATTTCTTTTGTTTATATTTTATTTTTATTTATAATTGAATCAAATTCACTTAAAAACAGCTTGAAAAACATTCTACTTTTTATATAAAAAAACAATATTTATAGAAACGTAAATTTTCTCAGCAGTAAAATGTAGATGTTGTAATTTTATTTCTGGTCTTATGTTTTGTTGGTTTTATTGAATGTGACACAGGTGGTGATTGGTATCCTGAAAAGCACTGTATAAATACATGTAATTACTTACTAATGTAAAAGAATTAATTATAATTTGCTTTTGTATTTAACTAACTAGATACAGTTTATGGTGTTAAGAAGCCATTCAGTTCAAATTTATTTATATAGCCCCAAATCACAACAACAGTCACCAAAGGCATTTTATATTGTGAGGTAGACCCCACAATAACACAAACATGCATTTCTTAATATAATATTTTACACTATACAACTGGTTGTTTTCATATTGTCCCACATATAAGAAAGAAGCGCATCTATTTAATGTTTTTCAGCCTATTTATAGCAATGATGTTTGTATCAAGCAGCAGCACCGAAATGTTTTCAGGTAAAAGCAAGAAATTCTGTCAGAGCAAAGAGAGCACAGCTCAAAGCTCAGGAAATCAGGGCTTTCATGATGTTCCCACTGCAGCAGTAGTGTGCACGTGTGTGCGTGTGTGTGTGTGAGGTTTTTGTGTACCCATGTGTCCTGGGGCTTCGCTGCCAGGCAGTGCGCAGGGAGCCACTCAGAGATTACAGCAGCACGACGGGCTGCATTAACACAGCAGCACTTAATCATGGCACTGCCCTAATCTCATCTCAGGTAGCTGCCTTTCGCAAACACACAGACAAATACAGCCTCGTGTAGCCGCAAAGGAGACAGCTGCAGTTTGATTCAACAAACCGGCACCGTCGGCTGTATTTGACCTCCGAGAGGTTTTAGCAGATATTATTATGTCACCACAGCAGTGCGTGAATATGCTGAATAAACAGCAAACGCACAGTATAGATAATACAGCTCACCTGAGGAGCTGGCTCCAGGTGCAAGCACTTATCCCTAATTGAGTTCTCGCTCTTAACTTTATACCTTTCAGTAACAAGGAGAGCAAATAAAAAGCCATGTCACGAGAATGGCCCGAATAAGAATTTACTATAAAGAAAAAATAAAAAGCTAATAGTTTATAAACTATTATATAAAAGTATTTTTTCCATAAAGTTATTTTATTAAGGTTGGTAACGCCTTATTAATAGTGAGAAATAATACATTCATTGTATTTCTTTTAAAACACAATTTCACTGCAGCTTGGTTTGACTTTTTTCAGCAACTTATATTATAGAATTGAATGGAATTGAATTGAATTGAAAGAATTGACTGTTTTAATAGGTTTAATTCAGGTGTCAATCATCCCAAACACTGCAACTCGGTGCTTAACAAATACAAGCAAGACTACATATCCCCCATGTTGGTTTCTTTACACTGGCTACCAGTCAGTTTTAGAATTGATTTTAAGATTTCACTGTTTGCTTTTAGGGCATTGCATAGGTTGGCACCTCCTTACCTCTCTGATCTCTTAACTTTGTACACTCCCACTAGATCCCTGAAGTCTGCTGAGCCAAAAAACATAAAGGAGATCAGGCCTGTAGGTACACCTGAACTGTGGAAGAAACTACCTCTTCACATCAGCTTTTAAGCCAGGCACGACTTAACGTGTGTGGTTTTACTGAAGTTTTCTCATTTTGTGCTTTGATTTTTAAAATCTCTCTCATTGTTTTGTATGAATTTATTGTTTTAGCTGTACAACACCAAGAACAGAACAGAATAGATGCTGCTTTTTTTTCCCTTTTTTTTTAAATGCTTGTAAACAATAAAGTAATCAAGTAATTAAAGTTATTACATTCAAGTTGTGTACTAAAATACTGTCCTATTAGGTCTTCATACCATTCATACAGAAAAAATGAAACTGTGGCTCAAAAAAACGTGAGGATCTGCTGTGTTTCGCTGACATTTTTCAATGTTGGTCCAACAAAACAAGGAATTTGATTACATCAATTTGTGCTACAGCTCACAATGGTACAGTTTCACTATTTCCTGGCATTTTCTATTCTAAACAGTTAATCGGTCAATTGTAAGAAGACTGATCAGCAATGGAAATGACTCACAAATAAATAAAATCAAATATGCATATGACACGAGGTTAGATTTCAGCATGGTTTTACATCTGTAACTGACTTTGAAATGGGTTCAGTTTCAACACAAGTGTGACGCAGTAACGCACATAAATCAAAACTCTGTGTGCAAACTATTGAAAGTGAGGGTTTCAGAGAGAGCGACAGATAGGGGCTGCAAACTGATTAAGTCATTGATAGTAGATTGCAAATACAGCATGCGAGACAGCTGCAGGAGAGGGTGTGTCCTTTGTCTAAAGCAGGGCTGGTTGTTCATAATCCCAGGCATATGCTATCCCTCTCAGGCCTGATCGCTTTTATGGTCTCTGCCTGTCACACCATCGTCCAGTTGTGTTCCCACTATATATAGTTTCACAGATACAGTCAATCTCCACTCAATGCTGTGACCTAAAAAGCTTTCTTTTTTTTCTCTATGATGACAAAGTCAGATGTAAGCAATTTCTTTGTGCTTTAGTTAACAGGTATTCTGTAATAAATAATTACTGACTTGAAGTCTTTTTAATTGCATGGTTGCAAGACAATGTTAACATGTTTCACAAGAAGGCGTTTTGTTTTATATAAATTAGTTAAAAGTTCAACTGCATGATTTTTGCTTCGTGCAAAAACAGCTGGACATTTAGAGAAATTAAAACAATCACAAAATATGATGCATAATACATTCATTCATTTTATATTATGTACATTATGTAATTTGAAACACACACAGGCCAATAGAAGGAGTATAGTAATATTTACAAGACATGAAGATGCTGCATGGAGGTATAAAAGTATTGGTGTAAAGTGCTTGACCTAGCTTCAAAGCAGAGCTGGCCTACATACGTAAAGTGTTTTGTTTTAGTTCATTTCTTGGTGTTTCAAAAGAGAGTAAAAAATATGCAGAAATGATAAAGTGTTGCAGCAGAAATAAGTAAGATAAGGCCAACAGAAGCTAGGTCTGATAGTGCTGATTATAAAATTGTGGTTTGGTGCCAGAGAACATTTTTCAAACTGGCTAGCACATTTGTTTCACAGTCAGGAATTGACTCAGGGAGCTGAATCAACTCCAGGCCTCTCCTGATCAGCTCAGCACTCACTGTTCTTTTGTTTGAATCCCCTTGTGGCATTCAGGACAATTTTTAGCTCGTGTCCAGGCGGGTAGTGAGTATAAGATGACTACATCAGCAGTCAGTTTCCTCTCGGCTGTGTTTTTTCTTTGGGAGGCTAAAAGGTGTTGGCAGAGTGTTCAGCCACACTTTGCTCTCTTTAAGTTTTGTGTCCTCTTGTTACAGGATTCCCTGCTGGCTCCCTTCTTGAGAAACAAGTAAGGAAAGTGAGCAATGATGAACAAAGAACATTGTGTAATGGGATTAGTCATTAATGAGTAACTTCAATTTGATGCCAGTGTTGAGGAGACGTGAATGCAAAATCCAAATGATGTGTAAAAATTACAGCATGAATTTAAAATACACTTTAAAAGCAAAGTGAAAAGTTGAAAGGGCAAAAATGTATGAAATGTAGATCAAATACAATGGATATCATAAAATATTGTCATGGAAAATTTAAATAGTGTCAGTCTTATTTATACAGTACAGTTCATTAAATGTAAACTCAATGTGCTTACCATAAAAGATAAAAACATAAAAAAAAACTGTGTAGTTCTACAAGGGCTTAAAGCTTTGAAAACAATAAAATAAAATACAAGTTAACTGACATACGCAAACTTACACTTCTTGGCCATTTGTTTTTGCTTAAAAGCCCAGATAAAATGATAAAGTTATGTAGCTGAAATGTACTCAGTGAACAATTTACTGAAATAATTTGCTTAATTCAAGTGGTTTAATAGCTAAAAGTATTTAACAGACAAATACTAACAAATTAGATAATTATTTGGTTAGCTTGATTAGCTAGCTAAAATTAACGTGTTTATGGTAAAACCGATTTTTCAAAAAAAAACATTTAATGTAATTTCTAGCTTATAGCAATTAATAAGTGACTGAAACAATTAGCAAAAGGTAATCATGAAGTACAACATTTAATGAAATATAATTAAAAGCAACATGCTACGTAAATGCAGATTAATAGTTCTGGAAAAGTAACCGAAAAATGAGGAATAAATGTTTGAAACAGAATCTAAAAACTGCTGAAATAAATAATAGTTTCTGAAATAAAAACCTGAAAAAATACAAAAACTTTCAGTTGCAGATGAAATAGCAAACTTAACAGCAGAAATACTTACTTAAATATAAGAAATTAGCCCTTAGCTAAAAGCAACAGAAATGGTTTAAAAATAACTTAGCTAAGGATTAATAATAGTTAGCTCTTAGCTAAAAGTAATGGAAACAGTTTAAGCAGGTAGCTAAAAGACAATGAAGAAGTAAATAAGTAAATAAAGAAGTAGAAAAACTGATGAAATAGGTTAAGTAACTGATTCATAGTTAAAAACCAATAGAAGCTAGGTAATGGATTGTGAGTATGAAAAGACACTTGAGTAAAAATTGAGTAAACAGCTAAAAGAAACTGAAATAAACAGTGACATGAATCTTTCAGATCCTACAACAAACTGATTTAATAACATCCAAAATACTGCAGCTCAAGAAAAATGTGGGCCATTGTCTGTAGCTGTTTGTTGGTTTTTTTTCTTTCTTTCTTTCAATCGTTGAATCTTCAGAGAGCACCTGTCCCCACTTCCTCGTTCCGATGACTTCTGTTTGCTCCATCCATGAAAGATTGGCTGGGAACATCCTCTATCCGAGAGGAAACCATGCTCTGTGAAATTCACACCACTGGACCCATTTTGGGAATCACCGGTAGAACTTCCTAAAAAATAAAAATACATAAAAATATCGTCTAAATAAAGGGAGGAGAGGGCAGAGTGTCATGACCCAGGTCACCTGCCTTTGTTGTCTCATTGTTTTTGTGTGTGAATGAATGTGTCTTTGTGTGTATGTGTTTGCATGTCTGAGCTGCTGAAACTGGGGGGTTGTACAATTTATGAGACGTTTTTGTTGTTTGTGCATTTATCTTAGATTTTACCCACATTTAAGTCAACTTTACTTTCCTAGAAAACTGAAACTTGAGCTCAGTATCTATTTTAATCAGTTGTTTCAGTTTGATAAGTGATTACAGGACAGTTTAATGCTAACCTCTCGATATGAATTTAAAATACTGCATTCAGAATAAGGCAGCCTGCTAAATTAGGTAATTTTTTTAATGGCTTTCCAATAGTTTTCATTATAAAGACCTAACGTCTCAAGTGAGGCCTCGGGAAACTTTTGGAAAAAAGTTTTGATATCATATTTTGAGATAAACATTTTAATAAACTGCAGCACAACATTGTCTAGACATTGTTTGGTGTTTTTCTTTCAATAACACTGTAAGTCTGAAGGTTGTCTCTTACACAGGAAGCGTATTTGCGCTAGTGTTATTGGATTATGAACTTCAAACAAACATCAAACACATTTCCACTGAAACAGCAAACAGCCCACTTCCAGTTCCTCAGGAGCTCATTCCTCCACCTGAAGGCCCTGTCTCCTCCACGGCAGGCTCCCTCTGTTAGTAACAATGTGCTGCGTTCATATATTTTAACATATTTTTGTATTTAAAATCTTTTTAAAAAATCAACAGGTTTTTAATATTTGAATGCTGTTAGAGAGTGGTTGGCGTTTTCTGGAGGCTGTAAAGAAGCCATCTGTGTTGTTGGTTGTAGCCACCAGGGGTCAGCTGAGTGCTGGGCTACGTGAAGCTCACTGTTCAGCCTTTACCAAGTGTGTGTCTTTAAAACACATACTCTAACAATAATGTGGCAAGTTCAATATCAAAAAATTCTAAATAACATGATTAAAGTTTAATATTAATTTTGCAATGTAATTAGGCAGGTATAACACTGTATGTATGTAAACTAAAAATAAATATAAAACACATTGGCATATTGATTAAAATACTATGTAAGGACACTGTATATATAGTGGGAAAAATAGTTTTTTATATACTATATAACAAAATACTTCTCTTGCATTTATACTGATTGTTACTAAACAAATATGTAATATTTTTTTAAAAAACACCGTTCCTTCAAAGGACATTTACCATGTAGGGTCTGAATGATGGTATTGGTCCAAGACCTCCCATAAGTGTGTAACTGGTGATAGTACATACCAAAGCATATGATTCACATAACTTTTTTATATCCATCAAAACACTCAGTGACCCTTTGTGACTCATGTAAGCGGTCATCCTGGAATAAACCACTCCTATCCGGATAGAAGAGTTTCATAGGATAAAGTTGATCACAATTTCCAAAGCTTTTAAGGCTAGGGCTAAATAATGCCGTTTTTCTTTTAATTTATCCTGTCTCTTTAAATGTATCTGATGTACTTTAAACAGTAAGTTTAACTGCACAGTATATCTGATCAAAAATGTTGTAACTCATGGAAAAATTATACATTTAGCAATTTTTCTGTTAACATTGTTGTAAATGCAGAATATTGTAAAGCAGGGGTCTCAGCTTGTGGCCCGGGTGCCACTTGTGGCCCACGTCACCCCTACTTGGCCCGTGTATTGACGTGGATAAATATAATGCAGTTACTTTTTGTGTTAGGAAGGATTTGTTTGTTGTTGAGTGCAGTTTTAAAATAAGTTCTTTAAAAAGCAAAAAATCATTTAATATTAGGGCAGTATGAGCAGAGAGCACAAACATGTTGAGGGATTGGCTGTGTTAGTTCAGTCAGTTATTTGTAAAGAAAACAATTTTCACTAGCAGTCAAAAACTAATGTGTATACTTATGTCTGCATTTTTATTTTGTCAAATACGAACAAAATTATAGCAGAAGTGCTGCCACGTGTCTGGCCTGAAAGAGAGAGCACCAGTTTGGTAATTTGGTAGTTCAGTGAAAGGCTTCAGTTAGCTAAGAGTGAGAAAAAAAATCGTGTTCATGTTTGCAGTTTTGTCTTGTCATACAATATTTTAAATTTTCAAAAAAATAAAGAAAACACTACATTTTAGGACATGTTTGTGGGTGTTTTCTTGTTTGTTTGTTTTTGTACTACTTAAAGACTAAAGTGGCCCTCACATAAGATGACAGTGCCAGCAGTGGTCCACAGCACATTTAAGTTTGAGACACCAGTTGTAAAGTAAAAGGCTGATAATTTAGCCAGTCAGTGTGAGAGTACCGCAGAGTGCGTGGGAAAAAGCATAGTGTGTGGTTAGTTGGGAGCACGTGAGCCTGCAGTGGATGCAGGTGAGGTGGGATAGCCGGGTAATCCCGGACAGAAGCCCTGCTGTGATGATGCACGGCCTGCTATGTTAAGCTCCAGCTCTGCTTTTGCTTTCAGCATTTCTTGCAACACACCATTGAAATAACTTGTTATTTTAACACCACGAGTCAAAATAAACGTGACAACAGAAATTATAATTACATAACTACAATATCTATCATGCACACAATTACACGCTAAAATGTTTTGCTGCACATAAATTTTAAGTTACAGCAAATATTAAAATTTATGAAGACATAAAGGTTAATTGAATGTTTTGATTTTAATGAGGTTTTTAATATATAGATAATATGCTGATTTTTTAAAGATTTTTTATGCATGCTAAACAAACATAAATAATATATTCATAAAAATACATTATTTTAAATTCTTTAAAACACAAGGACCAGAACCTGGACTCCATCTCAGCCTACCCGCCCACCCCATATTTTAAATAGAAAAAAGAAAAGACTCCCAAAAAATGAAAAAAAAAAAAAGGCGGCATGATGTTAGACAAATGGCTTTAGTGAGTCTGCATGTCCTGGAAATTTGCAATATACAATGCTGTGAAAAAAAATGATTTCTTAGTTTTCTACATATTTGTCCATCTTTGATGTTTCAGATCGTGAAGCAAATTTTAATCTTAACCAAAGATAACAAGAGAAAATACAAAATTCAGTTATTAATGGAGAAAAAGGCTATCTATCTATACCTGATTTTATGTGAAAAAGTAATTGCCCAACCATGAATCAAGAAATCACTTAAGTAGACCCTGTCTGACAAAGTGAAGCAGGCTAAAAGATTCAAAAACCATTCGACAATCAGAGAGAGACTGGGGGAAAATGGCATCAAGGAGAAAACCTCAAAGACTCATCTCACATTTACCAGAAAACATCTGGATGATCCGCAAGATTTTTGGGAAAATATTCTGTGAACTGATGAGACAAAAACACTTTTTTTTTGGAAGGTTTGAGTCCCGTTACATCTGGTGTAAAACTAACAGAGCATTTCATAAAAAGAACATCAAGCCAACAGTCAGACATGGTGGTGGTAGTGTAATGGTCCGGGACTGCTTTGCTGCTTCAGGAATTCTGCTTACTCCCAGAAAATGCTGAAGAAGAAGTTCAGGACCCGAAGCTCAAGCACACTTTGGTTATGCAGCAAAACAATGATACAGAACATACCAGCAAGTCAACCGCTCAATCACACACACGCACACACAAAAAATGTAATAAAAAAAATTAGGTTTCAGTGTGGCCCAGTCAAAGTCTGGACTTAAATCAGATTGGGATGCTTTGGCACAACCTTAAACAGGCTGTTCATGCTGGAAAACCATCCAGTGTGTCTGAATTACGCACAAAATTCCCCCACAGTGATGTGAAAAACAGGGCCAGATAAATTTGGAGAGTATTTTCTTCCTTTAATAAATAAAATCACCATTTAAAAGCTGCATTTTGTATTTAATTATTTATTCAGTTAGCTGGTCAGTTTGACTGTCTGAAAAGCATGATGAGGACATTTGATAAAATCTTCACATTGTTACATTAAATGCAATGTTGTCTGTTTCCTGTGTTCTGAAAGTACAGATTTAACGACTTGCACTATAAAATTATTCTGCATTAAATATAGAACATTTTATTTTCTGATCGTACTAGAATCAGTAATTATTTGGAAAGTCTTACCTGATTAATCATTATTCATCTTTTTTTGTTACAGAGGTCTCATCCAGTGATCATAATTAGCTTTTTATAGCAACTCAGATACATGCAGCGATGTACGTGTGTGTGTGTGTGTGTGTGTGTGTGTGTGTGTGTGTGTGTGTGTGTGTGTGTGTGTGTGTGTGTGTGTGTGTGTGTGTGTGTGTGTGTTTGCATGTATACATGTCCAGGCTGCTTCTATTTACTACCTGATGACATACTGTGCTGGCCGCGCCATGTTTTGTACAGCTAAAAGGAGGAATTAATAGGGATCCCTGACTGCATAAATGGCATCACACTCTTTATTTAGTGCTACAAACAGCTCGGGCCATCTGGATGTGCTGGTCTGAGCAAATAGTTGATGGAAATGTGGAGCAAAGCCTTTTGAATATTGCATAATTTCTATATCTGACATCATCATTTCCTGGTTTTGTCCTGTTTCCTTGAGCATTGGGGAGATTGTAAAAATCAGATGGGGGGCTGCGGCTGTAAACATATGGAAAAGCAGAGGATTGTTGTATAGTGTATTGTTTCAAACTGCAGTGATAACCATTTAGAGTTTCCTCTGGCAACTGTTATCTGCCTATTTGTTGTGTGAAAATGTATGCTGCACGTCCAGATAAAAAAGACCACTGATCATTAAAAAGAAAATCTGTTAGCTCAGATTTATGTGTTTAGATTGACTAAACTCCCCAATAAGACAGAGCATTTTAAACTAGCCTGACTGTCAGAGAGGACGAACCGATGGCACGCCTTGTTCTTTTGGAAATTCTGACTATAAGAACTAGCCTGTAATTTCTTTCAGTTCACCATTCAGCAGCTGAAATGAAAAGAGAAGTTGAGTTTCACGCTCAAGCAGAAGTACAGTGTGTGATTTAAATATGAGTTAACCAAATTCTGCTCAACAGCTGCTTATTTACAAGTATTCAGGGTGAAAGGACCCACAACAACCACAACATAGAAAAGGGAAACTGTTAATAGCAATGCAGAACAATCCAACTGTGTAGAGGAAGATGGGCCTACTTAAGTTGCTTAGATTTAAAGATATACAGATGAAATAATGTTTCCAATTAGTGCCCAATTTACTGCTTTCATACAAGAGCTTAAGAGAGAAAAACTTCATACAAATACAAATATTAAAATAATCACAGTCTCCTTTAAAAAAAAAACTCCCCAAGTGAAGGCAAGAGCTGATCTCAAGAAACAATGAGTGCATGAAAAAGTATTTTGGGTCATTTTTCTCTCACACGCACACAATAGACATGATCTCGGCTGAAATTGATTGAGGCGGTAACCTGTTTGTGAACCCTGAACATCAGGAGCACTGATCTTTAACAGTCCACAGAGACAAGTCAAACAGTGGGCGACTTGGATTCACCACATCCTTTTGTTGTCAGGTTCAGAGAAAGTCAAGGCCAACTCAATAAGTCTTTATCTTGGCTTTGGTGTGTGTGTGTGGGTTAAAGTGTGTGTAAGTCATGCATAAAAGAGTAGAAATAATGACTACGTGCACATTCCTGTGTATATGCCCGCTGGTAATAATGTGCATGAGTGCGCGTGTGTCTATTGTAGGCGTGCAGTACATGTGCCGCTCGCAGCGTCTGGAAACTCCATTTGAGTGGCGGTCAGGATGCCAGTGTCTCAAACAGGGAGGCCGCCTGTCTCGCCCTCTCCACTCAGCCCTGCCGCTCAGTGACCGACCCTTAATCAGAGGAAGGTTGTCCGATGCGAGCACAGACGGATAAATCACTCCTCACCCTGGGCTGCTATCTGGGTCGTGTGTAGCCAGGGTGTCCCGTCAGCGGACTGGCCCTCAGCCCGGACCCTCCAAAGCTAATAGCCATGCGGCACTGAGTCCTTTGGTGAGGAGGACCCTGCCTGCCACTGTCCTCTGGGGAATAATAGTCCACATTCTGTGCATATCAGTGTTTATATTTCTGTTGAAAGGCTTGGATGCTGATATAGTGTAGCCTCACAATCTGGGGATATTGCAAAGACACTGTCCACTGAACATTTTCTTATCCGCCATCGTATATTGTCTTTATTTCCTTATACAATACTGTTTCCCTTCACACTGGCTCCCTCTTTGTAATACTGGAAAGAAACTTTGTTTATATAGTTATATTTACACTCTGCTGTTCAGATGAAAGATAAAGTCTGAGCTATTTATGTGCTGAACCAGTTTATGTAATTTTTTTTTAATGTGCACCCACTGGCCACTTCATTAGGTACAACTGTTTCATTTATGGAAATAGTCCAATAGTCTAATCGGCTGATCACATGGCAGCAACTCAGTGTATTTAGGCATTTAAACATGCTTAAGATGAACTTCTGAAGTTCAAACTGAGCATCAGAATAGGGAAGAAAGATGATTTTGGTGATTTTGTTGGTGCCAGACAGGCTGGTCTGAGTATCAGCCGAGATCTACTGGGAGTTTCTCGCACCACCAGCTTTACGGTTTACAGAGAATGGGTTGAAAACCTGAAAATATCCAGTGAGCGGCAGTTCTCTGGATGAAAGTGTCTTGTTGATGTCAGAGATCAGAAGAAGTTAGACTGCTTTGAGCTCACAGGGAGGCAACGGTAACTCAGATAGCCACTTGTTACAACCAAGCATGCAGAAGGGCATCTTTGAACATCGAGCACATCGAACCTTGAAGCAGCAGGAGACCTCACCACTCCTGTCAGCTAATAACAGGAAACATTTTCTGGTCTGATTTCTGCTGCATCATGTGGATGGTCCGAATTTGGTGTAAACAGCAGGATACATCCTGCCTTTTGTCAGTGGTTTAGGCTGCTGGTGGTGATATAATGGTATGGGAGATATTTCTTGGCTGTTGCTGATCACGGCCGTCCCTTTATCTCAACAGTGTACCCATCCTCTGATGGGTGCTTCCAGCTGAATAACACAAAGCTCAAATAATCTCAAACTGGTTTCTTGAACATGACAGTGAGTTCACTACAAAGATGTAACTAATATAGTGTCCAGTGAGCTATAAGGTTAACGCTAATCCAAAGAGCTAATCCCCTAGTTTAACAGTTAACAAGATAGGCTGTTGCATAGCACCAGTACACGCCCATATCAGCCTTATTAACTGCAATTCCCTTTTGAATAAAATGAGGTTTACATGGCAGATAAAGATGCTTTGCATTAAATCAGTTTTCCACTGATTTCAAATCCACAGTGATGAAAAACTGGAAGATATAACAAGACAAAGATTTCTGCTTTCTTGTCACAATAAAAGGAAGGTAGTATTATGATGAACTGTAATATAAAACTGCACATTTTCAGTTAATAGAAACAACATGTGCTTTTGATTTCTTACAGAAAAGCAGTCTGCAATATGTAAAAAAATGCTTAGTTACCGCTAGACAGGATTTTGTTTGTTTTTATAATTAAAGGGGATGCTGTTGAAAGGAAAGAAAAAGATTCCAGCCATGAAATTATCGTGCACACCCTGCAAGCTTTTTACTGTAATTACCAAGAATGTTGGTGAGTTTGAGTACAACCTAATTGAATAATGGTGATATCAGTGAACGAGGGGGGGTGCGGAGTGATTTACCGTACCGAAGAGTGTGCTTATCTCTCCCTCTGTCCTATGCAGGAAACACTGGGATGTCACCAGGCAGATTAAAAGCTTGGCACAGCTGATAGGGAGTGCTCAAAATGGACGGGGTGGGGACCTCTGACTGCTGTGCGAGGGGTTTCGGAGGGGTCGGGACGGGCGGTGGTGTGACCTTACGAGTCCTGTTTGGCACAGATTCATTCAAAATCTGGGAATTCCACTGGAAGTTGGGAGGGGAAAATAGATATAACATCATGCGGCTTGAATGGAATTTTGAATAGTAAGCACATTTTTCTGTAAACGTGTGCCAAGCCACATTTTTTTAGTTAAACCAATTGACGCCAAGAGGAGGAAAATGGAATTCATCAACTTTATCACACATGTTTAAAACTTCTGTAGGAATAGCGCGCCCGCATGGATGCAAGAAAAGTTAAAAGAGGTCATAGTTGCGGGTTCAGTTGCATGACTTTAAATTGGTGCGAATGTTTCTGGTCAGAGTGCAGCTGTATTATTGTTAATTGAATTTCTGACAGCTGCAATGCCGGCAGGAGTTCCACAACTTACAAAGGCTAAACAGAGAGCAGCGCATTTTATTTTTAAGTCATAACACAAAGCCCAAATGTGGCTCAACATCAGAGGAAAACTATTATTATTTTCTGTGTAGCAGGGCCTGATGGAGGCTGGCAGAGGCTCTTGAATTGAGGCAATATAGGCAGACTGAAGAGAGGTGTTTGATGGAAACACAGGGAGACAGATCTGGAGGAACAGCTGCACGAGAGACGCTGGGCCAAATATAGAAAGGGGACAAGGGCCAAAACATATCCCACATTTTTTCCCATTAACAGCATAGGTTTGAATCTAACTTGGCGCCAATTAGTTGCAGTATAGGCGCACGGGCTTTAAATATAGAGCATGGCAAAGGGTGGCAATACACCCGGAACGCAGAGACAGATGTCTTCGTCATGGCGGCCTGTGATTTCACGTGAAGGAAAAACAACAGTATTCATGTCACCAGCTGGTTTGTTCTGACTGTGACGTGGAAGGTTATGTGACAAATGGAGCTTCAGAGAGCTGTTGCTATTACCTGCCACGCTCCGTTAAGTGCAGAGCTTCGGCTCAAGACTATTTTCAGTCCGATTCGTGTGTGTTTGACGGGATCCACACTGCTCTATCAGTGTAACCAGACGGTTTTTAACCCTCGCTCTCCGTTTCAGCCTATGCTTGTCTCTTATCTCTCTGCAGTGGAGGGCTGGAGGGGCATGCAGGCTTCGGGCCTACCTGTTTACGCTGAGGGCTTCCTCCATTGTTCGCCCCTGCTTCCTTTGAAGGATTTTTCACATTTTTGTGCTCGTTGTTGTTTTGGGAACAGGTCATGGGCTGAGATCATGGGAGCCTCCTGTGGCATTCCTGAATCCCTGTCTGGTCGGGGCTCGGCAGGAATTCTTTCCTACAGCACATATCGTGTGTTTCGTACACACCTGAGATATTTTTACAGCAGTAAAATAAACAGTGCGACAGAGTGTCATCACTTTATCCTTTTGTACTGAGCTGAAACCCGATAACTTTTGTGTATTCCTTTGATTCCTTCACTTCAGCCCCAGGTTTACTGTGGAATTAAGTCATCCTTGCACACTAATCCCTTTCACTACAGAAATAGATTCAGTTCAGCCCATTTTTGGTAACTGTTATGCAACTCATGATCGTTCATGGTTAAGGATATTCGTGACTGGCTAATGCCTGCAGTAATACCTTTTAACCTGATCTACAACTGGAGTCCATTACCCTTCTAAACCTAATTGTATTTCTGGAACAAACACTATTTTTGTTTAGTAAAGTCCTAAAAGTCTGCGAGTGTTTGTCATTGTACTTTTATGTGTCATGTAGTGCATTTGTTCTGGTCAGAGAGGCTCAAACCAAAGACAAAACTAATCTCTATTATAAATTATAAAGCAGTCATGAGATTTCTTAAGGAAAAAAGGTGCATGTTTACCCATTTCATTAAAAACAAGTGATCGTCTCTGTGGGTCCTGAGAATGGAGAGTCCCTTAATCCTTATTACTTAAAGAGGTCTTCAATGAGATTACAACCCTGCACAAATATTGCAAGTGGACATCAGTGGACCATCTGTTGCCACTTGTGAAGAAAACCAAACATTTTAACCTGTGTAACCTCAAAGTTCAACTTCAAATATGAGTACAAATACTCTGAATGTTGGTGGTGGTGGGGAAAACCAAAATTTTTCAGATTTTCTTCTGCCGCTTGCAAAATTTTCCCAGGTGAAGATGCACGTGCATGACGTGTAATTACATTTCAACTTAAAACACATTGTTAATAAACCTGAAATCTTTGTGACTACTTCTTTAACCTGCTGTGACACCCCCACATGTTTCTCTGTGACACACCTTTCAGGAGAGGATTTTCGAGCGCCGCACCTGCAGCGCAGATTAACTCTGAGCAAAGATTAAGCAAATTAACTATGATGGTGTCTCCCGAAATACACTGTTACTGTGCAGTCAGTTGAACAGCAGTCACAATGTAGAGCACGGAATAACATTTCATGGATCCTCTTAAAAATATTTGGGACTTTTGTGATGCCAAAGAAGGTGAGTTCCCACTGAAATCATACAATTGTTCATTTGTTTTTACTTACTGAGCTATTGTTTAACCTATTTACTTACTCGGGTGTACTGTGTTTATACTTGTAGTGTTTGTAACACCATGTAGTCATAAAAATCCTAACAGATTATGTACCGATAGCATATATATACTTTGTCCATCCTGAAAATGCTTTTTTAAAAATCTATTTATAGTCTGCTCCAACTAACTTTACTATCAATAATAAATCAACATTTAATGGCTTAAATGGCACCGTAAATTTTTAAAAAGGAAACTTGAACATTACATGTAACTGTGCCATGTTTACGTATATGCTCAAAGTAAAACTGGTAAGAGGGAATTATTTGTGAAATATTTCTGTCACTTATGCGCCGCTAAGCCAGGTAATCAGAAGCAGACGCCACGCAACTGGCTGGTTTCCCAAAAGTTAGATCATGTTACCTGATGGCAGCAGTTGAGCAAAGTAAACAACATATGCTCGGAAGACGTCATTCAGCTGTTTGCCTCGAACATGGCGTTAAGTTGTTTGTGTCTTTGCAAAAATCCCACGAGGTACAGTCATCTTTAATACAAATTCATGAAGCAGCTTTATAAAATACACCCTGAATGCAGGATACATGTATTTAAGATTCAGAGAAGAAAAAAGTCAAGTAGGTGTTCACAAAGCACGAGAAAACCAAAACAATAGTTCCCAAAATTAGAGGAAGAATAATTATTAATATACTTAAATGTTAATTTAATGTACATCTGATATAAATAACTGGAAATGGTTAATTAGGTGAAAAGGAAAAAGACAAATGAAGTTGATTCGCAAAGAAGACCGAGTGTTGTTTGTTTGTGCGAAGATGCTTTTAACACATCAGCAGGAAACTACGGTGGGGCCTCACTCCCAGTGTCTCACATTTGGATGTGTGTTCAGGACGTATTGGAGTCAGGGGTACTTAATGGTGTCATTTTTTTAATGTGCAGGGTTAACTTTGTGATTGATTTTATATTAACTCTGACTGCAAACAGTCACACAGGCCTAGAGACCAGTTGGAGACCATCTGGTAACCTCTGGTCAGGAGGAGAAAATGTGTATTCACCAACTGGTTGTGAGCTGTAGACAGAGTTGATGGCAGTAAGTCTGAAATCAATTCAGGAAACCCTTTTTTCACATAGGCTTAGAGAACACTCAGTGTCCCTCCAGTAATCACTGGCTACGAGGGAAAACCAGTTGGCAAGTGGTTGCTGGCTGTCATGAAACTAGTTGCAAAGAGTTATAATCTGATTAGCTCAGAGACTAAGAGCGTTTGCAGACATGTCAGTATCTTCCATTCAAACTGCCAGCAACTGGGACACTTTTTCACCAACCACTCACTGAATACATATTTTTGTCTAGCGACCATAGATTGTCAGGGGGTCACTGTGGGTCTTGAGGTCTGTGTGACGGAGGTCTAACCTAACCAAGTAGTTCTGGTCCCAAAACCTAAAGAAACAGCAAGCACAAAAAAAAGAAACCAACAAAAAAAGTGAAAATGAATTAAATGCAAAAACAAAGACCAGCATCCTGTTGGCTGGCAGTTATATCCCCGCAGCCCCTCCTGCTTTCATATATCGACATTGTTGCTGTATGACCATGGCAAGTGTGTCACAGCACCAGCAAAATGAATACCTTATGTCTATCTCAGAAACAGCAGCAGTGCAGTGTTTGACACCACAGAAACCACTTTAAAGAGTCCAATGGATGGACGACAGATGAATTGAAATTCAACCTACATGGACTTTATATAGACACTTTGAGTGAAGAGAGCCAAGGGAAGAATTCCAGTCACACTCTGCCAACATCAAAATCTAAGGTGTTTCATGTTTTCATATTTCATGTGTAGTAAATTTGGGCTGCTTCTGACCAATAACTCAACACTAGAGGAGCTTTTTGCACCAAAAGGCAACAATCAAAACCAGTCAAACATTGTCAAACCGTTGTTCTTGCTGAACTTCTGTTCCTCTCTTTCTCTCCTCTCACAGCCAATCAGCGATGATGAATGAGGCAGGACTTCGGAACGCCCTCCCTGACCAGTCATCGGGGAGTGGGCAAACTTTCGGCACCTCACGCCACCCAAGCGTCATTGACCCTATCTTATCAAAGCGGGTCTGTTTCTACAAGAGCGGAGATCCTCAGTTCAATGGTTTGCGCCTTGTCATCAACAACCGCACCTTTAAGACCTTTGATGCACTCTTGGACAGTCTCTCCAAGAAGGTACCCCTGCCGTTTGGGGTGAGGAACATCACCACTCCTAGGGGGATTCATGCAGTCAAATCTTTGGATGAACTTAAGGATGGGAAATCCTACATTTGCTCCGATAGCCGTAAGGTAAAGCCCATCAATCTGGCGCTGGCCAGGAAGAAGCTGCCACCCTGGTACCATGCCAGACCAGTTAGCTCTCGCCGTCGGACTATTCAGCAGGGTCGGTTTTTCCCAGGCCAGAGTATCCACAAACAGGAGCCAGTGCTTATTCGCACACCCAAGAGCCTACTGGTTTTCTGCAATGGGGACCCCTCTGTAAAACACACTGTGGTGCTTCACAAGAAGACTTCTCCAAGTTACGAAGCTATCCTGGAATATATCTCAGAGCTCATGCAGTTCCATGTGGTGAAATTACACACTCCTGATGGCAGACGTGTGAGTGTTCTCCTCTGTCAGTGCAACACATAGAAAAAGGATTTAAGAATTAATTAATATTCACAAAACATTTCCTCTAATTGGAAACAAATTAGTATCATTGTTGATTAGATTACACTTCCCATAAGAGACTGATTTAACCTTGGCATAAAATACCAGTCGCATGAGGAGAGAAAGTGTTAAGCTTCTTTGGCCACTCACCCTAATACCCAGAAAGGCCTTCTGAGATACTGCACTGTAAGGCTTTAGGTCAAGGATCTAATACAATCAGAACCTGTGGGTGATTCACAAATAATAATTAGTAAATAATACTTTTCTCTAGTTATGCTTGCAATTTGCCAGTATTTAACATGTTATCAAAATCAAGATTATTTGAAAGGACTATCTTCTTTATCTGCTGTCTGCTGCAGGTTGATGGTGTTCCAGGCTTGATATTGTGCTCTGGAACTGTGGTAGCTGTGGGCAGGGAGCCATTCAGGCCTGCAGACTACAGTGCACAGCAATCTCCATCTCCAACATGGCGGCGTACCAAGCAAATGAGTCTCAAGAGGCAAAAGGCTTTGAATCGTAAGTTTATATTCAAATAAACGTTGTTTTTTTTAATTTTTTTAAGGTTTTTAAGACTAAATTATTGTATTTACATGAGGAGAATACATTGCAGGCACAATTCGAAGAGTAGCGTCAGTTCAGCAGACCTCTTTTCATATGACACAATCAGTGCGCCTGGAGTAATCTACCTGGCCTCATGGGATAAAGCTTGGAGAAGTGCTGAGGCAACGCTATGTACATAATACTGTAGATGACCTACATACACAGTCACCGGGTTGGCTGGCTAGTCTGCTTGATGAGCAGCACTCATATCATCTTTCTAACTTTCCTTTTCCTCTTTCTCTTCTCCCTTCATGCTTCTCGGGTGTCCTCTCCTCTTCAAACCTTGGATATTTCGACTCTTTTTTTTTCGCCTGACTCCTTGAAAAGGTAAAAAGAGGTCAAGGAATTTTTCCTCGTCATCTGAGAGGTACATCGTTCATCAGATTCACAACACCATCGCAGAGAGTTCCTGTGATATACGCAGCAACCCCACAAACTCTGTTGAGTTGGAGTCAAATCGCATCCTGGAGTCTGTAGCAGAGACAGATGGCAATGAAGCTGAAGGGCAGGACTACATGCTGCCCAGCGACGACAATATTGAGAAGTCCTTCCAGGTGAATCAGGACGGCAGCATGACGGTGGAGATGAAGGTGAGGTTGACGATTAAGGAAGAGGAAGCCATCCACTGGACCACCACCCTGACACGCTCAAGCGTAACCAGCCAGCATAATGCGAGCTCTTTACCGGAGACTGAGGCAGAGCTGGACATCTGCTCGCCTAAATCAAACTCACTGGATTTACAGAGTCTTGCTGCCGCTGTCGACACAATCAACAAGGACAAAACTCAAGACAACAATGACGACGATCCACCATCGCTCGGTAATGGAGCTTTAAGTGAGAGCGGTAAGGAAGAGGAGATCGTCAAAAACCACTCAGATGCATTGTCCTCTGGGAGAGCTCCCACACCAGGATACAAGCAAATTAGCAAAAAGCAAGCCTCTGTGGAGAGTATCATATCAGTTACAGAAGATGGGATTCAGCAAGGAACTATTGGCTCTTATTCCTACAGTGAGCAGACAGGAAATGGAACAATGACAGAGCAGTATTGCATGGCCAAGCAGAGCAGCACTAGACCGGTGCCCAAACCAAGAAGACTCAGCTCTGTTGATGTCAACAGTAAAAATGTTTCTGGATTTAAATCTGCAGAAATGAGTGAGATCATGCAGAGTGAATCCAGTGGAGAGGAGGTGACTGAGACAGTTATACACATATATGAACAGCAAACATGCCAGGACAATTTCCTTGCAAATGTTTGTGCACACACTACTACGACTGTTGGAAGGCCACCTACTTCAGAAACAGGGCAGATGTCATCGAATAATGAATTTGAATCAGAACTCTGCAGACCGTCAACTGCATCCGAGTCCATTAGTATCTGGAAGACTGAAAGTATGTCAGTAAAGTTGCAGCACAATGGTGTCGTGAGAGGAAAAAATAGACAGCAGCAGTTCCAAAAACCCAGAAAAAGCCAAACAAAGACCCATCAAAAAGACACCAGCATGGATAAGAGGGCATCCTCAAAGCCCAAGGTGGTTCGGAGGCTCGCAACACCACGAAAAAGACAAAAACAGAATACTGCAGAAGCAACGGAAGCACATAAAAAAGTAAAAGCTTTCTCCAGTGCCGGATACATTAGGAGGATTTATGGAAACAAAATGAAGTCATCGAAAACGCTGAAAAACCTTAAAAGGAGACCAGCACAAAACAGGGACAGAGGTGTTACAGCAAAGAGCTCAGAAGTGTCAGATGAGACAACAAGAAGCACGGTCAAAGACTCAAATGTGCAATCAGTGTTAAAAAAATCCATAGAGAGAGTTTCTTTTGATACAAGCCAGATGAATGTTTCTCCCAATGAGGTCAGCCAGACACGGGGAATACTGACACGGCAGACATCGATCCATGTGGAGAAAAGGAGCAAAAACGAGGCCGATGATATTAATGTAAGCGTGTTGCCTGCTTTTAACAACTCCAGCGCTGTTACAAATGAATATGTAGAAAGCTGGCTGCAGGAAGCCCACCTCAACCACCCGTCTCACCTGCATGAGGAACGTCAAAAACTGGAAGCAGAAAATGGCAAGTATAAAGAGCCTAAAAATAAGCATGACCTGATCGATGTGGCAGAAGATGTAAAGTGTTCGGAAATACAAATGTGTCAAACTTCAGAACCTCCACCAGAGAGTTCACTGGCAACATCTGTCAAACTTAGAGTCCAGTCTTTTGAAAACAAATCGAGTCCACCCGTCGAGAAGGCTACAGCCAGGCAGCAACTTGTTCATCATTCTCCAAGCACAAAAAACACAGGAAACCAGAAGAACGAATCCCAAAAAGAAGAAATAAACCGTCCTGTGCCACCAAGTGATAAGATCTCAACAGAAACACTGTTAGACAGTGAAGTGGAAAATAAATCAAGCTCGGTCAGGATCTCCTTCCAAAAAACAACGCCGCTTAATACGCTTTCAATGGAGCTACCACCACCACCTACTCCTGCTGAAAGCACAGAGCTATCAAACACTGAATACTGCATGAAAGATGCATCGTCAGTGAACAGCAGCCCATTATACAGGCTCTCATCAGTGAGCAGTGAAGGGACAGATAATAATCCATTACCCATCAGTCCTACGTCTGACAAGGCTGTATCATTTACAGATGACACAACAGCACCACTCTCAAGAACACCCTCTATTAAAAGGGCCCCTTTGGTCAGTAATCTGTCTCTTGAAAGGAAAATGTCCGTGAGAAAGGCTTCTGTTGATAAATATGCTTTAAGCAGTGAGGCCACTCCAGAGAAGACCACATCATTTACTCAGAACAACACTGTGGGAAGTGATGGCATCTGTTCAACACCATCACAGCTACCAATCGAAGCCCAACTAGAAGCGGCACACTGGTCAGGTCTGACGAGCTGCCCGTCGTGTGGTACTTCTGTGTCCCCATCTAGTTTAACATCTGATGAGAGGCTGTCATCGCCCAGTATCTCATCAAATGATGCATCAGTGCCAAGTAATACCCCATTTAAAGTGAGAGAAATGAGTAAAGAAACTCAAAAAGAGACGTCAACACCTAAGATGCTGGTGAAAAAAGCAAAAGCAAAAACCAGCCCATCTCCGGAGAGGAAGTTCCAAAACCGCCCTGTGGATAAAACTCTGTCTCCAAACATTAGACTACAAAAACACGCAGCTTCAGATGGTAGCCCCTCCACTGAGAGAAAGCAGACTAATAAACCAAAACTGCAAAAGAGACTCTCTCCATATTCCCAGTCTCTGGACATGGCGTTGCCGCCTGTCAAACACAAGTCAGGTAGAAAGTTGCTCTCCAAAGATCTCTCCTCTGACAACCCATCAGAGCAAACAACTATGAGACAAACTAAAACATCAATCCTAAGAAAAAATCACCAGACACCACAGTCACTAAATTCAAAAGCTGAACCAGATAAAATGCTGACCTCTGTCACTTTCATGTCACTGGAAGCTGACCAGTGTATTGAAAAGAACGAGACAGAAGGTGAAGCAGCAGATCAAGAGAACCCTATGACAAACATGCAAATAACAAAGCCATTAAACACTGCAAACCAGCCAAGCATGAAACCAGTCCTTGAAAAGATTTGCTACTCAATCAAGTCAATAAGACAGATGACTCAAAACAAACGTCCATCCTGTCTGGAAAAGTCCAACAGCTTGCCTGACTTCTCCTCCCACGTAGCGTCTATGTTTGGCTCCTCATCTAAAGCGCTTCTCGCTTTCTTGGCTGTCATGACCCTCCAGGAAGGGCTTACAAACTTGAATAGGAATGAGCTGAACGCAAACAGCGTCAGCTGTGCGGAGGCTTTAAAAATGATCGATTCGCTCAGAGAAATTGCCGGAATCGAGGATTCCCACAGATTACAGACGAGTTTGTCAAATTTGCAAAAAACGGCCTCAAAGCAGCTCCTGCAGAGCTGGAAGGGCTTTCAGGAGCTCAGTGACAAATGCAAAAGCCGCAGCTCAACGCCAAATGTTTCAGAGGCAGAACTCCTAACTGGAGAGAACCCCGAACAAGAGCGTGTCGCTGAAGAAAACATTATTGATGAGATCATGAATAACCTCGATGTACCGGAGAAGCTGAAGGAGGAACTGGCTTCTCTTTCATTAAGTCCAAAAAGTGATTCTGACATTACAGAGTCGTCACGTAAAGATAGCAGTAAAGAAATTGCTGATCATTTCTTCAAAGAGGAAGCTGCCACTGTTTTGGATTCCACACCAGATGATAAAGTGGATGTGGATGTAAGGTCCATCATTAAAAAATTCACAGATGTTAAGCAAATGCAACAATCTGGAGCAGACAAATCTCACCTGATGGCAGAGGAAGCAAAGGACAAACCGACAATCCCAGCCACTAAAGACAATGATCCACCAGCTAACCCTACTGTTACTGAAGAAAAGTGGCTTCACAGTAAAGCATCGATTCTACAAGAGAACGAGGAGGACTTGCAGTCATGTCGGGACACATCAAGGGAGAATATCATCAAAGGAGAAGTCGGGAGTAAGAAAAATTTCAAGAAGGACTCAGGTGCAGATGATGAAGGGCAGAAAAAGAACTCAAGTGCCAGTAAAGAATTAGCAGAAAGAGGGAGTTGTAAGCAAAGTGTGATCAGTTCAGATGCAGGTGAGCTGAAGAGCTCAGGGGATGAGTCGGAAACTTCATGTGAGGAGATCAAACACGAGAGTATCGAGGGTGAAGACCAGTCCAAACCTGAAAGTCCCTCTGAGGATGAAGATAGCAAGCTACCAAGCCCCAGCTATTACGTGGAACTAAATGTAAGAGAGGAGAAACGCATAACCGGCCTAGACAGGGAAAATCGGACAAAGGTCACGTGTACCGAGATGAACAAAGGTGACTCGTCTGCCCCTGTGTGTCAGCCCAGCTCTGAGAAGGAACACCCGAGCCAAACATACAGCATGGGACTGACTGATGAAAGCACCGGAAACTCAGACATGGACGAGCCATCTTCAGAGGAAGAGCAGCCAGAGGTTGATAGCAAGAAGCTGCAGGTTATTGTTGAAGAAAGCATGTCCGGCACTGAGGAAGAGCAGGAGGACATGGAGGAGAAACAGCTTTGTGACCTTCCAGATGATCGCGAGCAAAAGAAAAGAGCTTCATCATCTTTAACAGCTTTGATTGAAGAGCCAAATGAAGACAAGGTTAGCTCAGAAGATGAGGACCCTTACATTGAGGAGACATATATTTATGACAGGACAAACAGTGAGAGCACGCATAGCAATTTAATAGAAAATCAGATTTCGGAAAAAGAGAGTTTAACACATTGTAGCTTTAATGCAGACGATGATAGCGGGAACGATCACAACAGCTTTGAAGAGCACGCAGATGAAGAGGAGCTGAAGGTCCAAGAAGAACAAATCACCAGCTCAATTGAAGAGTTAAGTTACTATGAAAAAGAGTCCAGCTCAGAGGAGGAAAAAGCTCATGTGGACAGATATAAAGGAGAAACTGTAACCCACCAAGCAGCTCCTGCACTGGCAACACAGTCTGAAGGCACTACCTCTGAAAAGTCTGTGGAGAAGGTCCAGTCTGAAGAAATTATTTCCCAGTCAGTTGCAGAGAGAGTAATTCTTCTAGAAAAGCGAGTTGCTGATGCAGAGAAAAGAAAAAGCACAACAAAAAGTTCTGCAGTCAGATTTTACTCGCAAAAAGATACCCCTCAGGACTCAGACGACGAGGATTTACCCTGTGAATCACCCACATCTCAGGTGACTCTCTGCACCCGATCGGCTCCCCAGTCGTCGTTATCCTTCAGCTACGACTCCAGTGGCGTTATAACCACCGAGCCCGAAGGCAGCAGGGTCAGATCCATCAGGGAGATGTTCTTAGCCAGGAGCGCCACCAACATCCAGCAAACTCGTTTCCCAATTCCTCACACATCAGAGCTGGCTGAGCTAAGAGCCGAGACCTCCGTCAGTGGTGGATATCAATCTCAGACTTCAAGCGAACTGTCGAGCGGGGAAGATGATTCGGCGCGGAAATCCATCACTAAAGGCTTCGTGAGGAGGACAATCGAAAGGCTTTACGGCAAGAAGGACGCTAATACTGATGAGGAAGCAAGTGAAAGGCCCCCATCTGAGCCAAAGCAGGAGAAAAATGGACAGTCGGGCATCCTCGCTTCCTTCCACACAGCCCGATCCAAAGCAATGTCTGAGCTCTCATACTTCTACTCCACAAATGCCCTCGACACCTTAAGTGAAGCGACGAGATGCATCGCTTTTAACGCACAGGTCGGGCCAGGCGACAGCATTCCCATTGATAACGGACGCTGGCTGCTTAGAGACAACACCCTCATCCGAAAGTCTGTTTCAGATCCAATTGGAATCAACAAATCTTTTACAAACACTCCTGAAGGCAAAGGAGCGTTTGAGGACACAGAGGAGAAAAGTCCCTATTCTCTGTTCGCCACAAAACCTGAACCAGAAGAAGACAAGACCAAACTGCTTTCCAGGAAGTGCACCTACTTTTCTTTGCCCCACGGCAGCGAGTCGGACATATGTCAGGACGAGCTGAGCACGGCGAGCAAAAGCAGCGCAAATGGCGACAGCATCACAGAGGAAAAGGACAGCTCAGAAGACACCAAGACGTGGGCCGAGAGGAACGGCATGCTGCCTGGCCTGACTGACTTTAAGATGATAGACAACAAAGTGCACCCAGTGATGGAGCCTCAACCTGAAGGCGACGTTGTAGTGGTGGTGCAGCCTGGAAAAGGTCAGGGTGCCGTTAATAGAAGGCTCCCGGAGCAGGACATATTAGATGTACTATACAATTTTTGTGGACAGCATTGTCCTTTACTGTAAAAGGGGCAGCTTTTTTTTCACATAATCACAGAATATGGACGAAATAAGTGTTCATTATTAGGCCACAGTGAGAAATATTTTCTTTGGTGCCTACTTTTTTGTTGTTGCCATAGCTTTGGCATAATACACTATCATATGTCAAGTCTTTTGAGCCAATGCCAAGTGTGTAACAATGCGTCACAGATGCGCAAGCTAGCGGATTAACCCTTTTCAACCCTCGCATTTGCCCGTGTGTAACAAGACCTTGTGCTACAACTTGTCTTTTTATATTGCTTGTTCAGTACACAGAAAAAACAGTTTGACACATCAAGTGTATATTTGCCATTTTACACTCCAGAGCAGCTCTTCTTGCCCTATAGGTTGCCTGTCAAAACAAGCACTCAGAGCATTACTGTAATCTCGTTTTAAAACTCTAAACAGTTTAAGTCCCAAGCAGATATCAGGCAACAAGTGAACAGTCAGTTTGTGGCCTGGAACTCAAATTCTGTACTATACATATTGTATCAGTTGACTACAGTGTAAATAGGACCTTTCCTGGTTTTCGCTTAGTATCCATAGCTTAATGCATATTTGCAATAACCTGATTTCTATCATTAGGACAAACTGTGTTATGGTTTACGATGTGGCAGCTGTGACGTTTCTGTCTTTTAAAATTGACATTTAAGAATTAAAAGTATGTGTTTCCAAATGTTCGTCTTCTATTTTCACTTCTTTTAGGCTAAAATCAGTCCAGATTATTTTTATAGATCCTGGGTGATTAATTTCTTGGAGATGAGCCTTTTTTGGTGAGTAAAAGTCTAAAGGCCGAGGTGGGCGTTGTGTTAAAGACACCTCAAGAAGCTCGGCTCGCTTGTTTTCTCTTGCTGATTAGCATCAGCAGATCTCTGAAGAGGAGCGGAGACCTCTGTTTTCTCACTCTGTTTGAGGAAGCATTTGTGTTGTTCTAAGGCTGTTTTGTTTCTCAGAAGTTGCCATCGAGCTGGCCCGTGTTGTGACAGGAGTGTCTAGGAATGCGCTAAGAGGGGAGTGTTTACATGTGCAACTACAAAGAGAAAACACGGCAGCCAGACATTTCCCACAATTTGAGACGATTTAAGACTATCTTTTCTGCTGAAGTCGATTTTTACATCAAAGCAAAGAAGGGTAAAAATCCTTCGACTATCACTGAACACAGATGCACCAGGATGATGACCACTAGATGGCATCACTCATCAAAAAAAACAGGGTCACGGGCGATTAAAGCAGACCTAGTATGCTGATTTACAGCTACGTATATTTATCTTCGTATAGTAGCTTTGCATGATTCACTATTGAAAATAATCCTTGTTTATCTCTCTTCTCAAACTTTATGTTTGAACCGCAAGTGGGTGGGGCTTCTGTGCCTGAGATGACCACATTAGGGACATCCACTCTCGCTGACATCGCTGAGAGTGAATCAGAAAAAACAGTCTAAAACTGAGTGATTACGACATTAAGCCTAAACTGTCGGTTCAAAGCGAGTATTTGCACATACAATCAACTTGAACATGCTGTTCAACTGTTTGTTAAGCTAAATGTCTGTTAGAGGTCAGAGGAGAATGGCCAGACTGCTTTGAGCTGACAGGAAGGAAACAATAACTCAAACACTTATTACAAGCAAGGTATGCAGAAGAGCATCTCAGAAGGACTGCAGCGGCAGAAGACCACACTCTGGAAACTGACTATACAAACAGTCTAACCAAAATCAGAAAAAGGGTTTCTGGTCTTAGGAGTTTTCATTAGGATCAGAATTTGACATAAAAATAAAAGCATGGATCCATCCCGCCTTCCAGCAACATTTCAGACTGCTGATGGTGTGAGGATGTGGGACTTTTAATAGCAACTGGGCATCACAGAATCACCACAGAATTGCTGCTGACCATGTCCATTTGACCACAGTGTTCCCATCTTCTCATGGCTGCTTCCATGTCACAAAATTCAAATGATCACAAACACATTTCTTGAACACGACTCTTAATCAAGAGCTTGCTGAATTAAAATGGACCAAAATCTCTGAGGAATGTTGTTGATTCTAAGCCACAAAGAATTAAGGCAAAAGACTGGTAAGATGTACCCAATAAAATGGCCAGCGAGTGTATACTGACCTCGTTATTTGAAACTCTTTTAATATCAGAAGCCACGACTATAACAGCATTTACATGACAGAAAATGGGGAAAAATCCATACAAGGTCAAAAGCAGCTAATCAGAAACACCAAAAATGTTTTACATTTTACTTTTATTTAAATAAATATTTACATAACAGCTTCGTATAAATCAAATGTCTTTTTCTTACACAACCACATCGTTCTAAAATCAACCGCTTTAACAAGGAGGAAGAAGAAAATAAGAGGTGGATTACGATGATACTGTTAATCTGAAGAGAGGTGGGTTAATCTAAACCCCTCATGTTGATCACTGAGCAAATATCCCTGTTTTCAATCATAAAGGCTGAACCTGGTTGATATTTACCTTCACTCAAACACCATATAACACGTGACACTTAAGAACTTGCCCATCTTTCATTATAAATCTTGTTATACTATGCATAAATCTACATGATAATTTGATATACATTTTAATTCATTGTTACTAAGGAATAGGAAGATGATAATCTACACTATTGGAATAAAAAAACAAAGCCAGATGCTACTTAAGAGGAACATGTGGCTAAAAAAGTAAAGAAAATAAATCAACAACTTAAGTCACACATGATTCATTCAGGCACAAACAAAGCAAAAGACAGCCTTGGTGAAATTTAAAGACACCACTCATACAGTTTAGGCTATAACGCCCCGCTAAACGGTGTACAGTATATGGCTCGGCTTGAGGGAAAAAAAGTCAGGTAAGGTGATCTCAGAAGATCAGAGCACACAAATAATGCCCAAGCTACAGTTCTAACCCACATCTCTCTAATCAAGGTGTTGAAATGGTTTCTGAAATACTACAATAAAAACATGACAGTGAAATCAAAGTGTAGGAAACACAGCTTAACCCCTCAAAAGAAATTGTGCAGTTGTGCCCTTCAGGGATTATCGACGTCGCTTAAACACATCTGGAGACAACGGCAGCTTAACACACTCCACTACAGGAAATGGGTGTAAAAATGACAAAAACCGACTGAGGAACAAACTTGCAAATAACCATTTGTTTAATGCAGTAGGTTGATGGTTACGCTTCACGAGGATTCAAAAGATAAAATGCTCTTTGTTTTCTATTGCTGTCAGATCATGCATGTAAACTCTATTCTCCTAATAAAACCAATTGTTTACTTAAAAATGTATAAAGAAAATACTCTTTTTCTTCAAAATACTATGCGGGGAAGGATTAAAGGGTGAAATATCATGTTTCAACAACACCTCGTTGTTTTCATCCTGAGATTTGAACCAATGTGTAACCCCTCCGAGGAGGTTTTTCTTTTTAAAACACACGTGAAGATTCAGTGTTTGGTGAGGATGTCCCACTGGTCGGTGAGCGTCTCAGATGAAGCCATCGTTACGGTATCTGAAGACCGTCATACTGCTTGGGTTTTGGGTTGGTGCGAGCGTGTCCCGCTCACGAAGTTATAAACCAAAAACTGGGAAGTGCCGAAATAATGCGTGGCGAAGAGTTTCCCGTCGGGAGTGGGGTCGGAGAAGGCAATCTCATCTTTGCTCAGGTATGAACCGTATATGAAATTATTCCTGTGCAGAAAAACAAACAAATACGAGTTGCATTAATTTGACTTTGATTGTGTGTGTGTGAGATGATGACAATGAAATGACTGGCGGTTTGCTGCCGTACTGACCGGAGGCACTCGAGCATGCGCGAGGCGATGCCCTGACGTCTCATCATGCTGACCACCCAGATGCGGCTGATGCCGCAGATGGCGGGCTCTGGTGTTGTGGAGCAGCACCAAGCTCTCTGACGTTCAAACATCAACTTCTCTCCCTCCGAACCCTCTGGCATGGGCTCTTCAATCACCCTGTACCCCTGTGAGCATGCACAATCATCAGTAAACGTCACAGAATAAACGGACACTTACTGATAGCAGTGGTCGAACATGTGTTTATTGTATTATATCCATTTTGTTCCGTCTAAATGCTCAGATACCTTAAAACTGTTACATGAGGAAGAAAGAAAGATTAGAAACACAAAAAGCAATATTTTAGTTCATATTTTTAAGCTATTTTAAACATCTGTATCAGCCAAGAATTTCATTTATCCCAATTTTTACATGATGATCATTCACAAATGTGCTCATCATCATCTCTTACCTCTTGTATGTGCTCAGCTATGAGACACCCAGCCACTTTCTTGTCATTAGAGATAAAGAGGAAGGTTTTGGTCTTTGAGGGACACTTGGTCTCCACCTGCTGGAAGCCGAGGTCATTGTCCACCATCTCCCGGATCTCCTCAACCTGAGGAACAGATTATTGTACATCCAAGAATCAGTATGCTAATGCAGGGATGATAAATATTGGAGCATATCTAATTATACAGTCCAAGTGAGACTTCAGCACTTTTTTTTTTCAAAGGCAGGGCAGACTTGGAGTTTTGGTGTCACATTTACAAATGCAAGCTGAAAAACTGAGATACACTGTTTTAAATTTCAGGAAAATATAACGAGCTAATCCAGATCCAGGCATTCTTGTGACGCAGGGTTTTTCAGCCTTGGCAGAGGTTATGCAGTCTGTCTGCTCACATTTCAGCTGTTTACAGCTCTTTAAATTATTAAGTGCATTAGGGTGAATTCTCTGCTCAGACTCAGACAAACGCAGCAAAGTTGGCTGCTTACTTACTACCTACAACAGTAAAAAGCTTCAGTAAAAGCTTTGAGTTTCAGACCTTAGGCCCGAGCCACACAGGCCTAGAGACTGGTAAGTGATTCCCAGGTAACTGCTCGTTGCTAGGGGAAAAAATTACCCAATCAGTTGGCGAGTTGTTGCAGGCTATTGCTGAATGAAATGCAAACACTCACCAAAAACTCACTAAAAAGAAAAGAGAACATCCACCTTCAAAGCAAAGCCTTCACCCTTTAAAATATATTGGTTGCACCTCGACCCAACTAGAAAGAATGGCCCAGGACAGAAATCTCTGGAGATCTACCTGTGGCACCCCATACCCTGGGAGGGGTGGCGGGCAATAGTATTAATAGTAAATTACGACTTTTACTTTGAAGGGGAACATTCTCTGTTTCTGGTTTGTGTCCCACTTTCTCAAGTTTAAGTTCAGCTTAGTGCTCAGTTATCAATTTGCAGGCAAGTCAACATTTTCCTGTGTGATACTGCAAATGTTGGTATTGAACCAATACTAAGTAAATACAGAGCCAATACTAGCGATACAAATACCGATACTATTAACTTATAAAAGCAGCTTATGTAAGGAACAGCAATGTGTTGTGACTTATGAGTTGAATCATCACTAATTTATAAATTCTGAACACATTTTAATGGCCACTAAATTGCTGTGATTTTTACTTTCCAAAGTACAAGCCACTTAGTAATACACACCTTTCAGTTTTTCATGCATTTTGAAACAGTTTGGTGTTTTTTTAGAGATGCAGGATTTAAATGCCTTCTGTTGTTTAAATGTGCTATAGGGTATAAATAAAATTTTCATAGTGCATGCTTGAGGTTTGTGTTTTTTCTATTTCCCCCAAAAATAATTTAACACAATGCAGTGTGACACATACTGAACTTAGAGAGTGGAAACAAAATATCGATCATATCGTGCTAGTATCGATCCGATACCAATACCAGTGTTGGGATCGACACTATCAACATTTGGATTGATCTGCCCACCTATAGTGACCACGGGAATCTACTAGCAAGCAAAGCAATTGCAAGGTTTTTGGTGCAGTACCCTCTTTGCAACACAAAGCAACCACTTGGCAACATGACAGGGAATACACATTTTTCCCTAGTGGAGAGGAGGGTCGCCTACCTATTGTTACCTTTTGCCTGTGTGACAGTCACTCCCAATAAGGATTCTCAAAAGAGTATTTTATTGAAATTTATTTATACTTATTGTTCTGTTACACTTGAAGAGGTTGTTGCAACCTGTAGAATTACAGCAGTCTGTAATTCAACTGCATGCTGGCTATTTCATGTTAACTCTGTGGCAGTAAAAGACAGAGCCAAAAAATATAAAAATTGTGGAACAAACTATCAATCCAGACATATAAGCCCTGAACAGTCCACGCTAGCAAACGCAGGTGTAAACATACCTTCTTCAGAGCATATTTGGGATCATCTGGCAGGACGAGAATGATCTTGCCATCTGGAAACTCGGACAAAATCCTCTCCTTTTTCCATCCCTGACAAAAAAAAAGGAAAGCAAAAAGAATAGAAAGTATTTAATTATGTCTTCTAAATGTCCTAAGTAGGTATTAATCCATTTTCTATACGCAGTCATTCCCAATCTTGCACAATTTTGGCAAATAGGCGCAAAACATTCCAGGTAATAAATCTTCTTATAAGCCGACAGAATCATTTGACGTAACCCAAATAAAATTACATTTTCAATTTAACTTTATTTACTGTCTCTTCTGCCACCAGAAAAGTCAGTGAGAATAAATCACACTTGAACTGAATAAACAAAGAGCTGTGCTGACCTACTTTTCTAGAGGTGGGAAGTTAGAAAAATGTCCAACGGGCAATCCTAAGGAGGAATCTCATCAAATAGCTGCAGTCTTGCTCACTGTACTGCAGCATAGAGTGGAAGAGCAGGGTCAAGACTCCCTTTATTAGGAAGCCTCAGTTGTCCCTGCACTGCATTGTTTATTTTTTGTAAGCCATATCTATAAATTTGTGGGCATTTATTGCCCTGATCCAGGGAGTCAGTTTAACAGGCATAGGCATGTGACTTTCTCTCACCACATATTTGACGGCGCTGATGAACTGGTTGTGAAACAGCAAATGCTGAGATTCATCCTCGGGGTTGGCAGCAGAGTAGAGCATCCCACACACACTGCAGGCCACTGCTCCAAAATGCTTCTGTCCTGCATCCTGCGAGAACAAAGCAAAGCAATAAGCTCACTCTCAAGAATTCAATTTCGCTTAGTTTTCCAGAGTGACAGAACACAGAAAGAACCCAACTTATGATCCATGCTTTCCATTGCAACAGCGCAGGATTTAAAATGAGGTCAGAGGAAACTATCTCGTTCACTCACAATAACTGTTTGGGTGCCATCTTTGTCAGCCTCCTTTAGCTTCTTGACTTCTTTTTGCAGGCAAGCTTCGGAGAGAGGAGCCCCGCCATCCTGTGGCTTCACGGCTTTGCTGTGATACAAAAAACACATCGGGTTACTGAAGGTTTCAACCGCTAAGAGGGGAAAAAAACAAAATAAAACATGTCAAACAACTTTAGAAAAGCTTCTTACTCTTGGCAAGGCTTTCCCGATGTCTGCTCTGCTGCCTTCAAGCTTTCTGCTTTACTCTCTGGAGAAAGATCAACGTATAAAAGAAAGGATTTTACACAGCAACATAATTATACACACATTTAAGAAGGTTGTTGACAAAATTCATTAAAAAAAAAAACAACCTTAAAATATAAATTCCTAATTTACTTAAACAACATATTGAGAGTAAAATAAATAAATAGATAACATTTAGCGCTGCTCTTGGAAAAGTTAATGCTTTGAAACATTAGTCAAAGATCCAAGACTGGACTTGTATGACAACATGTGCTGCACTCGCGGTTAACTGACGAAAGAGGCTGAAATCTGAGGTGGACAGATCGTTTTATTACCGAGCCTCTCCCTTTAATGGAACGTGACCTTGTGGGTAACCTGTCCAGGTCCAGTGTTCGGCGATGTGAGACATAACACTACCAGCACAAAGCTGCAGACGCAACTAAGTGCACGCGGACCGGGGTGCTTAACTTAATGTAATCAGTATTTGGAGGCCTGAATTTCAACCTAACAGCTATCCAAACACTGCATTTTGTGTTTGCTGTCCTATAAGCAGGCAGATAAGAACCACGTTTATGCAACAGTGTCAGCCTGCCAGGAAGAATAAGCTGGTTAAAGATGAGAGATGTGAATTTCACTTCTTTTAAACATTTCTATGCACTTATTTTGATTAAGGTGAAGTAAGAAACAACCTAAAAGAGCAGGATTTAAAATGTGTGTTGCTTGCCTCATTATTTTGATAAATTATTCTAGTCTATGGCCTAATTCAAATCTGAATGATAAAAATTAACTTTTTTTTAATCATAAAAAACTGTGGATCGTACACTGGTAGTGGAAAATACAGACTCCCTGGATGCTTGATCCAGATTCACTGGAGGCATTTTATAGAAAGCAAGATGATGCCTCCCAACTTTTCTTTTTTCCATTTCTCATGTATTTGTGAAGCTTACGTTTTCTATTTTTCCTCAAAATGATAAAGAGTCTGAATCTGAATTAATCACGTCTACGTTGGGACACTTCTGGTAGCATTTTCAGGCAAACCTGTCCATGACTTTTTGAGTAATCCCGCTAGCAGACACTGGCACAGACAGGTAGACAATCTGGACGAGCTGATGGAGGCAAATCTGAGTCAGGATTGCAATTAATATACACAGATACCTGTAAGCTTGTCAGACACTTTAGCGCTCTCTTCAGGTGGAGCTGATGAAAGTGGATGAGCTGCATTCTGTGTATGAAAGAAATAAGGTAAGTAACATGTACAGCGTCTGTGACACTAATCATAGAATAATTTATTTCTGACTTACCTTGCACTTGCCGTTTTCTTCACATGCGGGATCTGTGGGTCTCTGAGGCACTGAAATTGCACCAGCCTTAGAGGCAGCAGGCTTCATCCCAGATGTGGCTGCAACAGCAGGCCGAGCTGCAGGTGAAGCAGATGGTTTCAGCTGTGTTAGATTTGCATCGGCGCCTGCGGTCTTCAGCTGGGGCAAAACAGAAGCTGCAGACTTGGACTGAGCCGGAGCTGAAACAACTTTAGACTGAGTTGCAGTCGGGACTGGAGACTTTAATGGAGCATTAGCTGAAGAAGCAGGTTTGGATGAAGCTGCAGTCGCAGCTGTGGCCTTAGACTGTGCTGCTGGTGCAACAGCTGGTTTTAACTGTGCGGGCTTTAACTGAGCTGGAGCTGCAACAGAGGGCTTTGACTGACCTGAGATCTGCCCAGCAGGCTTGGTCTGAGCTTTGAGTTTTGCCTGGTTGGCAAGTTGCGCTGTGAGCGTGGGCTTTGATAGCAGAGTGGGTTTAGGCTGAGCCGAAGGGTTTGACTGGAGGCCGGGTGGTGTCGGCTGTGCAGGTTTCGGCTTTGCTGGTAATGGGTCATCATCCAGCTCAAAATCGTCAGGAGAATATTTCGGCCTGGGTCTGTACGGCTTGTACTCAACTTCCACTTTCAGTTTCTGAGCATTAAGTCCGTTGGGCATGGGAGGTGGTATTGCTGGGAGGGTTCTCTTGGTTCCTGATCTTGTGACTTTTGGCGCGGGCTCTGGAGTAGCTGCTGCTTTAGTAGTCTGAGCCTTGCTTTGCCGTGTAGTTCTACGGTTTTCAGTACTAGGAGGCTCTGTTTTAGAGGCTTCAGGTTTGGCAGTTTCAGTTTTAGGGGTTTCAGTTTTAGGAGTTTCAGTTTTCCTTGGTTGTTTTTTGGAGGTTTCAGCTTTAGTGGGTTCAGTTTTAGATGGTTCAGTTTTAGCCAGCTCAGCCTTAGGCTCATCCTTGGGAGCTTCTGCCTTCGGTGTAGCAGGTTTGCTGGATGCAGAAGGACTCAGTTGGGCGGTTTGAGAGGTTGCTGGACTGGCTGCAGGTTGAGGAGGAGTTGTGGTAACAGGGCTCACTGGAAAAAGAGAGGCAGCAGAAAAAGGTGCCTGCCAATCCATGTCTGAGAACATCTGATTTGCTTGGTCAGACTTTAGTTTCTTCACACGTGCCCATGACATTTTCTCTCTCTGCAGCTCGACCTGTCTGAGTCTTTGATATCGAGTCAGCTTCTTTTTCTCGTGGACTTTCAGCGGCACTGAAATCTGCGTGATGAAGAAACGTCTCTTTGGAGGCTCGGCGGAAGGCTGAGTTTCGGCTGAATCAGCCGTTGAGGGCTGGGCTGGGGGTGCCTCAGAAGCAGGGGTCACCGAAGGAGGGGCGCATCCCTCTGGTCCAGCAGGAGTTGCGACATTAACCGTGTTGCCATCTTGCGTGTTAACAGGCGGGCGTTCCTTCTTGCTGGCTTCACTCTTGGCTGCTGCTGCTGCTGCCGCTTGTTTTTCTTCTTCTATCCTCTTCAGCAGCATGCTGTCTGTGGCAATGTCCTCTGCGATCTCCTGACACAGGGCTAAGAGATTCAGCTGCTGCCTGTTTGCACTTCTCTTAGCTGCTGCAGCCTTCTGCTCAGCCAGAGCTGCGAGGCGAGCTTTGGTTCTCGCTTGCGTGTTCATTTCTTGTTTCTTGGGTTTTTCTGGCTCTTGAGCTTTCTTTTCCTCTTCGGTCTTTTCAGCTGTGCTGTTTTGCTTCATGTCAGGCCCACTAGTGTTACATATGTACTTCTCATTCACCTTTTCCTCAGGCTTCTTAGGCGGGCGTACCTCGGCTGTTTCTTGTGGCTTTTCTACTACTGCAATGTCACGGTCTTCATCATTCTCTTCCTCCACCACTATAATCTCATGTCCGATCTCGATGTCCTCTAGAATCTGCACTTCTTGTATGTCCAGGTTATCTTGAGCATCCTCTATCACCACTACATTAATGTCTTCAATCACGCTTTGGGGTTCAGAGTCATGGGAGGTATTCATGTCCACCATGTGAGATGACTGGTGGCCAGAAGGCTGAATAACCTGAACGTCTTCCTCCACAGGTGAAATGTTTGTCTCTTGCTCTGCTACCTCACCTGAAGTAGCCGCCGCTTCAGTAAACACAGTTTGCTCAGAACCATTTAAAATCCTCTCACTCTCCGCCTTCTCCTCCATCGACTCACTTTCTGGATTCACCTGCTCTGAAAGAGAGGCCGCCAGACCTGATTCGGTTGCAGCTTGAGTGACGATATCAAAGTGAATTTCACTCTGTGGGACTGGCTCTAAAATCACATATTCCTCAGATGCACCATCTGGTACCTCAAATTCAGTGGAGGGTGTAGTTGTAGTTGGTGGAGTTGTTCTTGTTACCGTGACGCCCGCAGCCTCCTGAACGCCAGCATCGTGCTGCACCTGCTCAGAAAACTCAGTGGCTCTGATGCACTCTGAAATGCCATTTCCTTCACTTTTTTCTGCAGCATCTCCTGACCCTCCATCTGCCACGCTCATGTCACTGCCAGAGCTGATCGGTGCAACTTCTTTCACATCCACGGTAGCGTTACTCTGCTCCAACTGTGCTGGCTGCGTTTGCACTTCCACTTCAACCCCTGCTTGGCTGTCTGGGACACAAATTTCCTCCTTAGCAGCTTCATTTACCAGCTGCATGCCACCAATTTCTCTGTTGTCTTCATTACTGGAAAAGTTTGTTTCCATCTGTTGAGCCTCTGTGCATTGTATATCTAATATAGAAACGGCATCGTGCTTCTCTGCTGCCGCCGCAGACACATCACGATCATCATTACTCTCTGGGCTACTAATGGGCTCGTACACTATCTGGTTTTCATGGGGCTCGACCGCTGACTGATTAACCATCTCAATCTGCTCCTCAGAAGGCTGAATTACGACATTGTTGTTGTCAGTTTGCCCACAAACAAAAAGCATTACTTCGCTGCTATCCACTCCTTCTCCTTCGATGTTACCAACAGATCCGTCAGCCTTGACCTCATTAAACATTTGGCTCCCCGTTTCCTCTTCTAACACTGAAGCTTCCCTTTCTGTTGATTCACTTGTTACATCCACGTCAGCAGGAGGCCCTCTCTGTATGTCATTCTCCAAATCAGTAACAGGAAGAGGTTTCTGAATTTCTAATAAGGCTGTAGTGTCTTCATTCATTTCCTCAGTAACATTACTTTGCTGTTTTGCTGGATAAGGACTCCCTTCTGCAGTAGTTTCTAAAATGTTAACACATTCAGAAGCAGGCTCTTCCTCATTTCCAGTCTCACAGCGTGCAGACATAAGATCTTCCTGAACGTCACCGATCTCCTGATTTCCATCGTTGTGTACTTCAACATCAGATCTTTCTTCTCCTGATTCTGTTGTCTGCACTTCCATTTCTCCTTGATTCTCAACAGTGCTTAAACTTTCCTCATTAACCTCGACATCCTTTTCCTCGCACTCTGTCCCGGTCAAATCTTTTTCCACTTCAGTGTCTGTAGTGAGTTCGCTGACCTCTTGACCTCTCTGATTTTGTTTATTTGTCAGATAAGTAATCTTGTCTGGTGCTTCTACTGTCTGTGTTTCCATTTCTCCTGGACTCTCAGTAACACTGACACATTCAGCATCGACCTTGTCATCCTTTTCTTCAATATTAATGAAATCTTTTCCTGCCTCAGTGTCTGTATTGAGCTCAGTGATCTCCTGATCTTTCTGACTTTGTGTTTCCGACACATTCTTTGGATCAGAAACCTCCTCCGGTGTTTCTGTTGTCTGCACTTCCACTTTTCTTTGACTCTCAGCAGCAATGACACAGTCGGCCTTAACCTTATCATCCTGCTCTTCACTCAAAGCATTAATGAAGTCTTTCTCTACTGTAGTGTTTATAGTCAGTTCACTGACCTCCTGACCTTTCTGGCTTTGGTTATTTGTTGGCTCAGATGTCTCCTTTGGTGCTTCTGTTGTCTCCATTTCCATTTCCACCTGACTCTCAGCAGCAGTGACACAATGTGCTTTGTTGGGGTAATTTGTGGGATTCCTTAATCCTTTGTGGACTTCTTTAGATATGTCTCCAGTAGGCTCAGTGGCTTCCTGTATCTCCTGGCTGTGTGCTGAAATAGAAATATCTGCTATTAATGTATCCTGCTTTTTGTTTTGATTCTCTGCACCAGTCACAGGCTCTGTATGTACGTCTGTGCGCCATTCACAGACATCCTTGCTCGTCTGATTTTGTATTTCCGCTGCAGGTATGCTAGAAATCTCCTCTGATGCAGCTGCAAACTCCAAGTCGACTTCATTTAGGCTGTTCTCACTTTGTATTTCCACTGAAATCTCTTGTGTCGATTTAGCCTGCTCTTCCATTTCAATTTCTCTCTCTGGGACAGCGACGGGCTGTGTATATGAATCTTCTGTGTGTTCACTGACATCCTGACTCTTCTGCTTATGCGTTTCCGCTGCCGGTGGGTTACAAAGCTCTTCTGATGTTGTTGTGGTCTCCATCTCCACTTCAGATAGACTTTTGCCGCTTTGTACTTCCACTGAAATCTCTGCCTCTGATATCGATGGAGCCTGTTTTTCCATTTCATTTTCATTCTCCGAGACACTGATGGGCTGCATGAGTATGTCTGTGTTATGTTCAATGACATCCTGGCTCTTTATTTCCAATGCAGGTATGTTAGCAACCTCCTCTGGTGTTTTCTGCTCCGCATCCACTTCATTTTGACTTTGCACCAGCTGGATTTCCACTGAGGTGGATTCTTTAGGGGAGTCTGGTGTTGATGTCACTGACTGTGTATGTACATCTGTGCTATATTCTGTGATAACCTTGCTTATCTGACTTTGGATTTCCACTGCAGGTATCTTAGACACCTCTGAAGCTGCTGCAGACTCCATACCCACTTCACTCTGAATTTTCTCACTTTGTGCTTCCACTGAAGGGACCACTTCGGAAATTTCTGGTGTGGTTTTAGCCTTTTCTTCTTTTTTGTTTTCATTTTCTGCAACAGTCACAGAGTCGATCTGCATGCCTGCACCATCTTCACAGACATCCTGACTCGTCTGGGTTTCTGTTTTCACTGCAGATGTGTCAGAAACCTCCTCTGATGTTGTTGCAGTCTCCATCTCAACTTCATTTTGACTTTTCTCACTCTGTAATTCCATCGTAGAGGCATGTCCGGTAAATTCTACTGGTGATTTAGGCTGATCTTCTGTTTTGTTTTCGTTCTTAGTGACAGTCACAGACTCTGTATAAACTGCGTCTGTAATATGCGCACCAACATCCTGATTCTCTTGGTTTTGTGTTTGCGCTGCAGGCATGTTAGAAACCTCCTCTGATGTTGCTGCAGACTCCATCTCCACTACTTCTGGACTTTTCTCACTGTGCATTTCCACTGAATGAGTTGCTTCAGAAATCTCTGGAGTTAGTGTCACACATTTATCTTCATTCTGCACAGTTTGCAAATTTTCAATCATTGGGTCTTCTTTAATCTCTTTAGGGATGTCGTCTGTATTGCATTCATTGATTTCATGATTTTTGTGACTTTGTATTCCTGCTCCAGGTGCAATGTCAGAACTCGTCCCCAATGTGGTCTGTAGCTCCACTTCTGTTTGACTTCTCTGGATTTCCACTGAAGCGGATGGATATGAAACCTCCATCGTTAATTTTGTCTGCATTTCCACAGATTGAACATTTTCAACAATTTGATCCATGTGTAATTCAGCTGTGGTAGATTCACTGTCCACCTGGCTCATCTGATGCGTTTGCTCAATGTTACAGATCTCCACTGATGTGGTTTCAGCCTCTACATCGTCTGGTGTTTCCATTCGTTTTTCCACAGCAGCAACACATTCAGCTTCTTCGCTGCTCTCATAGTTTGCAGTCCTCAGATCTTCCTGAACTTTGTCACTCGTGGCTTCGCCGTCTGGCCTCTCCTGGTTTTGTACTTCCACTTTAGCTGCTGGATTACTAACCTCCAAAGCTGATAAGCTCTGTGTCTGTATTTTCTCTTGGCTCTCAGACCCATCAGCACATTCAAAGGTTTTAATGTTGTCAGATTTATCATCCATATCATGAACCTCTGTGGATTCGGCTGTGGTAGCGTTGCAGATTTCCTGGGTCTCAAGAATTTGCACTTCTGTATTAGAAACTTCTGAAATCACTATGTTCTGTGTTTCTATTTTATTTTCAGTCTCAGCTCCACTACTATGTCCAAAGCTCACAGTGTGTTTGTCTTCCATAATTCTACAGTTTTCTCCCACATGATCCTCGTGAAAGTTTGTAGATATGTCTGCGATAGGTTCAGGAGCATCCTGTTTTTCCTGTCTTTGTGTTTCCACTACAGAAATCTCCTCTGATGCTGCTGCAGTCTGTACATCCATGTTGACCTGGCTGCTTGCTGCAGTGACACAAATCATGCTTGTGTCTCCTTCTGTGCTCTCAGAATCTTCTTTAACTCCATCATCAGGCTTTTCTGCAGTGTTGTCAAAAAGTCTGTGGTTCTCCTGATTTTGCAGATCTACGCTAGGTGCTATCTGACCATCTGGAACTGTGAAACATTCGGAAATCACTTCTCTTTGAACAGCCTCGCAATCAGGAGTCAATATTTCAGTGCAGCTGTCAGTTATCACAGAGTCGTGGCTCAACTGTCTCTCAACCAAACCCCCAGGAGAAGAGACGACCTGAGTCAACTGGAAGTCAGCTCCTTTTCCATCGCTTTCTTGAAGCTCTTCCTCAGACCTTATGACCATTGTTTCCACATCAACACACGTCTCGGTAACTGCATCTGGCACGTCGTCCTGCGTGTCTACAAGATTTGATTCCCCTTCGGAAGTAGCTAGAGCTCTGACAATAATGTCTGCTTGAGTCTCATTCTCTGCAATACCACTTTCCACAAGCTGCTGTTCTGATGCAGAGTTGGATTCATTACTAAGGGCTGCAGATACTCTGACAGATTCAGTTGTTCCCGTAGCTGTACACTGAATACTCAATTTATTCTCTCCAGAAACAAACTGTGTGGTTTCATTTGTTTCAGTTTCAGTTTTCAGACTTTCTGACATGCAAGACTGTTTTTCATCTTTACACTTTGGATACACCTCTCCAGCAGCCGAACTTAGTGTTTCCATTGATGATGGTAGTGTTTTATCATCTAAATCCTTTTGAACGAACTCTTCCTCATCCTTCTGTTCAGCCTCGAATATGAGATGGTCTGAAATGTCTCTTGATGATGCTGGTGTTTCATTATCTACACCCTTTTGGCTTTCTACATTTTGTAATTCTTTATGTTTACTTTCATTAGCTGAAGACTCAAATTTGGTGTCTGTTACAGAGACCATAGTTTCCTTTGACACCTCCTGTGGTGCAATAGCTGATATTTCTGGTCTCTCTTGTTCAGTAAAAGATTCTGCAGATTCTTTTTTAATGTTCTCATTTGCCTCATCTGTAGTTTGAAGACATGGTGAATCTGTGAATATACCATAATTGTGGTCCATCTGTATGAGGTCCTTAGGTGGAGAAGATAAACCTTGACTCGTATCCTCAGAGACAGAAGGCGACTCTTCCGTCTTTCGCTTGGCTTTGACTCGATTTGAGTATTTTCTGATGCAGCGGGCCTTGTCTTCATCATCCCTTTCTCTGAAGAAGTCAGCCTTACTACCATCACTACTCAACTCGTCAGAGTCCGTGGAGGCAGTTCGCTTCAGGGAGGTTTTGGAGTTTGCTCTCGGTGAGGGAGCTTCTCCACAGGAGGCACTTGTGGCTTTCTGGAGCTTGGCTTTTTTGACAGGTGGGTCAGGGGAAGTTTTGCTGGAATCCTTCGGAGGTGAGCTCTGATTGGGGGACTTGGCTAGTTTATGTCCCCCTTCCGGTGAAGCACACAGTTTTTTCTTAGTCCGTGGAGCTGCTGTCTTTTCTTTCATATTTCCTGTGTTGTTATGTGACTGATTATTGGCGGCTGGTACAGTTTTGGATGGCGCAGCCTCTCCGTCCTCATCCAACTTCCTTATCTTGGGCTGCGAGTCTGGAGGGACTGATCCTCTCTTTGAGGCCGGCATTCTGCAAAATATTTCACAAAAACATGATAAAGCTGAGGTGAGGACTTACAAGGAAAATAATCCTGTAGTTACAAAGTAATTCACATTTTTTTCCAGCACCATGGAGTTTCTCAGCAAAATGGGAACACCTCCTTTCTTGGAAATGATAAGCAATGATAAGGTAATTATAAGCAAATCCATCAACTATTACCTATTTCTTCAACAAGCAACAAGGCTGGCTAACGTTTGACATAAACAGTGATAAATCGCAAACTAGGAGGCTAACGAGTCACACAATGTACGATCTACTTTCACGCACTAATTCCCCATCTACGCGCCTTATTTCACTAGCTGTCTGGCAGCCAGCAGGTTTTACTGTCACTCGGAGTTCATCAGACACTCAGAAATGGTCAGTTAGCTAGCTGAGCGTGGCTAGCGTGCTAGCTGGAAGTCCACAGTGATGGAAGCTAACAGCTAGCAGCAGCAGCAGCCAACTCGCAACAAATGAGCGAACCGAGCCTCGCTGCTCCAAATCAGCCTAAAGAGCGGCGGGACACACCGAGCACAGCCCCCACACTGCAGTCCTCACGATACTAAAGTCAGCGAACAGGTAAAGCACGGCATTCGTCCATGAAACTCACTTTGATGTTTTCTTTTTCAACAACAGCTGTTTTTTTCTTTTTTTTCCCGTGAATAAAAATTAACTGTACTTCCGGAGGGAAACGGCGGATATGACGTAGAAGCGCTCATTGCGCCCGCAAAATCGAGATTTGTAGTTTTTGAAGGGGAAAATTTAATCACTCAATTCAGTCACAGCTTTTAAACGGTTTCTACTGATACTGATAATTACAGTCTACTTATTTTTATTTTTTTTATCGAACGTACACAACATAAATAATGACTCAAGCGCACACATATGTATCTACATATATATATTTATACTGTTTACACTGTATTTGAAACTCTATTTTTGTGTTTTGCGAATAGATTTTTTTCTTTGGACTGAATGGGAGAGCATAATGGGAGAGCAGATTCTGATGCTTGTTCAGAAATTCTTATAATGAATGATGATTTAAAAAATCTCTACTGTGGCATATAATTTCTTAAAATACTTATTTAATTCTAATGATCATTTACATAAGACTGGATACTAAGTTAGGAGAAAGGGACTTGTATCGATTCGAAAGGATGTGCAGCAGGTTAGTATTATTAAGGACAGAAATGGAAATGTAAAAACATATGAAGAAAGTATGCTGAGAAGTAGGAAGTATTACTTTGAGGAGCTAATGAAGGAAGAAAATCAGAGAGAGAGAAGAATGGCTTGAGGACAGTTTGTGAAACAGGAAGTGCAGAAGATTAGTAGGAAGGAAGTTAGGACAGCTGAGAGGATGAAAAGTGGAAAGGCAGTTGGTCCAGATGACAAACCTGTGGCGGTATCAAGATGTCTGGGAGATAGCCCGGTGCATTTTAATTCAGTTGTTTAATGCAATCTTGAAGAGTGAGATGAGAATTGAGAACACCTTTAGTGTGCTGGTACTGGTTTTTAAGAACAAAAGTGAAGTGCTGAAGTTTATGAGCCAAGTGCAGCGAGACAGTGGTGAGGTGTGCAGTAAGACTGACAGATCAGTTCAAGATACAGGTGGGATTACATCAGGGATCTGCTCTGAGCTCCTGGTTTGCAATAGCGATGAACAGGCTGACAGATGAAATCAGGGAGGAGTATCTGTGGACAATATTGTGACGTGCAGTGAGAGTAGGGAGCAGGTGGATTAGAGGCTGGAGAGGTGAAAGTATGCTTTGGAGAGAAGAGTGTGGTTTTCTTTAAATATTTAACATTGGAACAAAAAACCCATGAAAAACCTTTAAAAAAACAAAACCTGAAAGTGCAGCTGTCATTTCATAAAAATATCCATCAAAAAAGGTAACAACCAGATATCACAAATGAGTCAGTGTATTCAGGCTGTCAGGCCTCGAGTAGTTTTAAATGTCTGCGCTCCAATTAATCAAGTAGATTGCATTACAGAAGTTTGAATCTCTGCTGGAGCTGCAAATGTTTTCCACCACTGACACTACAGTAAATGAAATACAAACTGTCAGTCAGTAAAAAGTAATCTTTTTTCTCATTGAGGTTATTTATTGACACTTTGATAACATTTTAAACTCTACTTTTCAATTCAACTCTATTTATATAGTGCCAAATCACAACAGCACTCAGCTCAAGGCCTTTCAGCAAGCACTTGGTGACAGTGGGAAATAAAAACTCCCTTTTGATAGGAAGAAACCTCCAGCAGAATCAGGCTCGGGGAGTGGCAACCATCTTCTACCTTTGAATACATTTTTACCCAATTAGCTTGACGTGGATTTTAACGAAGATGTGTATAATTATCAGACACAAACCACAAACTGCTTTAATTCCATTTTAATTTTCATACAGGTTATCACACACACATTAGAAGCAAGCAGTCATTAGACGTAAATGTACAGAGACAGTCAAACATAAATATTTATGATTTTTGCAAGTTTAGAGTAGAGAGACTGAAGGGAAGTAATATTTATTGACCAATGCGCTGAGTTGACATGAGAGTTCAGTAATAAGACTCTAAGTACACCGTTCATTACTTTTTCATCTCAAGTATTCCGCTTCCCGGCCCTCGTCTCTTCGCACTGCAGATGTTACAAAACTGCAACCCGGGAATCTGAGACAGGAAAGAGGGAAAAGTTACAGGAAGTTATATTTGAGCTTCTCAGAAAAAATACCTCAGCACCAATGTGTAAAGAGCGATACAGCATATAGAGATGTCACTTACTGTTCCTGAAGATGGCAAACACTCCTTATGAAACATGTGCCTGCAGTGGAACACCACCACGTTGAAGGTTTTGGCCATGTCTGAAACACACGTTGCAAAAATTGGTTTTCAAATGCAATACAACATTAAAAACAGATGAATACACCTACATTATATGACTCACCTGAGGGTAAAATTGTAGCATGACATGACTCACAAATGTTCTCCTCTGAAAAGAAAACCAGCAACGTTCTTAAGAGTCCAGTTTAATATAGCTAATCTCAAAAGGAGCTGCACAAACACCAAAGCGCACCCACCATCAACCCTGACGCCTCTCATCTGTGTTCGATGCATCTTCTGGAGCAGGGAGAGGGAGTCGGCCACCAGGATCTTTTTGCAGCCTTCCCTTAAAAGAATCTTGGAAACAAGAAATCAAACGAGCTGTCAACAAACAGGATAAGAGGTACAGAAATCGGTGAATTAAGCAATTTAAAACCACCCTCCAATGAGGTAAAATTAAATTCTAACAGTATAGTCATATGAAAAAGAACATGCATCTTTACTGAATTAAGAAGATGAGAGAGCAGCCAGGTGCTGCTAATCAAACTCACTTGATTAACTGATCATCAGTGAGTGTGAGCATATCTATAGAAGCAGAAGTTTGAGCAGTTTGCCGGTCTGGATCATTCAGGTGTGTTAATGCTTAATGTAAGTTAATGCAAAGGAGGAAAGACATCAACAATCAAGACCTTAAAGTTCAGTGTGGGAAGGTTTATAAACCAATTTCCAAACAATTTGAGATTCATCATTCTACTGTGAGTGGAATGGTGGTGGAGGGGTGATGATTTGGGTTTGTTTTGCAACCACATGGGCATCTTGCAGTCATTGCTTGACCATTAACTAATCTGTAAACCAAAGTATTCCAGAGTCAAATGTGAGGCCAACTGTCTGACAGCTGAAGCTCAACTGAAACTGGGTCATGTAACACGACAATGAACCCAAGCACAGCAGCAAATCTACAAGAGAATGGCTGAAAAAGAAGAGGATCAAGGTGTTGCATTGGCCCACTCAAAGCCCAGACCTCAAGCTGACTGAAATGCTGCAGTAAGTCCCTAAAAGAGCTCTGCATAAACAAATGCCCACAAACTTTAATAAACTGTGGGTCAAGGGTCAAAGAGTGGGTCAAAATGCAAGCACAATGATGTGAGAGACTGGTAAAGTTAAACAGAAAACAATTACTTCAACTTATTGATGTTAAAGGTGGTTCTACAGGCTGTACTTATTCACAGGACTGCAGTCAGACAGTTTATTAAAACCTCTAATGACTACGCCTGCACCTTAACTCAAACATATTTAAAATGTCTCTCTGGTTTTATATCTCTTTATACTCGGTATATGTCCCTTGAACTTAGAATCAACTATATTATTAAAAAGAACTGTCTTTTAAGCTTTAAATGATCGATAGGATCTTAAATCACGATTGCCCTACCAAGGGGTCTAATCCGGACTAGTGATTGGCTTTTGCAGAGTTTAAAGTTGCAGTGAGGAGGACATACTGTAGTTTGCACCAAGAAGCATTGTGATGTGAGTTGTCAAGAATAGATCGCATTCTTTTCAGAACTACTTCCAGCTTTCCATACCACACCAAAGTAAGATGGTTAAGCCAAGGAGTTGTGGCAATGTATTTCTTTGAGAAAGCAGACTGACAAAATGTGGACAAACAGAAGAACTGTTGAAATTTCCTTCACTTATTTCTTAAGATATTAAAGCATATGTCCTTTATCTTATAAACGGCCCAGTAAATTTGAAATGGGCTGAAGGGTGTGGAAAAAATTTCAAGCTAATCTCTGGGACGCATGTCTGACCTGTAGATTGTAGTCATGAAGGATTTTCACGAGGGAATCTCTGAGGTTTGGGATCTCCATGCCTTCCTTTATGCGTCGGATGAGCAGAATAGGATCAACATGAGTGCCGATATTATTGAGGAGACCGGTGATGAATGCTGGAGTAAATAAAGTAAAAAGCAAGAGATAACTGAAGTTCAGATTTATTGATGGACAGGTTTACCATGACTGACTCGATAGGAGATTTGGTGACATACGTGGTTTGTCAATAGAGTAAGAGATGAGATCATCCCACAGCTCTGCGTCATCCTGGTCTTTAGCAAACTCTATGGCTTTGTCAACATCTGCCAGCTCCTCCATGATCATCTGCAAGGCTCGTCTACAGTTTCCCATCCTGCCTGAGAGAAACATGTCTGATTAGGTTCTTCCTTATCTTTTCAAATGAGAGTACGAATCTTAATCCTTAATCAACACTTACTGAGCAGGAATACTGTCTCCTCCACAAAGTTTCTCTGCTGGCAAATCTCAAGAGCCTAAGGAGGCCAACAAAATGACTTATGTTACCCAACTTCACTTCTAAAGACGTGAATTTATGATTGGATATCATGTACCTTTTCAAGAGGGCAGTGGGTGCTATCTCTCAGGAAAGGTAGGAGATTTGGCCGGTCGTATTCGGCATACAGGCCTATCTGTCTCTCGTGGTACTTCTGGCCTTTGTGGTGGTCCCGTTTGAACAGTTTGTGGAGGTACTGTGGGCAAAAGGCTGGTCAAACTCCCTGCGTTATAACATCTGTTTTGAATTCAGTAACCTAAGGTGCTCAAATATAACTCACCACATGCAGAAGTTCAGGCCTGTCTGCTAGTTCTTCCACCACCTTGTCTATCTGTTGGAGTCAAAACAAAATCTGTCACTTAGAAGCATTTGTTTAAATCAGAAAGATAAAGAAGATTCAAAGAATTCAGGGGTACTTACTGATATCTTGTCTTCATTATCGAGAAGCATGTCAACAGCTTTCTGACAACATGAAGTCATACAGTTTAAATGGTTTAAATGTATAAGAACAACATCTATAAGTAACAAATGAAGGGGACCTCAGTCAGTGATGACTTTTTACCTCTTTGTCAAAGTCCATGAGGAGTACGATCTTGTCCTCGATGGAAGAGAAAAGGTTGTGTTTGTGGATCAGCTGGTAAACATCTTTGTGCCTCAGTCTCAGGTAGATTTCTAAGGCTCTGTCGTATCGCTGGTCATAGGTGTACCTGAAACAGCATTGAACACCAGAAACAACAAATTTAACATGATATTTAAAATCCCCATATACCAGTATCATTTCCTAAATGTTGCCAATATAAACAAAGGCAGTCGAAATTTAAGCAAAGTGTTAAAGATGAAAGACATTTTTTGAAAATTTCACCTTATTTGACCTTGAAGAAGAGGTCAGAGGTCCAAAGCAAGGTGATATTTACAATCCCCGTATATCATTCTATATACTATATGTACTATACTATAAATTTCTTACAAACAGTAAGAAATATAGAATATAGTTTTAAATAGCTCTGTATAGCCTTATGATCACTTTGACCTTCAGATCAACCTTGAAGAAGAGGTCAGAGGTCAAAAGTGATATTTTAAAGATATTTTTAAGATTTAAAATATCATGACATGTCAAATCTTCATATGGTACTTTGTATATGTTGAGAAAACACAGCACAGGTGTAACCATAGCAGTTTCTAAGTTATATTAATGGATTATTGACATTACCGCAGTCTACACCCTTACAAAGTTTTATGAGAATTCATTGTGTTTACAGACTGAACGACACGCACGGAATCGCTCCTACAAACATGGCCTCCGTGCCGTAATATTCAATATTCAAGTAATATTCAAGTTAAGACCACTCACAACTCAGCCAGCGTGGTGAGCAGTGTGCTGTTGGTGGGATCCCTCTTCAGGTGATCGGTGACAGCCTGAACGATGGCCATGTTATTATAAAGATCTCCCGGCCATTCCCGGATCAGTGTGGCAAAACCCTTTACAGAAAAAAGCAGCACACACTATCAGCCGTCGTACGTTCATCATGCCAAGACTGCAGACGGGTGGGGGTGTAACCTACCTCATAGTCAGTTTTCAGGAATTCATGAAGGATCATTTCATAAATGGCCGGTCTGAGACGCAGATCTCCTCTTGGCAAATACTGACTGATGGCCTGAAACATGACAGAAGTGGCACCACATACAGCATAAGAGACACAACTTTCCACAGGGCAAGCGTCGCACTTCATTGCAACGTTATAACCACTTTAGTGATGCCTTCAAAGCACAGCCGTTAAAACCTACCTTGAGCTGTCCAATGGTCTTGAACCTGTACACTTCATTCTCCCACAGTTCCATGTTTTTCCCCAGGACCTTTTGACACTTTCTGAATAAAAGTAAATAAATAAATACATTTAAATTAAAACAAAAAACAAAAACACACACACACTTAAATCATTTAAATGATAAAAAGAAGATTCTGCTTTTTACACTTGGTCCTTTGAAGAGAAAGCATAAGTGGTCCAATTATATGAATAAAGATACGCCATTTTAGTTTGTAATACTTCAAGCTCTAAGTCAAAGGTCAGGGTCACACAAATTAGGAAAAAGCTTTATGTTCTATGGGATCACCTCCAAATTTTAGAGCAATATATTAGTCACTGAGGGACTGAAGCACTTTCTTTGGTTGAGCTCTTAAAAACATTATCTTGTTCTTTACATATCTCATGCAAACACTGCTCATCTGCAAACATGCAGGACTTACCTTGCAGCACTGTCATAGTCTCCCGTGTTCACCAAGTGGTCGATGTAGTCCATTCCAATCTTCTGAATGTCGTGCCTCTTAATGTTTTTGAAGCTAATCTCCGCAGCCATCAGCGCCTCCTGATGTCATGGTTAAAAGCGCAGTAACAGGACACAAAATCAAACTCTGACCTTGCAGCCGTTAACCTTTAGCAACCCTCATGAAATTCAACAACACAAACCTCGTATTTCTTCTTTTGGACCAGCCAATCAATATGGTCGTCCTGGTCTCGCTCCTTTGCCACAACGATGTCTTTGGGACTGATGATATAGAAGAGTGACTCTCCCTCTGAATGCTCTGTTGATGAAAATACATTTATTCCTCTGCGTACTCCCACATTACAGCTGACATTTGATAATCGATGCATAATGAAATCAGGCTGCAGTAAAAGGCAGCGTGACATTTCTCTGGGAGCAGATTTTATAGTCTCACCGAGGCGGTAGTCTCTGCACTCGTTGTCCTGGAAGTTGCGCACCGTCAGAGCGTCTGAAGAGATCTCCTCACAGCTCTCGGGGAGAGGCTGGATGATGTCGAGGCGAGGCCGCGCACATAACTCCTCATCCTGTGAACATATGTACTGATTTTATATCCGACTTAGGTTTTTGAACAACTACACATTTGTTGTGCACACTTTTGCTGACTTTCAGCTTTAATTTAAGGGTTTAACAAAAACTTTTGCATTAATTGTTTAGAAGTTACAGCCATTTTTATACAATCAATAGTAATTGTAAAAAAAAAAAGTATTATAATTTTAAAAATTTAGATTGTTTTTAACACCTGGGTAAAAATCCTTTGTAGTCAAAGACTACTGAAAAAGCAAGGCTGCTTTTGCAGTTTGCTTTGGGCCGCTGTCCATTTGCAATATGAAGTTCTCTCCAATCAGTTTTGCAGCATTTGAATGAATCTGAGTATAGAGTGTTGTCCTGTACACCTCACAATTCATCCTGCTACTTCTATCAGCAGTCACATCATCAATAAACACTAGTGCCCTGGTTCCACTGGCAGTCATACATGCCTATGCCATAACACTGCCTCCACCGTGTTGGACAGATGATCTGGTATGCTTCAGATCATAAGTTGTTTCTCTTCCCATCATTCTGGTAAAAGTTCATCTTGATTTCATATCTCTATTTCTTTTTCATGACTCTTTTAGATATTTTCCAGCAAAGCCTAATCTGGCCTTCTTCTTGAGTGTAACCAGTGGTTTGCACCTTGTGTAAATGCACTATATTTACATTCATGGAGGCATCTCTTGATGGTAGACCATGACAACGGCACATCTATTGCCTTGAGAGGTTTTTGCTTTTTAGCCTAATGATGACCACTTACTCTGGCACATCTTTGGACTTCATATTGAGAATTCCACTAAAAAGATACCACATAAAAGTTCAACGCTTGGAATCAACTACAGATCTTTTATCTGCTTAATTTCTCATGGAGTGACGAGGCGTACAGGCCTCACCTGGCAATGAAACTCCCTGTCACTCTGAAAATTAGGTACTATGAATAAAACAGTAATACAACCTTTCTGGAAAACCCACTGAATTAAAGCTGAAATTACGCACTTCCATCTTGACTGTTGCATTTACAATCCAGTGTCATGATAGACAGACGCAAAGATGGACAAAAAATGTCTAACAACTTACTGTCTTGTATGTTAAAAGAAAAAATTATTGTTACCATTTGATCAGAGTTTTCCTTCACAAAGAACAGGGTGACCAGCTGATCTGCCAGCGGTGCCAGCCCACAGATGAAAAACTCGGTCTCAAAAGCAGAAACTAAAAGAAACAAAAGATCATCTCTTCAACAATTCACATGTAAAGAAAGTGAGTAAAAAACAAGTGAGAACAAGGTGAAATATTTCATCCCTTTAATGCCTCACATTATTGTGTAGTTATACGTAAGTGTCCTTCTGTTTTCATACATCGATTGAACTTAAAAGGATACGTGCATAACGCAATCTTTAGCTTTACAACTACTAAAGTAAGCAACTATTAAACTTTTAGGTTTCTCAGTTAAAGACTTTAGAAAGCAGAAAAAGGAGAGATGAAATGCATTTATTTCATTTAATTGTTTTTCCATCTTAACAGTATGCACAGACTGAACCCGGGCGCCATTTCAATTTATCTAAAGCTGTCTGAACAACAGGACCCTTTCTTCTTGCAGCACTGCCTTCTTCTGCAGTTGACGTGGTAGAAATTTCGCATAATATTATATTTACATTTATATTTTGTGCCCCGATCAGCCCCAGCTTTAAAACCAAGCCACTCCCGAAAAGTTTTGCAGTGTGAGCCTTTGTCTTGCCAGAGGAGCACGAATTGCAATTTAAGTTTTCAGGCCTTGGGAAACAACATCATTCACATTCCCTGAATTTTTACAATCATCACTATATAAACTGAGACAAAAAGCCCCACAGAAGTACCTAATATTCAATTTTCAATTCAATTAAGTTTAATTTATATAACGCCAATTCACTGCAGTCATCTCAAGGCGCTTAACATTACCAAGGACGCCAAGAGAAGGCTCTTTAATTCAGCATTTGGGCCATGTTAATAAAAAAAATTGATTTACAAAGAGATGACAAAAGAACCGAGAAGATAAAACTGAAGAGAGGCTGCTGCCATCGGAGAGAAGTATTGCCATGAGAGAGTGTTCTTGGTCTGCAACAACGCTCAGCCGAGAGGTATGTGTTAAAGTACGATGCACATAAATGCCAGAAGTTTTCCTCAGAAGAACAATCAATAATATAGGATTAACTAGGATGATCAATATCGTAACCACACGATTTCAATGATATGTCACATTACAGCTAAATTACAGGGCACAGAGGACGTGTGCAATCTCTTAACTTATGCAAAAATATTACTCAGTGCACAGATTTCATTAACTCTGTGACTCAGAGTGTGCACATTTTTCAGTGGTCTCATATGTGGAAGACGAAATGGGGTGCTCTGTACCTATTTCCACATAGCGGCTGGGCAGGTCTCTCATTTCAGTTGGATTTCGCTCTTTCACAACACAAATCTGAAGAGAAATAAGAAGATTAGACTGAACGCACGCCACAGCCGGCGCCTGTGATTAATATTAACACGAGCAGGAAACAAAGCAAACCTTAATGGAAGAACCCCAGCCGACAATGAGAGTGGTGTTGTCCTTCCAGCACAGGCTGCACGGGTACATGTCGGGCCTCAAACTCACATTATCCCTCAACACATTGGTGATCCTCTGCTTTGTGCTGATGTCATATATTTTTACTCCCTGAAGGTAAACAAGCAGCAATTTTGCATACAAAGCTGTGCATACAGAAGGATCGGGGTTTGTTTAACTGTCGCAGAGATCTCACCACATTGTTGGCCCATGCAATCAGGTTAGCTCTCCATTTGATATTAGTGATTGTTCCCTCGCCCTCATGTAGGACTGAAGTCTTCCAGCGATTCAGCCAGTTTCTCTCATACAGAAGGAGCTTTAAGGGGGGAAAAAAAGTAAGGACATTTAATTCAAGGGTGCAATATTACACCCCAGCCTACAGAGGGCAGTAGATGAACAGTGTATTATACTGGAACAAGCAGTTAGGAAGCTATGTCTGATAAAATCATGAAGTAAAGCCCTATTTTCCTCCACATGTGCAGACTTAATTCCACTTTGGAGCATTTAAGCACAAAGAAAATAAAGACGGATGGCTCAACGTGAGTCAACCTAAAGGAGAAGCTTCACCAGCTCCACTGGTGAATAAAAACATTAAACATCCACATAGCCGAGATCATTTGTGAAGATGGTGTTGAAAATGTGTCGCGTTACAGTCTTGATTTAATACACCCTTCTCATCATAACATGGATACACGGTATTAACTGAAGGCGCCGTGGATAACAGTGTAAGATACACGAATAAGTAAGTTCATTACTTTTTTGCATGCACCGTCTTTACTCTTGTGCCGTCTCGAAAAAGCTATGAAAGCTCCGAGAGAGCTTTGAGTGATGTGCGTGGCTTGTGTGTTTTTAACCACAATGCAATGTGGCATTGACGGCCCTGAGAGCTATTTCATGAATTAAAGCTTAAGTTAAGTTTTCAGGCCTTGTACCGCACCTTCTGTGGAGGACAAAGTCGTTCACATTCCCTGCATTGTTGCGGTTCTCACTATATAAAGTGATACAAAAAGCCCCCCAAAAGTGCATATTATTACCAAGGCGGCTGGGAGAAATTTGTATAGGCTCTTTAATTCAACATTTGGGCTATGTTAATAAACAGTTTGCTCGACAAAGAGATGATATGACAAAAGAACTGGGGAAACAAAATTGAATTTCCTTTGACAGGATGTGGCTCCCGTTGAGGGGTATTGATTTTCATCACAGGCAACTTGTGGAGGCCTTCACAACTTGGAACTGAGAGAAATCAGCGCCAATTGAAAGAAAATGGCAAAGTAACACTAACAATGGAGTTTTGTGGTAAAAGTTTTTCCTCGCCCCTGTTGTATAAATGTCAGCACACTTTATTTATAGGTGGTTTGTGCAATGGCGCCACATCGGTGCAGCTTGTAGTAGTGTAATAGGCGAGCGCTAGTAGGTAGCTGTTTTTACCTCAAAGACGAAGAAAAAAAACAGAAAATGACAAATCTAATGTCTAATATGCTTTTCACCTTCCGCGATGACATACCCAGCGGAGGCAACTTCCAGAGAGAGATCACCGTATGCGCCCGGAAATCCTAAGACTATGTACCCTCTTGATAATGACATCTATTTGCTGTGCTTGTGAAGCATTGCCTTTCAAACACTGTTGAGCGAACAGCACTTTGTGAAAATGGGCAGCTCTCCCGAGAGCACTCCAGCGAAAAGACAGAAAAGTAAGAGCCTTTCACACCAGACAAAGGCCTGCGCGTCGCCCTCAGCCGAGCCAAAGTGAGACGGTGTGCAGGACTCGGTTTCACCCGGACACAATCAGCACGCATTATTGCGGCAGGAAATGTCTTGAAAATTGCGGTTAAAAAAAAAAAAAACTGGGTGTAACAAGCGCACGAGTAAAAAGTACTACTCAAACCTACCTTGTTGCCCCCGGTGACAAACTGCTTATAGTTGGATCTGGTGAACTGAGGGTGTAATGCGACCACCTGTGAAGAACGTTTAACAGTTTAGAAGAGCGAAATCTATTCATTCTCTTTTCCATCCTATAACACTGCAAGTCTGCAGAAAAACTTACTTTGATGGGACAGTCAAAGTTCTCGTGGAAGCCCTCTCTTGTGTAGAGGCCGAATACTTGAACCTGGAACAGAGACGGTGCAGCAGAACAGCAAGCAAAGGTGAATAACTCAAAATTTCTCCTTTAATTGCTGCCTCTGCAACTATCTGAGGCCAGCGGGGGGAAGTGTAGTCAGAAAAGACTTTTGATTGGCTCCCTACTTCTCCGCTGGGTCACCAATTAGTGGGGCCAGTTGATTCTTCGAACCCTGCAGGGTTTACAGCAGAAATCCTAATCGTGGACTGACCACAGCCTCAGTTGGCTACAGTAGCCTTTAATGTACCATTAGAGTACATGACGCCCACTTTTCCTCTACCTGAAGCCCCCCCACCACCACCAAAAAAAGATGGGGAAATAATATAAAACTCTGACGCTATCTCATCTCTTGAACCGCAGCAGTGGTTAAGGATTAAGTTAGATTTCAAAGGATTATCAGCCAGCTGAATTGGTGAGGGCAAACAATTGCTATAGCATTGATTTTAATTGTCTGCTCCACTTTTTTTGCGCGACAAGATCTTGTTTTTGCCACCAGAGTGCTGGAAGCAGGGGGAGGGCGATATCAGAAAGCATATCTTGACTGCAAAATCCATGAAGGATGGTGGTAATGATGAGAAGAGACAAGATAACAGCAAGGTGGAGAACATGGAGAGGGTATCCATAGATGGGCTGATGGCTGACTGACAGCTCAACGGATCTGAGTGCAATCCTTCCCTCCCACCCCTCCCCACTCTTCAAAATTGTTACAAGCTTTTTATAAATTCCCGCATCATGAAAAAAATATGGGGCTTATGTGTAGATATGGAGAAGATAAAACTCCAGGTTAATGCTCCGAGTGCGGAGGAAGTGCCGTCTAAAAATTCGCTGCTAGTTCCAAATCATTATGATAAAGTTTCAGGCTGATAAGGCGAGTTTATATGAATCAGAGGATGAATTATGAAAGATGAGAAGCACTGATTGGTGATTTCATTTTTTGCTGCAGGCCCAGAGATCAGTAGCCAGCGGTGATGAGTGGAGAGATCTCACCTTCCCATCCTCGGAGCAGATGCCCACATGCTCTCCACTTTCATCCAGACTGATCTGGTTGATCTTCACTGAACTCTGCGGAGACACAATATCACGGCATCGTTTTTTTAAAGAGGTGGGCGAGTATCATAGTGGATGGCCAAATGTTGCTAGCTGACATTTTACCCCAACTAAGTGAAATGCCAGGAAAAAGAAAAAAAGGCAATGAATGCATGGTCCCATATGTGTCAATGTATAGAGAGTGCATTAATACTGAAAATGTTAGGGGTCCCTCTGCTGCAGATGCTTTTAAATTTAGGGCTCTTAAGATAAAAGGATCAACTAAATGGCATAAATTACAGCAAATGTTACTTTAAAAACGTCCCTAAAGTGAGGACGGTGCCTCGGTGTAGACTTGAAGAGGAAAGAAGTTGTTTTGCTTATCATAGATTTCCAATTTTTCCAAAGCAGTTGCTTCAGCTATTTGGTAATCATATTAAATCCAACAGCTAGAGCACAGCTGTGTCTCTCCTGTTCTGTGAAACAACCTCCCTGTTTCGGGTTATGATTTTTTTAAAAACTGGCAGTAAGTTTCTCTGGTAAGTAGCACTTGAATCAACATGCTCAGCAGGCGCACGACATTTGGAAACATGAGTGCAGGTACAGTAATGTAAACCCACTCCTCCCTGCCTACCAAATCAGCCCTGATTACTGAGTTTTTGTTTTTTGTTTTGTTTGGGGTTTTTTTTTTGGTTTTGTTTTTTTGACTTGTAAATTAAATTACTGTTCAGAGTTCATTCCCTCCAGATCAGTGGAAGTAATGTAGTAAAATAGTAGGAGTAAATTAGAGAGAGGCAAGCTCATTTCTGGGTGTGAAATCTTCCTTCAGGGTACTACGTGAAATCTCAAAATATCTCCTTTTGCTTCCACATGGGATCTAAACTGTATTATTTTGTCTGCAGGGCCCGAGTTAACACTGTTGACTGTTAGGTATTTTTTTCAGGAATATAAAAGTTTCATCAGCCAGGAGGAGAATTGCATTTTTACAATGAAAAAAAGAAAAACCTCTTTGGGTATCTGATCAGCCAGTTGTGGTTTTCGACTCAGTGTTTAGCTTTACCATGAAATTATGATTCCATACATACTCCACTTAGACCTTTAATGATTTAACAGCAGTATCAGTCTTGACCACAGCACTGTCTGTCTCACTACTAAAGCTTTCTGCGTCATTCATATAACAAAATACAGTTTCTGAAGACAGCAGAACTAAAAACAATGGCTAAAACTGGGGTTGCAAAAATCTATGTTATCCAGCCGTCAGCTTCCTCGAGCTGTGACCTCAGTAAACACTTTCTTGATGAGTTTGTGGTCTAATTTGTCAGTTTCCTATCTTATTTATTAGCTAATGATGTTCTTTGGTAAATTCTGGCTCCTTTTAGAGTCAAGAATGATAACAAAGCATGACGTGCTTATTTTGTTATTAACAAGTGTGCAGGGTACTCGATTGCTCTGGAATATCCATGTTTCTTTCATGTTTTAAAAAGCTAAAGGAAAATTTATAGTGCTGCTTTGAATTACTAATGGTGATGTCTCTTACATATTCATGTGCGCTGGTGTGCATGACTCAGGGCTGAAACTGAGCTGAGCATGTTGGAGCTAATACATCTTAAACAGCAGCTACTAAAATGTTGGAGCTCCAACAGGTTAGGAAATGCATGGAGGAATGAAGACTGCAGTCTAAACACATACTCTCAGAGCTCGTAATAAAACAACTGTCTACACTGGCAGGAAAGTAGCTATTTTATTAGCATAATGAGCAAGCTAGACACAACAACAACCTACTAAATTTTGTTTCCCACAGGTATCCTTGTGCTAATCAAAATACAGAGTTTATACTAGATATTAGTACCAAACAGACTAATTACAAATGCTGAGGTTTGCATCACTGCAACTTGTAGTCAGATTTCTGAGAATGTGCAGGTTAAGCTATATGCAATCTTGTTTCCACTAATCAAAAAAAAATTTTTTTCATGCAGAAGTCAAAGCTTTGTATTATTGTCACAAATGTTTGTTTGTTTTTTTCAATTAACTAATTCAAACTTCTGATGAAATAAGCTTAAAATTGAGATAATAACCTGAAATTTTGACTTGGCTCAGCCTGGCAAAACAATTTTTTTCATTACCAAATGAAAAATGTTACTGTGTAGGGTATGAAGTGATGCTGTAGCCTGGCAGTAAATTTAATGCAGTACTGTACATTAAGTATAAAATGGACAAAATGCTCAGTTTGAAGTTTCAAAAATCAGACTTCACCAACCAAAAGGTGACGTCAAAGTGACTTTGCTCATCTTTAATATACAGGCTATGGCTCTTGCCCTCTGACATGTTTGTTTTTAGGTTTTTTTTTACTTTATTTTAATATGTTTGTTTTTTGGTTCTTTTCTTTATTTCATGTGTTTAATATGTCTTGGAGTAAAAGTAGAATTGAATTCCAAGTACAGCAGATGAGTATCACTTTGATTTTACAGGTATTTAGTTACACAAGAAAGTAAATTCAGATTTCTAACTGATGACATCACTGGATGAAAGGTTAAAGTTACAGAAATCTCAGCGTTATTAAAACTTTTCCTCTCGGGACCGTGACTGCCAACTGATAAACATGTCAGAACAACAATATAATGTAGTTAGTAACATAAACAGCGGACTCTCATTGCATCCACTGAGCTAACAAGGCTAAAAAGTGTTTTAAATGCAAGTAATTGGTTAATGTAACCCAAAGCATTTTAATCTACTCACAATCTCAAACTTCTGAGTAATATTTCCTTGGATGTCCAACAGGAAGACCTTTCCAAAATGAGTACCTAAGGCAAGAAACTGAAAGGAGACAAATGTAATGTAAATTAAACCAGAAGACACCTGAAATCAATTCCAGATTTTCCAGAAAAAAAATCTTGTGTTTATGACGGCTGTGGGAGAGGATAAAAAAATATTTCCTGGATCTGCAGTGGCATGGGCAAAGTGGGGATTGGGTGGGCTTGGAGGCAAAACTGTGAAATTGCAGGGGGTGGAAAAGCCCTATTTATTAAAGCAGACAGTGTGAAATGGCATTTTTTTCCCCCTCAAATTAAAATGCTTAAGCATAATAAATGCACTGTACATCTGACTTCTTCCCATGCAACCCAATCACCTCCCTGCCCAGCACAAGGCTATTATTTCTACTGAGCAGCAACTGGTTTCCATGTTTTGTGCTTCGGCAGAAGCGCACGTGTGCATATGTATGTGTGCGTGCGAGTGTGTACACGAGTCCACTGGGACAAAAAAATTATAGAAACCGGGGGCTTTGGCATTAGATTAAGTGTGTGTTCTTCCACCCCAGCCCCTGCTCCATGCCCTCCTCCTAATCCCCCTCCCTTCTAGACCAGCATGTGGATGTGCGGCGAGGCCAGCATGCTTCAGTGCAGTCTATAATGAAATGCTTATATTTACAGGCACAGCTGAGCATGTCAGACAGAGCCCCTGCAATCTCCCCAAATAAAATAACCAAAAATAAATAAATAAAGGGTTCAACCTTGTGAGGCGGAGCGACTTTTAAAGGGATTTATCAGAATGGAATTGTTCAAATGAAATTCCGATTCAGACACTTAAAATATGAGGCAACATAAGGCAGTATGTGCTGTCGGTGGCTTTTAGGGTTGTGGGAGTTTGCCACAGAAGAGGAGGGTGGGGGAGGGTAGTGGTGGTGTGACCACACAGGTAGCTGGATGGCAAAAAGTACATAAGCATAGAAATCCCAAGAAGAAAGACAAGTCAGATCAAATTTAAATTTTCAGCAAAGCAGTCTCTCTCTCTGTGGCACAGTTGCTGTTTTTAGGTTAAAAGAAGAAAAAAGGGGGGAACAGAATCCTCAAAGTACAAATAAATACACGAACATCAATAGTGGTTAATAAAACATCAGGTGAGGAGACATAACTGGGTATGACTTTTGCTCTGCTCAGGCGTGCAAGTGTGCCGCTGGTGCCACGATGATTAACCATCTCGCCGAGAGTGGCCCTCTTAAAAAACAAAGGGAGACGAGGAGCAAAAAATATGTAAGAGTGGGAATAAAAAGAGGAGAAGACAATGGTGCCTGATGCCTTCTGATTCACCTCCCTGAGAGGGAAAAGCAGGGGAAGGTGAGAAAATAATGGGTCTGCCTTTACAGATTCAACAGAAGGGAAGAAATCCAACTTTGAAGCTGACATCTCTCAAATGTGTACCTAAACAATGTGAAATGTCTGCGCGAGATGGGTGAACCTGACACGGAAATGCCCCTGCGGGTGGTGGATCATAACCTCTACCTTGTCATGGACGGTCATACAGCTGGCTGCATCGTTCTGGAGAATTTCTGTCATCCCGTTGGAGAGCCTCTCGTACTTCAGCTTGGGCTCCTCCTCGCTGTCCTCCTCCTGGTGAAGAAAGCAGTCTCTTAATAATATTTTCCAACCGCTATTCCTGTTCCCTAAAATCCCCCAAATCATCACTGCAGTGAAAAGAAATATGCAAAATCTCCACCTAACCTGATGTTGTATATTAAAATCAGATTTTTATGAAACACGTGCTACAAAATATGACAAAAATCCCTATTTATCCAACGTTACATCTTTAAAGGTACCTTATTTAGTTTTTGACCACTAGGGGCTCTATGGAGCAACATTTTTACACGCGAGTCCCTGATTTGCGTCTTTTTTTATGCAAGCACACAAAAGGGTATAAAAAGATGTGCACCACAATACCAACAGACATAAAGACCATTTTACATCAGTTTTATCCTTTTTGACAGAAAACAAATGCAGTGATGTGTGAACTAAGATAACAGAGAAGGAGAAACACATCATTACTCTAGAAGACAAATTGAGCTTGTTTTTATGAGAAACAGTGAATGTCACTGTTACAAAAACAATCAAGAGGGCACCAAAAATGGTTAAATACTTGTTTTGGTTATAGTGATATGACTAATGTAAGCAAAATCACTTGAAGGTCAGTTAATTTACCTGTGCTTTTCAGAAGATACAAATAAAATAAAATAGATATCATAGTCTGTGTATATACATAGGCTGCAAGTCACCTGGCCAACAAACTTTGAAATGACTTTTTATAAAGCAATTTATGTTTTAAGTAAATGGAATAATAATTTTGTTTTATTTTCACCACGGTATTTAATTGGGCATTGAGAATCATTAAATACATCTGGTATTGGAACTACTCAATTTTTGGTATTGTGACATCCCTGCTTAATGTTTTTCTAAACTGATTAGAATTGGAGTTTATCACTTATCACACTTATCATAATGCAGTACTAACAGCCGATCAACAAATTGCTGCAAATTATTAGTTTTTGCATGAATTCCTAAAAGCTGAATGAGACGATGAGAACATGGAAACACATTCATCTTCATTCAATTTGAAAATAATAAAATATTCATTTAAAATAGAGATGCACCGATATTCTTGCCCACACATCATTATCTCACTATAAACATCTTATTATCATTATATGCCACTTCAAGCCTGGCTGACAGTATGGCAAATCAACAAACAGGGTTATATTAACCTAACCCTTCAAAGACACTGACATAAAGAGTTAAATGATGTTTTTTTATTGATTATAAAGAGCATTTCCTTTTATTCCTTTTCCCCTGGTACAATTGGAGGAATAAATAACAATAAAATGACACAAACGGCCAAAATTTCTATTGTAGACCAATCAGGTTTTTCAACTTTGAATTATTATTCTGTTCCTCAAAAGTGAGAAAACAGTTAAAAATATGACAAATATGACAACACTATAACAACAGCTGTTTAAATCACTGAATTACATTATACTTAATGATGAAATGATGAATAAGATCCTCACATTTGAGAACCTAAAAGCAGACAAAATTGCCAAATGTTTGGCAGTTTTGCTTTAACCTATCTAATTTAATTCATTGCTATTTATCCATTTCTAATATGCAGGTAATGCACAAATTTACTGTATAAACATAACTGGGGTTCCTTTCAGCAGCATTTATTGCAGCTTTCAGTCTCCAATAACTGTGATTAATCCATTTTTGAAGCCTGTGTACATGAACATATGTGTATAGAGGGATCTATGCACAAAGACAAAATTTCCATCACCTTGCATGAAATGCTTGATAAAACAATAAAAGCAACATCTTTTCATGACACTGTTCATCCCCAGTGAAATACATGAATTTATAGTCTTTTCATAAAGCAAACTTAAGGTATTATACTGTGTTACACTTTCCAGCCTGAGTCAACATTTGCGGCCAGTCACAGCCTGAATATTACTCATAATTCAGTTTATAACCAATGCTGCACAGTCTGTGGCTGCCCAGAGGGTGCATCAACTCAAAACATTGTCTGCCATTATGTGCTACTGGGTTGGAGGTGGGGGACAATAGCGTGGAAAAAATGTTATTTTCAAAAACAATCCTTTCCCACTCAACAACGCCATATCTAGGCTATTTCCTGTGTATTCTGGTTGTGAGATTTCTGATGCGAGGGCATTTGTCACGGGTTTCAAAGGCGTATCAAACAACAAAGGCAAACTTCATCCCCACAGAGAAACTACCCATTTTAAAACTTTTGCCATCTCTTGTAAGTTGCTCTTTGTTTTGTCAACTACTCAGCTGGCCTTGATGTTGTAACCATTTTTGCCATTTTCTTTTAGTATTGGCTGTTAAAATAGAGCATGAAGGGAAACATTCAGCTTTAAATATACTGCACAGCGAGGACCACACTAGTTGGAGAAACGAAGGCGTGTACCCTGTATTATTAAGACAAACAACAAATCATCATGTGTCGTAAACACAGTTTACACACAGGTGGCAAAGTAAGGGAAAGATCAACACATAGTACATATAAAAATTATATTAATCACACGCTGCAGCCTTTAAAGTCAACTCAACACAGCTAAACAACACAGGAGGCCATACACAGTGCTCTCCACCAAGATTATAAAACCACCTCACTGAGTATTTCTGCTTCTAGGCGTTGTGCTTGATCATAAATTATGATAGAGAAGATGCACTGCTACAGGTTTTTCGTTATCATTTTTTGTATGTTAAAAACAATAAAAGATATTAACAATAATCAACTGGGTATATTAAAAGATTACGTAACATATTGCTCACTTCCTCACATTTCTTATTGCGAGGACTGACCTTTAAAACAAAACAAATTCAATCCATTATTACAGAAAACAGCCACATGCATTATTAACACGGCTGGTTATTAGGTTTACACTGATCCACTGAATGATTCAGTTTATTTAAATAATGCAAACAATATTCAAACCAAAGTCACTCATTTGCTGTCCATAAAAGTTTGTTTTGTTTCTTTCCGGTTGATTAAGAAGGGAAAAAATATCACTAAAAGAAGATTTTTGACCAAACAGTTTCAGGACAAGGTGCTTATGACGCACTGTTACACAGTAATAACAGTTTTACAACTGCCATATATCAACTATCAATTTACATTTAAAAATATGATCTTTGATGAATTAAGGCATTCAGAAACGTAGCATTTAGACACAAACTATTGAGCTATACATGTCACACCTGGGCATGTACAGGATAAAATACACAAAGTTAACATTATCATGTACCCTAGTTAAGCACACCTTGTATGTTTCAGTGCTTGCATGAGTTCCTGCCTATATCAAACAAAATCAGGAGTCTGGTAATAATTTTTTTCCATCATTATATTTGCTTGTTTCAGTCCACTTGGTTTGGATTAAAGCCATTTCTTTACAGCTCTGAAACCAATGTTTTCTAACTTTGCTTTGTCCATTTTTTTTGCAGGACTGTTCTTGTTTTCAAATAACTGGATTTCATACCTTTATCCTGATCATAGCATCAGTGGCAGCTTTATACTGCCCACGATCCCAAATTCAGAAATAGACTTGTCAAATTCATACATCATCATTTCCTGTCAGTCTTGCAACCTGCAGTATATTAACAGTGGCTGTCTTGATGTCATTACCAACAGCTATATTGAACTTAACTGCATTTATGAATTTCAATCCTAGCACGCATGGTGGTGGCACTCCCACCAAACTCCTGATTTGCACGGGTCGTGTCCAAAGATCTACGTTTATGAAACCAGCATATAACATGCTATAAAAACTTTGCTTAAACTGTTTTCCCAGCTGACATCAGCTTGGTCCTTTGTCCATAAAATTAAAGTGTGTCCATAATGCTGTTTAACAAATTAGCTTTTAAATTTTGGTACTCAAAGTGAACTTCTAGTGTTGAGGTTAAATTATTGAAAATTGCTAAAATGAATTTAATTAATTTGCTTTTTCTTTTCCAACAGTAGCACAAAGACATTATCAATTATTGACACTTGAGGGTGTGAACGATTATGTTGTTCCCATTTTATTCTTTCTGGAATTAAAAGACCGCAGTCTAGGCTTACAGAAGCGTTGCTTCTGCCTGACTCTGTTCAGTCACTACATGGTGCAGAGATCCTGATTTATTGTGTGCTGTTTACACTGTCTGTGCAATATGTGATGACTGAATAAAACTAAACTAAGCTAAGCTAAAATATGCATTAAACCATTTCATTTGCTTCTAAAGGAGTGGCAGAATCATGTAGAGCACTTAGAGCCTTACAGTGGTCCAGCAAGTTGCTAAAAATACAATGCATGATGTCTTTTCTTCCATTTATTACCCTTCATTCTCTACCTTTTATGTGCTTTTCGGGACCACAAAAGTACATTTTTTGACAGGCTTTTATGGAACTCACCCTTTCGTTTGTCAGCTGCTGGGGTTTCTTTTGATTTGTAACCATTTTTGCCATATTCTCCATCTACTGACAGCTGAGCTAAATGAGACTCCTCGTGTCATCATCTAGCTTAATGTTCAAGGTTCAAGCAAGACTCGCCCATTTGTCTGCTTTTAAGGGGAACGCTGTAGCTGTTAAATCTAACCATGTTAGTTTGTTTGAGGCAGAAAGAGGGGGAAATTGGTGCAATCAGTCGACTAATATGTTGCTTAAATCTATCGTTTTAAGGGTTTGATCCGCTGAGCATACTAAAAAGCACTTACAAATCAGGCTTATTATTGTATTATGTTATTACAAATCAGACTAATCTAACCAAATCATGACGTTGATGAAGAGAATGCCTCTGACTTTCCAGAGCCACTGCTCAGACAAATTGTTACCCTGCTCATCTCTTCTGTTAGCAGAGTGTAGAGCAAACAGCCCCTCGCTGCCTTCATCTAGCGAGGCTGCTGTCAAGCTGGTAACAACAGCAGCCAGCTACAGTATATTGCAATATTGTAAGCAAATAATCACCTGTTTGCAGCAGCCACTCAGAGGAGACTTGCAATCCCACAGTCCAGTGAGTGTTTGTCCATGACTACTGAACACATGGTGCACAGACAGACCACTATTTACAAGTCTGGTTTATTTTCTTGAGAAAAAAAGTAGTAGCTTGAGAAAGGTGCAGGTGTCCAAAATGCAGCATATATCTTATATATGATTCCATCCTCTGCTACCAATGAAGAAAAATTCTCCTTCCTGTCAGCGTGATGTGTAATGTTATATTTTATTCAGCCCATGTGAGATCCTCCGAAGCACAGGTGTACTGTAACATGCCAGAGTTCAGTCATAATATTGATGGATCTGGAAAGCTATATGTAATTCATGAGTGTTTGACACCTCTCAGAACCTGACAAAGATCCTTTAGGGATCAAGCTGTGCTGATAAAGGCTATGTTATGTATTACAGCCCCTTCAGTAGGCAGAGATTTCAAAAAGCATCCCAACCTGACGGAAATATGAACACTTCTGTCACTGACAGTATATTATTGGTGATGCATGTCTACACTGACATACTGGTGCAACTGCATGACACATTCAAGTCCATTTTTTCCAGTTATTATTTTTTAAATATATATCAAGATTTCTTAAAATAAATTCATCTTAGATGAGCTAAAATGATGAGGTATTTTTGATTCTTACCTCAGACTCATCTGTGGTTTCCTCACTTGGATGTCTGACCTAAAAGCAGAAAAATGTTGGGTTGCTTTAAAAAAAATATTAATGTTAAAGCATGGTTTCAAAGGCCATGACTATTTATTTAGAGATTAAATATATACCAAACAACTGCAAAGCTAAATTAGCACCTAAAATGTTAGCTTTCCAAGCAGAGAATGGCTTGATGAGAAGCTAAATCAAATGAAACCACAGCTGACAGCTCTCACAGGCACACTTTGAATGCATTTTTGACGCAAGTGCGTTTAAAACAGAAACATTTAGCTAGCTAGCTTTAGCATTTTGAGCTTACCTGCTCCTCCACTTCCGCCATTGTGATATTATTTAGCGATATATCCAAAGGTAACAGCTATAATACTTTAACAAATATTTTTAAAAATATCCGTTAAATCTCCGCTAAAGGTTTGTTTCATCTCAGAAACACCCGCTGTTACGTGACAGCAAAGTGATGTTTGTTGTCGAAACCTGCTTCCAGTCATAAGCTAAATCACATGACTTGAATTCGAGTATCAAGGCGTTATGGGTAATGAAGTCATTCAGATAGAGAAACGACAACGCGGATTCTCCGACAGAATAAAAGGAGACGATTACTTAAAAAACGATGCCAGGTGACAGTTCATAAGTGTTTTTCGTGGTTTTCGTGGCAAATACTTGTAGCAAGTTTAACTCGGTTTTAACAATCCAAGTGTCTCTTTTCTTAAGTGTCAGACGGCAAACTTGTGAAGAAAATGTCTTCTTTTTTCAGTTGAAGCTAACAGTCTTGAAACTGCAGCCAAATAACCCGCAGTAAAGCTAGGTATAACCATAAAGCACGTCTTCACTGACAACATTAATAGACCAACCTTAAAAATTTGAACGGTCGCCAGATACAATAAATTAACCTGGACTAAAAGTCCTCCAAACTTTCCCCAAGGGGGATGATAAAAAGGCTGATTTCTGCTGTCATTGAAAGGTATTCAAATAAGTGGCTAAAAGGAGCCAGCTAAATCCACCCCCTTGTATACAGCTGAGTATTTTAATTTGTTGTATTAATTGTCTGAAACATATCAATGGCAAATAGTGTAGTTTTTCCCTAGAGGAGAAATTTATATCATTTATAGTAAATATTAAAAATAGTTCCAAACAGTTCCAAACAGCATAAACATGCTACTTTTGCTTAAAGTCCATCAATACTATTACTTATAATTAAGTAGTTTTTACAAAAGTAATGGCTCTGAAATAATCATGAGTATTATTACAAGAATTATTAGGCAAAAGTATTTACTGTACACATTGTCCCCTTTTATATTGATTATTTACTGCCACTAGCCAGATATACAGAAGAATGTGAGGTAAAATACACAAAATGTTCTTCTAATAACTGAGCGCTAAATGAAGCTATAATCTCAAAATGATAACTTACAGGACTTTAAATTCATTCACAATCTCTCTTTGTCTTAATTAAGACAATTTGAATAAAACAGGACAAACAACCCTCTTTCCAATACATGTGGAGCTAACGCAAACTGAAATGATTAAGACTATTCGATTTAAATATGTGCAGATTTTTCTGAACCTGGTGGCTAAATTAACCCTTCAGCTATTATTTGAGTCCCCTGGTTTCAGAAGAATATTAAATTATATTTTTGATACTTTAAATATGCATTTTACTGCCAAGACTGTATTGAAGATTCAAGACACTTTATTATCATTAAGCAAACATAATGAAATCAGGTAATACTTGCTCAGATGGTGAAAAAAAGCTTAGATAAAATAAACATTTTACATAAATACATAATATAAATATTATAAATATAAAATACAACATTTACTGACAAGCATTAAAGAGTAAAAAGTATTGGGACTTAATATTGCATGGTTGGACTGAACATGAGTTATTTATTTACAGGCTGTGCATCTGTCTGTGTAATGTATATGCCTGAGGGTTGTAATTGTGTGAAGCTGAGCAGTAAAAAAGTGCACTTTACATGAGTTATTTTACATATTATAAAATGTACACAGTGAGGTATGTCCCGAGTTATGGGATGTGGAATTGGGTAGTGGAATATTGCACATGAGGGTTGTACATAATTACTGTCACATGGTGTTTAGCAATGTTACAGTTGTAGGAAAGAAGCTAAATATGTATATGGGCGCATCTTTACTCTTGATGGTAAAGAATATGAATACTTTGTCCACTTGGTAATAAGCAGTAATTGCATCCAGATTGTGCGTTATTATGATGAGAAATAGCAGCTGAAAGTATTTATTGTGCCTCTTTTTGAAGTAAAATCTGTGGTAGATTTATATACAATTAAAAGTACAGTACTTTTCTGAGGTTGTCTCCTATGCCTGCCTTAATAAAGGAAATCCCTGTGCATTCACTAATAAAGCAAACACAGTCAGCAAGACTTCCAGCAATAATTAGGCTATTTGTTTTATATATTTGCAGACTTCTCTGAACATGGTGGCTTCGGATATTGGTCGACTCGCCCGGTCCTCCGTCACTCTGCTGACAGCTGCTTGCCTGAGTCCAGATGAATGCCAAAGGTATGATTTGCCTCTTCTTTATTGAGATTGTCTCACACCCCTGTCTTGCCTCATCCATCCTCAGGAGAATCCTAATGCACTGATACCAAGGGGGAATAATTTTTTTTTTCTTTACAATCTGCTTAGCAATGATTTATTGATTGCGGCTTCCACCCTCACAGAGAATTACCGATCCTTTTTGGGAAATCAGATTTTCACACCTTTCATGAGTGTGTATGTGGCGCAGGTCTCCAGAGACAGTGTGAGGGGAAACTGACTTTGAGGAGCAGCAGTGTGTGAATCTCTGCGGTGTCGCTCCTCTGCTGCTGCCAGTGGTACGCCCAATGGATGGCCCTGTGATTCTCTGCTTCTCTCTCCATCTCTCTCTCTATAGTTTTGCATTATTTATCGCTCGATAAATACAGTATCCAAGCTTGATTTGTTTTCATTCCCTTTCAAACCTCCAAAACATATGCTTTGCCGGCTCTCCCATCATAAACATGCAAGGGCCCCATCTAAAGTTTAAGCACCTCATGGACAAAAAAGTAAAATAGTAAAAACAACCCTCGCCCTCATAGGAGGAGTCAGATTAGTGCACCGAAAGCTTTGATGCTCCAGAATGTCAGCTCGGTGGATCGATCCAGCAGAAAACACACACACACACACACACACCTGACCAATCAGAGGCGTCTGTCTGTTGTGGACCTGCTGGGCACCGTGGTTTACAAGCTTCAAAGAGCTCCTTTTAATACACTGCTTTGATAGCCCTCAGCCTTCACTGACCCGCCGACCGTCCGCTGGGGAGCGTTTTAGCTTTAGTGGAGGAGAGAGGGATAACTGTTGATCATATTAACGAGCGTGAAAAGAAAAATCATCTCAAGTCTCAGATATTTACACCCCTGACCCCACGAGTCCCGATAACAGTCTGTTAGATCAGCTGCAGATAAAATAATACAAATTGGCTGCATTTTTCCAAGAGTAATTTAACACTATTAACAGCACTTGTTGAGATTTAGATGCACAAAGGCATGAAGTGAAAGCATAGACAGAAGAACAGTTTGGTTAAAAACCCTAAGGGGGAGACAAATCATCACCTAACAAACCACATTACACATCTCCATATGCTCGGCCATCACAGCACATCCACATATTCATAAAATATATAATGATTGCTTCAAATATGTTTCATTTAAGGTGGAAAATAAAATGATTTACAAAATGTTAAAGAAACCATATTTTAATTTTAAAGCAGATGAATACTCGCCGATATCAGGTGTTATTAATCTGAGCGTATGTGTCTGTTTGCATTACACAGGTCAATTCAGGTCCAAAAAAATCAGATAATTAAATTATTTACGTGCCTTTTACGTCACTCATAGCAGCAAATGAAGCTGTTGTGTGTGATTTCTCAGAGATTGGAGAACATTTGTCACCTCGGAAAGTCATGTTAACTGACAGAGCGAGCTGATGGTTTGACGTTACATTAATGTTTAAGGACGAAGAAAGCATGAAAGAGAATTTTGTCTTTCGGGTGGATTATAAACCTCATTCTGTCGTGCGTTTTTCAGAGCAGGCTGGTGTGCTGCAGCCTGTCCCAGGTTGAAATCACCCTGCATATGTCTCCAGTATGTTGGAGATCATTTGAAGCTATTGAACTGTGCTTTAATTCCACACCTAATAATTACTCTAAACATGTTTTAACCTCTTGAATATTCTTCGTAATGCTGCTCAATAAAGTGTTTTATAATTTGTTAAGTAGTGTGTGCCCATTGTTCAAACATAATATTTAGATTTTATACTTTTCTGGTTCAACTAATCCCAAATAGCTAGGAGAAATTAAAAATGCATCCCAAACAAGAGCTTGGGTGTCAGGAGGTTAAATATTTATATATGTACAAAATTAACCATAGTTGTTAAAGTTTCAACAGGCTGTGTGGTTCTTTTGCACTTTTCTTCCACAATGCAACTTTTAAAAAAACAAAGGAGCTTCAGAAGATTACAGAATATTTAATCTCCAGGGTTTTTTCAGTCTCACTTCATAAGGCTGGTTTTGTGAGAGAAAAGTTTGTTTTGGGACATATGGCTGCCACTAATGATCATTTTCATTATCAGTTTATCTCTAATATCTGTAACTTATTTCCTTTAATATTAAAATAATCATTAATTGCAAGGAAATACTGAGTGGTCCCACAGTGGGGTATATTACACGTTCACCTAATAAGTGAAAGAGACCCAGTTTAATCCCAGGAGGAGACACAAACCTCTTTGGGGTTGTGACAGGAAGAGCATCCGGCGTAAAAAGGAGCTACCTGCTGTGGCGACCCCTAGCTTTTTAAATGCATGCACATGTTGAACATTTGAAATGTCTCACAATCTGTGTATAGCAAACAAAAGGATAAAACTCTTACATTTAAAAAGTCTGATCAGCAAATTTTTGCTGAACTAATCAAACTAATCAACCATCAGAAGAGCTGCTTTTCAAATGGACTTTCTAACTTTGTTTATGTCGTTACACAGTAACTATGTAACATCTCTTTTGTTCAGTTTCAATTTTGCACTATTTCTGTTTCTGAAACATCTTCATTTGTTGCTTTTTTCCCCTGTTGATAAGAAAGTAATGCGGTTTTGGAGTCACATATAATTTGGTATACTTTAAAACTACCAGAGATCATTTATTAATATAAAATGATACCATGACAGTTACACAGGGTGTTATTTATTTATCTTTTCTTTCTTCGTGAACCAGGAGTGTTCACCTTGAGTGTTCGATCACATGCTGAAGCCCGCCACCCAGTGACCTCTCACACTGGAACGGCACTGGTAAAACCACCAGCTCTAAGCTTGGATATCTGATGACACTCGGGACGCTCTGCTAACCACCGATTCTCCACCCACTGAGGGCTTTTGGTGAGCGTGAGGCAAAGAGCGGGGCATCAAGTGCTTTTTCTTGTTTCTGCGACCTGTTCCCGAGCCGAGGCCAGACTGGGTGAGGAGACAAACCTTCTCCAGTCTCTCATGTCTGCTCTTGCCATCAGTAGCTCACGTTATTGCTAATCACAGGTCTCAGGGCTACTTATAATAATGAAGATAATCCGTTACATCCTTAGAAGCAGCAATGCAATTTCTGATGTCAACTTTTTAAATATCCCTTTTTTATTATGTATTATTATAACAAGATTAGCGTTATCTCATTACTCACTCAGCTTAAACGAGTTAAAAACATGCACTTTGGTTGGAGTGACTGCAATAAAGCAAAGCTGGCTGTTTTGAAGTAATTAACAGCTGTGTAAGATGGTGAGAGATGTGTTGCCCCCTTATCCTGGAGCCTCAGAGGCCAGGGGAAGATTAGAGCTCTGATCTCATTCCCAGCACTTGTTTGGAGTCTGTCAGGAAGAGAAATGCCAGCATTAGAGAGGTAGCGCCACACTCCTGATATGATGAAATAAGGAGAAAAGGGGAAAGGGAAAAAGATGGAGGGATGGACAGAAAGGACCCTGCCCTTCTCTGAAGTGTCAGTAGCTTGTTTATTCTATTTTTCATCGTAGCTGCTGGGGCAAAGATTCCCATTTTTCCTTTTATTTTTCCCCCCCCACCTCCTAACAAAAACCACTGCTCTCATTTTTTATAGGTCTTGCAAACTCTCATGCCCCAGTGAAAATTACATTGTGAAACGGTAGAAATTTCAGGGCTGCCTGTGCTCTCCGCTGTCCCTCTGAGCTTTCAAACAGTCAACAGACTGTGAAGAATAAATAATAAAAAACTATTGATTATTTTGATGACTGCAAGATTCAATTAGGTATTAATTTTGCCCTCCAGTGGACCTATCAAGCAACTCAAAGGAGAGGAGCTAGGAGGTGGAGGTTGGAGGGGGGGGGTGGACCCACATGCATGCAGAGTGCGGCCAAGCTCAGACAGAGGGGAAAATGTGTTTACCTCGGCGGGCCGAGAGGTGCATTGATGCGCAGTGTCCCACATTTAAGTGCTGCACAAATGAAGCCCTGATGACTAGTGACATTGTTACCGGGGATATGAGTATTGACCAGTCGGCTCACGTTTTTTTAACGACAGCCTAAACTACCCCTATTGATTAACATTTTCATAGATTATCATGTGTCATATCAAAGAGGGCAGATTCTCGTGATGAGCACATTAAAAAGGCCCCTCTGGGTAGGAATTCATTGACCACCCTAATAGACGTTGTGGGGGTTGCTGATGGGTGCAGGGGGCGAGATAAGGCTCACCCTTCTTATTTTTTTTTTCTTTCTTTTTTTTTTCCTTTTCTGTGGCTGTATGAGCCGCATGGTCACCTGTCCTTTGCTCAGACGTATTTAGGTTGTACTCGATTCATAAATAAGAAAGAAGGCCGTAGTCCTGCTGCTCCGTGTCTGTGCCTCAGAGCCTGAGGTGGGATGAACGCTGTCTGAGGAGCTTTCCAGTGCGAAGACACAAGGAGGAAGGGACAGAGAGGGAGGGAGAGTGTGTGTGTGTGTGTGTGTGTGTGAACAACAGTGGGAGAGAGAGGGAGGGAGGAGGTGACATCTCCAGGGTTTGTCTTAGGAAGCTACCTCAGGCTTGAACCTGTGGTGGCCATTCAAATGCAGGAAGGTTGAGGAGGCTGCTTCTGGTTCAGTAGAAAGCATGCAATAGCCAGTCCCTGCGCTGTGGTGGTTTTAGCAGGTTTTAGCTGCTGCTTTGACTCTTTTCAACATTTGGACTTTCCTTAAACACTTTTTTCCCATCTTTTCTGCTGGAGCTTTGTCTTGGTAAGAGAAGTTTTTCCTTTTTAAGAAAGTTTTCCATAATATTAAAACAAAAAAAAAGACTTAAATAGGCGCAAGTGCTGCCGTTAAATTATGTATTTTTAGCACACTGTGTATTTTCCTCAGTTTAGGCTAATACTTTAATCGCGTCACGTTGATGCTTCTCATTCTTGTTTTGAAGTGCTGACAAAAGAAAAAGAAAAGATAATAATTGGGATAAAAATTTGGGAACATCGGCGACTTCATCTCTTGTTTGGATCAGGCCTTAAGTTCACGTTGTCCCACTCTGCTGCTCGGTGTCACCCTTAATCTCATCTGTTGTCGCAAACTATGTGAAAATTGATATAATCAGCGGTGTGTACTGTCGCTCATATGTTCCTTTTAGATGTAGAATTAGATTTATTTCATTTATTTATCAGCGCACAGCCCATGGACCTCTTTGTAGACTGCTGTCAGCTTAGTGTTTGCTGAAGATGAGGCACATGTCAGGTAGTAATGAGCCCTTGGAGATGGATGTATCACCGTTTTAGGACTGCAGGGTATAATGGCAAAGCCACGCGATCCGTAACAGTTCTTCACCAGGCAGCAGCCGGCAGTATCAGCGGGGTAGCACCAGCCTCAGATAAAAGAGAGAGCTGGAGAGGGAGGGAGCAGGAGAGAGAGGGAGAGTGATGAGTGAGCCATAGAAAGGAGAAGCTGGGTAGAGAGAGAGTGAGTAGAGGCATAGAGAAGGAGCCGGTGAGGGTGAGACCACGAAGCACATCTAACCAGGGGCATTTTCTCTTTTTTTGCCCCCCCTCTCCTCCCTGTTTCCCACCTGGGCTTTCAGCTCCCTCCAGGATCCGATGATTACAGGGCAGCTGAGCAAGCCGCTGCTCTCCCTGCGCAGCGACATGAGCGCGGCAGAACTCCGGGCGGACGACAAAGCGGCCACCCCAGACAGCGATCTGAACGACGAGCCCCTGCTCCTGCCCTCCGAGGCCACGGACAGAGAGGGCACTCCCAACAAGCTTTACGGTAAGTCAACGTACACCTCACGTCCGTCCGTTCTCCTCCACAAAGCTGCTGGATGAGGTCTGGGTGAGAACTGGTACAAGCAGAGGGCTTCCAGTGCTGGGACAGGTGTCAGCAGCGGCAAACTAAGTGCAGCAACGAGCAAGTGCTTAGATTTGTTAATGGTTAAATTAGTGTTAATAGAATTCATTCACCTATAGACTTCAGAAAATGTGCACAAGTATTTAAGCTGCAGTATATTTTTATTTTATTGCAATGTTAGTTCTGAATAAGTTATGATTGGAGGGAAAAAATATTTAATATTGTTGTGTATTTCATGAAAGTAGCGTTTTATGGGTCTCTTCTATTATGAAATCAATTAAAAAGTTGATCTCAAACTAATTTTCTCCAGTTAGAATATTTTTTGCTTTCACTCCAACTTCACATCTCTGAGTGTCTGATAATGTAATACAGTTCATCCTTAATCTAAATGGAGAAACTCTTGATTATTTATAATTTAAACAATGATGAATTTTATGCAACTGATCCTAATTATAACATTCATTCTTCCAAAAATTATTGTATTAATTCTTAGCACATCACATATAAAATCACAGCTTCTGCATAATTGCTGAGACTTCTATTTTTTTTTTAATGCTGCTTGTTTTTAGTCTAGAAGTTGGGAATTGTGTTCAAAATTAGACAATTTCTCAGTCAGCATGCTCATTATTTCTGCAGTTATCTCATTAATTGAGTGTTGAGACTGTTTGGGCTGTGTTTAGATAAGTGTGTGCTTTTTTTTTAAACTCAATCACCGAGCCTCGTTATAAATCAATAAGCATAATGACAGAAATAATCATTTTAGCTAGTTTTCTAATTATAATTTGTAATGAAAAATGAAAATTAGCTCTAAACCTTTGTTTTTCATCATTGCTTTTATTATCAGAATATTTGAAGATCTATTATTATTTTTTCTGTCACACAGAGACAAATTGAGATTACAGAATTCAATGGGAATTATGTACTTTTATCTGTATTTGTGAGTTTTATCCATCTTCACATATTAAATTATTATATTATGGAGTTTATTTATTCTGCTTGATTCTTTTCTTTTTTTGCAAAAGACCTTTTAAAATGTTCTAGAAACACATCTGAAGGATTTAAAAAGCTGATTATCTCATCATCTTAGTATTTTATTGTCTTTTAATATTAGTTTATTATATTCTTTCTTTTTCCTTTTTTTGATGTGGAAGAAAGCAAGTGACAAAATTCTCCTCTAATGGCTTCAGATGTTGGCACTGAATATTTATCCAAACTTCTCCTCAGCTTTTGATGGTCTGGAAGTTAGGCTGTCTCTGTATTTGTGGAAGTGTGTTTGTGTGTGAGTGATTTTGATATGTAATTGCTTTTTCTGGTGCAGTAAACAGTGCAACTTTTTTTTCCTTTACCTGGATTTAATAAGAGGTGTTAATATGTTGAATGTGTGTGTCTCTATCTGAGTGTGAGTGTGTGTGTGTGTTGGAGGGGGGTGGAAGAAAGTATAGCAGCATGCCTATAGAGTGATGTGGCCAAATATTTGTGAATGAAACAAAATATGAATTTGGAGGAGGGCGAACTAAATTTTACTCTCAGACCCAATCTGAGAGAGTTCGGTTGTCTTTTAAATCCTTATTTCAAGACTAACCCGAGGCTAGTCTTCTAAACAAGGACTGCGTTCTGCAGGATTTGTCTCAAAAGTGTTGCAATTTGGTTTAATAAGCATCAAGTTTCTCCTTCTTTCTTCCTTTCTGATCAGTTCTGTCTGAGTCCTCTCACTGCTTTTTATTTGTCTTTTTCTCTCACGTGTGTACACCAAAATATAATCAGATGCTTTGCTAGGGTTTTTTTTTATATATTTATTTGATGCTATTAATTTGCTTTGTTAATGGAGCAAATGCTTAGAAAAAACATGCATAGATCCAGTAATTTCTGGAGCACTGCTTGATGTTTGCTGACGGTCTGTCATCATCGGACATGTGTCTAGTCGGAGCCGCTCTTCTTTAACTTGTGAATTTCGGGGAGACGTTTCCTCTCTGCCCGGTGGCAGAGCCCTGGGCTGTGCCAGCAGCAGGTTCAGTTTGGGAACCGCTGCCCACACGACCTGTCAGGGAATGGCGAGGAGAAGTGGCGTAGTCGTGTCCTCTGCTGTGAGGGAGAAAGTGGAAAGAGTGGGGGTGAGGGTAGGGGTGAGGGGTTGGAGAGGAAGAAGAGAATCAGCATCTTTCTTTCTTGAAACGCTTCAGGACTGAAAAGGAAAGGCATGGTGTGGTGATAATTTATGCTCCTGCAAATGTAACTTTTTGGTATTTTTTAGTTTTTAAGTAATTCTTTTTTGGTATTTGCCATTAAGATTCATAGCAACATCTCTGATGTTTCTCCCAAGTCATCTGAGCGTAACACATGTGCCCAGAAAGGTTTAAATAAACTAGACTGTTTAACTTAATTCCTTAAAAGGTGACAAATTTGACCAATTTTGAGTGGATGAATAGTTTAAAGAGAGAAAGATCTTCACCAGTAATTAATAACTGCAGCTTTTGTTTCTTTGTTGCTTTTTTTAAAAATTTTCATTATGAGCTACATTTACTTATACCCGTGTTTGCAGGGAGCTCTCATGGCTGCAGAGAGATTGTATTAAGTTTCCAATTCACTATTCTATTATGATTATAAATGCTCCAACCTTGAGACAGGCCTTTAAACTCAGCCTTATATTTTTCACTGGTTTTCTTTATGTGTTTCAACTCTGTGTGGCGAGGAAGCGAGATAATGGCATACTTTCATTCCTCACATTCACAAGAAGAAAATACGACTTTGTTCTGTTTTACGCCTCTTATTTTGAAAAAATCCCTGACAGATTTGCTCCAGTTTTTTGATTGACAGACGCGCACGTGCACGAATAGACGGCGCACTAATAGTTTCAAGGGAATGTAAATCATGTTGAGACTTCATTTGTTCCCCTGTAATTTAACCGAGTCTTTCGATTCATGATTGAAACAGTTTGAAATATAGTTACAGACTCCAAGTTATACAAGATGTTTTTTTTGGTTGTTTGCTGTTTTTTGGGGGGGTGGGGTGGGGGGGGGGGAAGACTGTTGATAGCAAACAGCTTTTGCATCTCTGAGTATCAATATTAATGAGCGTGTGCACTGAGATGTGGTTACATGTGCCATTTATGTGTTTTTATATTTGTAAAGACGACAAAAAGCTAACTTTTCTTCCCCGTAGGGCTCATGTATGACTTTTGCATTGTAGCCTTAATAGTGTTTAAAAGAGTTTGTGCCAGAAGAAGTCAGGGGGAGACAATGACAGTAGCGGTCATGTTTGTCTACAGTAAATTGTCCATCTTCTACACCCACCACATGCTTACTGCAGTTGTGAAAGGGTCGTTCTCCTCCTAAAAGCTTGCCTGTGCAAATAGTCTTCCACTTCAGGTAACAGGGGCTACGAAGCACCACAAACATCCTGCTGCCTTGTATTTATTCCAAGTAGAAGTGGACATTAGGTGGGAAAGCTGTGGTTAGTAGGGCAAGCAATCTTTTTTTTTTTTTTTCCAGAGGACGAGATGGTGTTGGATGCGTACAGTTTCTGTCTTCTCTTCTCAAGCAAATCTCCCCCTTTCAGACATCAACAGACAAGATAATAAGACACTCAGAGCACAATTCGGTATTATATTCAGCAACCAAAGGCTCATCTCTTGTCAGTTTGCATTTACTCTCCCAAGGATGTGACGCTTCTATCATCATGCTGTCAAAGAGAGCCAGGCTGGAACGACAGGAGCACTCATTTCATACACTTACTGTCTACATGAAATGGTCTGCACTTATACGGATTCTGGCAAAATGGTGGAACATTTTCACAAAGGTCACCTAGAGGCACGCCCCCCTCCCCAAAAGAACAAAATGAATCTTCATTGATTCCCAGCGCTGGAGGTCATTCGGAACAGAAAGTCCAACCCGAACGGTACGTCTGCTGTAACGCACCAGCGTGCTTTTGGGTGTTTTGGTTCCCATCTATAATCAGATTGGACTCTGGATTACTGATGCTAATTTCATCTGGACTAAAGTCCGACCACTAGTGGACTTTTGAAAAATGTGATTTTCATAGAAACATGTCTTTAAATGTATAGTGAGAAAGGAAAATTATAGTATACTTCACAAACTAGTTAGACAGTGGCATCGTTGGATAACTAGAACTAGCATATCTGTGATAAATCACTTGGGCTCTATTCTGTACAGTTTAACACTTATCCTCAAAAACATCAACCAAAACAAAACAGTCTCAGCTAACTGAAAGAGGTCCAATCTGCTCGATTAACAACACTGGCCATCATAACTGAGGGTAACCTTCTTATGTTAAAAAAGACTTTAATGAGGTCAGTGTGAAGCAGCCTATAGTCAAGTGTTGATCCCAGCAAAAGGGTGATTTAGGAATAATCCCAAACTAGACTAGGGAATACACATCCAGCTTGGTTATGGCTGCAGCTATTGCTGCTACTTGCAGACAGGAAACACAGGAAGTTGTTACTTTGTCTTATAAAACATACTGAACGGTGCCATTTCTGATATGTTCACTTTTAAAGTAAAAAGGAAGAACATCGTCATTTCTCCTTGAGATGTTTTCCCATTCTAGTCGCTGAGCTGTAATTTGGACGCCTATTTCCAAAAATAACATTTACACTTTTAAAAAAAATGAAGCCACACTCGGAGCTTCTTTGACAGGGCGTCAAGTCAGGTAGGAGGCAAATATGAGTAAACGTTTAGTAAATGCAATGAATTAAATTAAGCATGAAAATATTTAAAAAAGGATGTTTTTCTTCCAGAACACCTTTCTTCTGCATTTTGTTCATTCCTCATGTTTAGAAAGATGATGGATTAATCCTGGAAACCTATTGATGACGCACTTTTCTTATAAAGGTAAAATCAGACCATTAAGAAAGTAATCAGATAACCTTAAGACTAAAGCTTATTTACAGCATCACAGGTAAACATATCGATTTAATGTAATTTCATTTTAACTACTTTTTAAAGAATTTTAATGTATCTGTTATCTCCAAGAAACTCAAAGAAAGCATCTCGCAGTTCTCTGATTCATGTTTTCCATCCATAGAGCCCCTCAGACAAATCTAATTTGAATCCAGGAAAAAAATCATATCCACTGATTATTGATTTGTGTCATTACAGATGTTGTAGTACTCCTATTTTAATCACATTTTGCAAGCCAAAGGTTTCATCAGCTTTTCTCTTTAACCTTTTCATGATGTCAGCTTCACATATTTTGAGTTTGACGATATTATGCCCCAAATTCATAATTTTACTTGATTGTTAAATGCTTGTAATTGTCACTGAAATTGAAGTTGGCATTTTGAAATGTATTTTAGGTCCTTTTGATGGAAAAGTGTTTCTCAGTGTAGTAGACATATAAAAATATGACAATTAAAACGAATAAATAGCGAGCAGAGGTGAATCCTCTTCAAGAATTCCTAGAAAACTACCCAGAATAATGTTTTAAACTGGATTTGTAGATTGGACCTTGTTTCTCTGAATGCTTCCATACTTGGTGCTAGATATATTTTGCAGCTATGAGACAAAACAACTGTGTTGTGTAAAAAAATCTCTTTCATGCACACATATAATCACACAAAGGGGCGTGCACAAGCGCACACCGCTCGAGGGACGGGTTCTTATTATTTTTGTGTAATCAGCTTAGCGAGCGGGATGCATGGTGGGATAGGCAGCTTCCCGATGCAAAGAGCCTCGAAACGTTGTGTGGTGAGGTTAAGTAATAAAGTGGCGCAAACCCGGCGTTGAATGGGCCACGCTGAGTAAATAAGAGTGGATAAAGGAGGCCGACAGGGAACAAGTCTCTCCCCGGGAGGTGGATCTCATTATGGGGATTTCAGCTGTCTGCGCAAACTTGAAAACAAGCTTAATGCATGCCTGTAAAGCAGGTGTAATACATTTGCTAATGTGCCCGCAGAGCCCGTGGCTAGCGCAACACAATCAGTGCATGGCGAGCAGGACAGGGAGGGAGGATGAGCACAAGGCGGACTTGTTTTTGCTACAAGCAGCAGCAAAGGTCATCACGTTTCTGATGCTTGTTTATGCAGAAATGACTTTGAGCAAAATGTAGAACTTCAAAATATCTGCCAGTTTAATTCTCCCCCATTCTTTGTTGGCTTAAAGTTGAGAAGATTGACTAGATTACAAGATCTATAGGTGGGCATCTGGGGAGAAAATAAATTGAATTTGAGTATGCATTTATTTTAGTTACCCACGTTCTTTAAGTTGGGAAATAATTTTCAAAAAAACAAAACAAACCATGCATGTGTAGCATCCACTCCATAACCAATATCTCTAAGCCTTTCATGTAGAGCTAACAAAGAGGCATCACATCTCCTGGCACGGACACGGTTTGTGTTGTTGAGATGTAATTGAAGCTGCAAGGGTCACATTTTCGGAATAGAAATTACAGTCTTGTCTTTGACTTGTGTGGCGTGAACTAGAGATGCATCCCAGAGCCCCTGTGTCCTTCACAAGCCTTTATTATTTATAACGCTCGCTCTTTGAGCAATGACCAGTACTAATGCATAACCTTCTGTCCTTCTGGCTGATTCGCTTCCTTTGAAACCAAAGATTGAGGCAGGAGAAGTGGGTGTATGGTGGATGAGGCAGGGGTGTGGGCGGGCGAAGGGGGAGAGCTAGTATAGGGCAGTGGAGATCCAGGCTATCGAGAAGTTATTATGTTTTTTTTCCTTTATATCTGAGGATGAGGAATAACACTGTGATGCTTCTTTCCTCCAGAACAGAGTTATGGACTTCAAAGCAATACTATTTCCTGACGTCCCTCCTTCCACTATTTGTCTGCTCCACCAGAATAATGTGCTGGGAGTGGTGGGCTGGGGTGGGGTGCCTTTTAGCTGTATGATTATTTGCTTGTTTCCACCTGTACCCACTCAGCTCTGTAAATATGGCCACAACAGGGCAACACAGTAAGAACTAATACTTTGGCCAGATAAACTCATTTCTAGATAAACTCCGTTTAGCTCAGGTTCAGTGGAGGTAAGATATACTTTTGTGCAGCCCGTATCACCTGATGTTATCCTGTGGTGATTGAGCCTGTGCTGCAGCGCTGCTGTGATCCATTGTTATTATACCTCTATGACAGAAGAAACGGGTGAGGAGTGGGGGAGGAGGAGAGGAGGCATTGAGGGGCAAGGGGTAGAAAGTGGGACATAGGCAGCATTAGCGCCAGATAGCCTGGGGGGCCGAGGCTGATGTGTCAGGCATGACATGTGGGTGTCTAGCCCCCCACACGTGCACACACAACTCATACACACCACGCTGGATTGGGCTCGCACCCCACCGGCTACTTCTATATGTCCTGCAGTTTACCAGATGCAGGTTTAAAAAAACAAAAGCCTCCTCTTAACCTGATCGTGGTGTGAAGATACAAGTTTGAAGCTCTTTAAGTGGGATGCATCAAAGTTTTTGTTATTTAATGTTTTAAAAAGATCTGAGCTGTAACACAAGCTAAGATCTCCGTACTGCTGCTATTATTGAACAGACGTCCATCGATTAAAAGATTCAGATTAAAGCTCTTTAAAGCAGAGAAAAGTCGCATTGTCATAATTGGACTATATAGTTCACAATAAACAGCTCAAGTCTCTATTTATTTATTGCAATTTTTTGCTTTAAAATGTTTTAGCTTCACTTTGAAGAGCTGTAGGTTTACTATGTGGGTTTGTCTATAAAAACAAAGTAGAGTGGTATGATACTGAGTGCAAGGAAGGCCTTTTTTCATCACTGGCTTGCAGGCTGCAGGCGGGAGAATCCTATTTACAGCAAATATCATTTAAGTAATTTAAGAGGAGGAGCAATAGTGAAGCAGGCATCTCCTAAAAGGCTTATAGCTCTCTAAGACTAGTCTTCATCGCAGCATCCCTCCTTTACTGATGGTCTTAAAAGGATGAAGAATAATTTAGATTGTTATTTGCCTCTTTCAACCCTGAGCTAATCAGGTTGACATTGCTTTGGGAATGAGGAGGACGCTCCATAACAGATGTGCTCATGTGCAAAGTGTCCCAAGTCCCCTGTGAGGATGCAACACAAAAGCCCTCTTTTCCCCTTCTTTTTCTTCTCCTCCTCCTCCTCCTCTTCCCTTCTCCTGCTTCCTCTCTTCATCACACCATCTCTCCTTCTTGACCTTTGAAATGGGCATTGCCTCTTCTCACCAATTTACCTCCCTCTGGTCCCTCTTGTGCTTGTGCCGCTTCCATCCCCACTCCAGCATCAAGGGAGAGACAGGTAAGAGCCGAAGCAGAGCACTCTCATGTCAGAGAGCCTTTTGGTGAAGACCTGTGGCCATGAGTGAGAGCGTAAGTGTTGGAGCACACGACCCTCGCTGCTTTAAGCATTGTTTACATGCATATTCCTCACCCGTTCATCACAAACTGCAGGCTTTCTTCTACAAACTGAAGTGCACTGTTTTCTGTTGTTTTCATACATAACCTGTCGCCTTCTTTTGCGTCCACTTCCTCTTTGTCTGTCCTTTGAGATCTTCCTCATCTGCTTCTGGCTTAAACATGGCCTCAGAACAAGTCGCAGAACTGCTGAGGTGTAAAATCCTTTCTGTTTGGCACCACCTCCGACGTAATTCCCTAACTCCATAATTCCACTTTGTGCCAGAATAACGAATGAGGTAGATTTTTTTTCTCCCCTGTAAGGTCTCCGCCCTTGCGCGATGAGGAATCAGGCTTTAATGCGGGAGGCCCGGAGAGATTGCCGTGGCCTCTTCTCCCTCTTGCCCCTCGCTGTGCTCTTAATTAAGGAAATGACAGCTCTCCTAGCGGCAGCAGTAGCCATAATGTAGCTAATAGTGTTACCGGCAGACACTCAAAAGTCAGTCCCTGGTGATTTTCTATCCCCAGAAACACTATTGACCTATCCCTTGCAGCTTCTCCACCCCAGCCTCTAAACAGAGTATTACTTCCCTGCAGGTCCAGAGGGAGCCATCTGACTAAGAGCACCTGGAGTTATTGGCAGCAGATTATGCCCTGTGTTATTGTTGAGGGCTTTGGTGGGAGTAATGAAACACTGAGCTAAATCACTGGTGATTTTGGCTCTCTTGCATTCTACAAGGAGTTAAGTAAATCACTATAAAGCTCGCACTGCATATTACAGGCTGCTGTCTTCTATAAAGCACTGTGCCTTGGGTGTAACATTACTTTTTAGACTTTATTCCACGCTGCTTGAGATAGAAAAATGAAAGTGAAATGGTCTGTCTCTCTCGGCTCTCAGCGCAATGCCACATCAACTTTCCAAGTGGTATTAACAAAATCAATGGTCAAACAATCTGGGACAATTGGTTGTGTATTGATGGAATTAAACCTTGTGTATGATGTGGCTTGTTGTCTATCCGCGCTCATCCTTTACGCTCCGACAGCCCGCATATCGCCGTCCAACATAAATGCTCCAAGTCAGCAGCGCAACACACTTTTGATGATGAAAACCGTATTATCGTGTCGCGTGTTGTCGCAGCGCCGCAGCAGCTCCACTCAGCAAACAATTAAGGACGTAATTAACTTTTAATCTTCACTCTTTTTTTTTTTTTTCGTTTTTTTAAAATGTGAAATTATTTTCCGTGGATTAGATTTCAGTGGAAAAATGATTGACAACATCTTAATAGCAAACACACGCACTCAGCCAGACATTTTCAAAAGGACCATTATAAAAATGGGGGCTGGCTATTCATTCTGAAGAGCCTGAATCGTTACCGGGCCTCTCGTACATTTGACAACTTACATAATGCATTTCCACTAAAATAGCTTAAGTGTTAAAGCTTCTTTTATGGGCAAAAATTGATTCATAAATGCACTGAGGCGAAAGCTAACGTGAACACAAAGCTTTCAATAACACCCACTTTATACAGACTGTCAATGTATGAAGCGGTTGCATTAGACAAGGTGGCGTGCTGATTGCTTTATGAAATCCAGGCTAATTGTTTTGTGGTGCAGTCCTTGGGGCTCGCTGCATTAAGACAGGCCGAATGAAGTCAAATAAATATAGCTCTTTGCCCCCCCGCCACCCTCCCTCCCTCAGCACCCACGTAGCCCTGAGAGGCCTTCTGCCTTGTGTGGCATTGAAAGTCGCTCTCCAGTGGCCACTTTGGTGATCAATGAGAGAGAATTTATATAGTGGTGGATATTGGCAATATTTCCATGGCATAACTCACATCCAGCTGCACTCAGTGCTCTGTAAGAAACATAATTATTCCGCTTACATTTTTTAAAAGAGCGAATTTGCTCTGATGTTCCCGTCATGTCACCGTCAGAAACAGTTTGAATTTAATAAAGACTGCTTCGTTTAAGCAGTCAAGGCCACGAAGCCATGCATTTATGTACATTTGTGGGCTAAAGGGTGCTTTTGTTCCTCCAGATGAAGCTGTATTTTAAGGGCACTTTGCGCTGTTACAACGGCAATTAAAGCTGCTTAGGAATTCATAAAGTAAAAAAGGAGATGTACCCTGAATGTCCTAGATAAATGTAAAGCTATGCTGAATGCACGACGCTTGTTCTTTCATCCGTTTGGCCTCTTCTTTCATCTCTCCTCACATCAATACATCCATTCATTCCATTTTATCCATTGTGTGACCTGTGTATAATCACGGCATCAAAGGCGTTTCTTTTCAGTAAAGGTTTGATCGAGATATACTCTATTTTTCCTCCTCTGTATGCAGCATTAGTCTCCATCTGGAAATACATTTAAGAATCATTCACGTTGGACAAGAAGATTTTTTTTAATTTATTTATTTATTTTAGGGAAAGAAACGCCAAACGTGTACGTGAGATTTTAGTAATAAAGAAGAATTGAAGATTGACTCCCCGGGTATTTCTTCTGTCAGCTATTTAATTTAGTTAAAGAAATTACACAAATCCTTTGGGGGGAGATGTGCATGTGTATTTATTTATTATCGATTTCTACCCCTGCGATAAACATGTTAACGTTACAGATATTTGCAAGGGGGATGAAGCTTTCTAAGTTATTGTGAAATGATGCAATGAAAGGCATCAACGAATCGTTATTCATTAAGTCTCCCGCACTGTTTATCAGATAGAATCCATTATTCACAACCAGTATCTTAACTACAGTCATCAGCCCCACTCTCTGGAGCTTATAGGTGATTTTATAAAGTGTTGTTCTTTCATTATTAGATGAATATCCTCATTTTGCTAATTGACTTTGTTATGATGGTAATTGGATAATTCACTGGCGGAGAAGTTGCTCAGTAGCACTACTGGGTGTGTTATTGTTATCACAGCGTGGCAGCTGCATTTAGAGAATTGCTTTGAGATGCTTGGAAAGTTTGAGTTGCAGTAAATGAAAATAAGGCCGTTTCAAGTCTGGAGGAAGGAAAATTGCTTTCATTTGATAAGGTTCAAACTGAGAATTAACTGCTTGGAGACAATACGGCTAATGACATCCAGTGCAATAATTTATGGTCCTGTAGTATCTATTCTCTGCTTTTCCAAATAAATAACAGCAGATTATGACGGCTTTTGTAGTATCTCTGCTTTTTATTGACTGTAATACAGCCACAAAGTATTTCCTGTATGTTCAGACTGATCTTAATTCCAGATACTGAGTGCACAGGGTGGGGCCGGGCACGGCATGATCTGTAATGGGTGAAATAATTGGTGAAAAGAGACTGGCTTGTCAAAAAAGCCACTGCGTCGCGAGGTTGATAAGCGAGAGGATGTGGACCTTTATCGGGAAGCAGGGCCAGCCAGCCAGAGGTAGAAACCAGCTAGAAAAGCAGGCTCCCCCTTGGGCTTTCACATCAACCATCAAATGCTTGAGGTTCATTTGTTGGGTCATGCCATTCACCAATTATTTGGATTTTATGCAAAGATGAAATGATTTTAGTTGGCGGAGGAGAGTTTTAAAATGTACTGCATAAATATAGTTGACAGGCAATAAGATCTTGCTGGCAAGGCTATTGAATAGTACGTTTTGTATGAGGCTTTTATAAAAGGACTAGAAACCACTGCATGCCCAGTATATTTAACAAAAAACGAAAGCCCATGAATAAAAAGACACAATGCATCAGGGATTTATTCTTTATTTAAAAGCTGTGATATTCCATTTAAGAAAATCAATTTTTTGAGTGGAAATGTGATTAATTTTTCTTTTTTTAATTCATTGCCGACATTGTGCAGTTTAGCAAGGTTTTGTGGCCTTCAAATGCATTTCCACATGATTGGTTTGATTTCATCTACCATTATATTCAGGGGAAGACTTGTTTTATGAGGAATAAAGTGCATTTAAAGAGATGTGTTAACTTTTTGTGAGGCCTTTTGTATCTTACATTCAAAACATGGTCGGGTTTATTAAATTCCACATGGCATGTAACCTCTTTTTGTGTACATCTGCGTTTTTGAAATAAGTAAGTCAGTTTTATTGTGCCTGTAAATTTACTTGGTAACTATGGGTAATAGAAGTATGAAAACCTTTCAATTTTAAAGCTCATCCAAAAAACAGGAACATTTTAGTCTATTGAGAGACTACAAAAAAGTCTTTTTCTTTCTTTCCACCACAGGTTGTCCAGTCACACAATAGCACTGCAACATATTCAACACATAATTCAGCTTTCAGATGTTGGTTAAATAATGCAGACACGCAGCTCTTAAGTCTGTTTAAGGATCAGCAGAATAGCAAGACTCATTCAGTTTTCTCATAACAAACAACAGCTGCTAGCAGGGCAATATCAGAATATCAGATTTTCTCTTGTAGCCAAAAGACTGCATGAAAACCACATTTTCCTCAGATGAGTCACCTTTAATGTTGTTTATTGTCTATTTGCTTTCATTTCTGCAAGTGATTCACACTCATAATACGAGTGTAGGGAGAGATTCTGTGAGTATAACAGTGCCATAAGAGCAATAATTATCATAACTGTATTGTTAACATCAAATCAGCATTTCATTTTCTAATATCATGGTTATTGTCACTTCTGGTATAACGCAAGCCCCTTGACTGATGCCTGTCCAGAGAAATATGACACATTTGTGGACAAATTGACAAAGTGTCTACGACCCTCAAAGTTAAACGGTCTCTTTTGGGGTGGAGATACAAGATTTATATTGTCTAGCCAATAAAAAGAGGTTTGAAAATGTTTAGATTTTCTTTGGGAGAGGATTAGATGCTCAGGTTAAGTGTTTTTTGAGATAAAGTTAGAGACAGAGGATTCATGGATGTAGGGAAGGAGGTCATGCAGAGAGTTGATGTGACTGAAGGCGATGCTTGGGATATAGTGAGATATGGAGGCAGATCATCCACTGTGGAAAGGGAGCAGCCAAATGAAGAAGAGGAAGATCCAATGAGATGTCAAGATGAAGAAAAATATCATTTTCACAGGAAACATGAAGCAGGTGGTCAATGTTTGGTTTGTGAGGCTCTAAATGACCTTCAAACCAGCCAGCTAGCAAAACCTGGTTGCTTTGGAAGCATGGTAGCTGTCTCTCATGGTACCACGGCTGCTGGCTAGGTCCAGGATTTGTTCAAAAAACAGCAGTTTGCCCGCAACATTGCTGCTCAGATGTCGATGTGCTCAGACTAGCTTAATTGTAATATGTCAACTGTGTGAGCACAAAAACTTCTCAGTTTCTGAAATGAGTCCCAGAGACCAGTCGGGTACCACACAGCAACAAAATGTTTGTGAAATTTAAAGCTTCCTTTGTTGGGTAGTTGGTATTGGGAAGGGTCATTGTCCAATCTCTAACTGAGACTTTGCTGTTCTAACCTTACTACAATTTATGTTTACATAAATGTTAGTTTAGCCATCATCTATTGACAGATAAAGTAACACAATGGTAACTGATTAAAGCAGTCCGGTATTTACATACTTGTATCTGAGGCACTCAAATACCTCATTCTTTGCCCTCGTAAATATGAAGCAGCAGGCCTGAGTAAAATGCAACTGAAATATATAAAATCAAATGTTTATTTATTCAAAAGATTATTCTTTAAGAAAAATATACTTCCAGATTCCATATTTTGGGCATAAATATGTTTTTGAGTGTGGAAAAATAAAGTACTGCTTATACAAAGTAAATACTTTCTTCATGCTCAGCATATAATTGTAAGAACAAGACTGGATTTTATTATGAATTAGCCACAAAACTTAAAATGCATAGCGTTAGCGAGCACTTACACTTAGGTTCATCCAAAAAGACAACATCAAATATAACATCAACATTATGTTTTTTTGTATTTCTCCACTGTGGACGATGTGAAATATTGCAGGAAGTGACACAGCCACAGTGCAACAAAGGCCAATTATTGCCAGACGTCTTTATTAAAAAAATGACACCATCTTTGACATAATATGACATATTTGTGACTAAAAATAAGCAGCTGTCAGTTCACGGTGAAGCTTTTTCAGGCCTTTATTTAGAAAAATCAGACTTGAAAAGAACTGAGCCATTTCGCCTCATTGAGATAGGGTAGGTACAGTTGTTCAGATCTAATGAGAAACCTAAGCAGACATCAGTTTTGAATCAAATATGGCTGAACCCTAACTGATGCATGATAGCATGAGGCATCTAGTTTGTCCCAAAAGTGTCTGCTTCAACTCAAAAAGATGAGCAGAAAAAAAGAAATGAATACAGAAATCTCTCAGGTGAAATCCACAGAGCTGATTTAACTTTGGCAGAAAAAGGAAGTTCTCACATACGCTCCGACTCTTAGTAAGTCGCAAAATAAAAAAATTCATGACATGGTTTTCATGACCTTTAGACTAAATACATTTATAAGGCACTTTTAATTTAAAAAAAATCATGTATTAATTAACAGCACGCATGGTACTCAGAGGAAGCGCGCACATTTCCCATAGTTTGTAGAAATTACTAAACGAAACTTTGTAAAAAGAGACAAAAAAAATGTCCTTTACATAAAAATCAATCAGAGCTGAAAAGGAAAGGACAGGATGTCACGCTGATGACATTTTTTTTCTTCAAAATATTATACAATGTAAAAAAAAAAGAAAAATCCTCTAAGAACGATCACTTGATAAAGATGTCTCCAAATAGAACTCGCAAATACCTCGGATAAGTGCTTGAAGGTCAGTCAGAGGCAGCTTTGTTCACTCAGGTTAAGGTTAATATTATAAAACGTGCCATCAATAAGATTAATCTATGAGTAGATATCTACTGTATTGACAGGAAGACTGTAAGAAAGTGAGGGACCTTGTTTGTAATAGTTTTGCAAGATTACATTTCTATGCGTTCACTTTAACCAACTTATTCAAAACACATTAATCCTCTGAACCATGAAACTGCTTCTTTTCAACTCTCATATTTGAAGTCTTCTCATGAAAATCAATAGAAGGTTACTGTGTGTGTTGGGCCTTGTTTATCAGGTGTTTGTCAGCTTCTTTGATGTTGTTTTTAAGATCGTGTAATTGTAAAATACGCACTTTTTGCTGCACTTTAGCCTGATTTTTACTGTAGGGTCTTTTTTTTTCTTTTTAAATCGCTGGAATCGGAAGGTAAATATTTAGGATCATTTAAGATTTTTCAAGAAGTGCGATTAAGTCTTTGGGTCAATAAAAAGGTGTCACATGATCTCCATATCATCGGGGTCAAAGGGTGAGGGTCAAATCAGCCTTTTGGACCTTTTAGAGCAGTCCACACTCAGAGGACTGCTGGGAGATTCTCTCAGATAGGGATTGCTTTGATAACCAATCATCGGTGCCCTTTATTTTCCCTGCAGCCATCAGCAAGCTTATTATCATGTCCCTGTCTGCTCCGCTCCACTCTGCCCTCATAGCAAACAGGTCTAATTGTGTCTCATAGCTGCAGGCCCAGAGCAGGGGGGGTGTGGTGGGTTTAGATGAGTGATACTCAGTGATGTAAATGGCTGAATAATATGGCCCCTGCATTTGTGGTGGAGCTCTATCTCTCAGCGGTAATCTAGGCCATCGGGGACCCGCCAGTATGCATCATCCCCCATCAATGAGCCTCTCCGCTGGTTGGTAATTTATTCAGTGCTACAGCGGTTATTGATAAAGCACTTAAATACAAATTCCACCCACCCCCCCTTTCCCCAGCTGCCCTCTTCTGTTCTGTACGAGACTGTGTTGTAACATCGCCGTGTGCTGTGCATTTATCTACTTATCCAGCCTGCCTCGATCTCAGGTGGATTTCATTTTTGTTTGTTTGTTTTGTTCCCGTTTTCTTTGGACTCTGCTACATGGCTCTCTCTGCCTGTTGCTCTTTCAGGAGCTCGTGACGGATCGGTTCAGTCTGACACCAGCAGCAGTCCCTCTGAGCAGAGTCAGCTGGGCCAGACTCACCCAGCATACCCAATGGGTCCACAGGTGAGTGAGAAGATACACAAAAATCTGAACACAGGCTTGATGAAAACCTTTATTATCTTAAAAGTTAAAGACATTTACACGGTGCAAGCTGGGATACTCAGCTAAATAAGTTGGATTTCTCATAAAGCTGACAGACCGTAGGTAGGATTTAATTAAAAGAAAACTAATAAGATATTAGACAAATAAAAGTAAAGGCATTTGCACTTTTCTGGCATTTGGTGAAGTAGTATCAGGAAATACGCTGACAAAAAAAAGGTAAACGAGGCTCTTCAAATGCACAAAGAACATATTTAACCCCCCTGAGAACCTTCCTTCAAATGTTAATTGTTCTTGAAATCATCCAGTTTAATTAAATAATCCAGACACAATGCTTTAAAAAAAGAGAGATCTTTAGGTATTGTTTGCTAAGAATTAAACGCTCAAATGTCTCCCCCATCTTGACTGTTTCATTAGTTTTCACTGACTGACTGCACTTTAATTAAATATTGTAAAAATTAGGCATGAAGCATATGTATGGTACCTTAGATAACTTACAGAAATACAGAAAAAAACTCCCCATTTCTTCTAGTTAGAAGCTGAAGGCTTTATTTTTTACTATATTAAAGTTTTACTGTTTTTAAAATCGCGGTTTTGCCAAATTTCCAACAGTTCCATACATTTCCACTCATTTTTTTGCCGCTGGTGCTGATGTGAGAGACTGTAGGAGGAAGAAATTCATTAACAGTTGAAAGATGAAGCCTAAAACTTCTGCTACATAATGCTGTGTACTGTTCAGTTCTCAAACCTGTTCTCAAAATGAACCAGCTCAGTGGATAAGAGATAACTCTATGTCCTTGACAGCTTTAATTAGACTCAGAGTCTCTAAAAATTATCCTTTTTTAAATTAATTGATCTATTTTCTTTGTATTTTTAGTAAGCGGGACGATTTCCGTGGCCAATAATGTCTTTCTATCTATTTTATAAGGCACGCTTTTATTTTCTTAAGCATACCAACTTTCATCAGAGTCACAGGTCTTCTAGTTGTGTGTACTCGGATTACACACCCAGTTTGAGATTGAGTCTTATTATCTCAGTGCACGTGGTGACTAAAACACGCCTGAGCTGAATCCTGTGAATTCTTTTCAGCAAAATTGTGAAATTGTGAAGTATTTAATCAGCACACATCATCTTCAAATGTTATTGAGTTGTGGCACTAATGAGCTGACAATACAGGGCCTGTCAAAACAACGTTGGGAGCAAAGAGCCTGAGCCTGCAGCCTTGTTAATAGCTCAATCAGGCATTGTCCTATTTGATTGGATTTATTGGCCTGGTGGCTCTGCGATGTTTAATGAACATCTATCTCATTAGCGTTGCTCAATGTCACCGCTCAACACACATGCACACTCGCAGAGTGTCAGGTTTCCTCCACCCGCTTTAATAAGGCCATTCTCCCTGCACTCAGTGTTAGTCAATGACAGTCAGTCCTCATCAGGAGAGACAAAAGAGGAAACATGAGACGTTGGAAGAGCAATTCAGGTCTGTTGGGAAGGTTTGCAGGGTGAGGAATCTCGAGTGAAAGAGTCAGTCTGCCATAAGTGGCGATAATAAATGTGCTTAATTAAAAGCGCTGTTCTGATAACATACCCTCCCTGGTCAAATCTGCTGTTTTACTATTAGATAAGAAATAAACAGAAGAATAAACAGGGGAAAGAAAGCTTCTCAAGCAGGCAGCAGTTACAGTCTGAGCCTCAGCAGGCGGCTCTCAACAGTCACCATCTAATATATTAATGCTGTCAGTACAGTCTCTGTGAAGCTAACACTTTTCAGAAACAAAGGCGCTCCGCATGCCATACCCAATTCTCTTGTTCCAGGATCAATATGTTTTGATAGATTCTCGCTCCAGAGCCGGATATTGTTCGAACAACCATTATCCGATGGTAGTTTACCCAACATGAATCTACCTTCCTTCTGTTTCCCACTCGCAGTTAGGATGACAAAAGTCTGCTATCTGGGTGATTATGGGCAATTTCTCAGTGCCAGAGCTGCCAAGCAGATAGAAGGGCCTATTCTCCCCTGATGGGCAGAGAGGCTGGGTACCACATCGAGTCCTGAGTGGGGCTGCTTCCCCTTCCAGAGCCGAACACACACACCCAGTCCGTGCGCCTGTGCGGCCCCTGGGAGACCACTTCTCAACACTCAGCTGTCAGGTCTGCCAAGCACTGTACAGCAGCTTTCCAGCAGCACCTATGGAGAGGACGAGTGAGAGGATCAGGTGAAAAGGAAGAGGGTGAACTGCCTGTAAAATCCGGATAAGCGATGCAGGGGATTCGCTCGCTGCGTGGCTGCAAAGCTGAGCTAATTATGTTCTCGCTAACTTCTTTCTCATCTCAGATTTTGACGTGCACATATGCAGCCCTCACACGGCAGATGAAGATCATAATCAGGCTTAAACTGGCGCAACAAACAGCCTAAACACCCAGAGCTCACTCGTGCTTTAAAGAATCTCCACAGTGCTTTCTCTTCAGCGCTGCCTCTGTGCCTAACAGCTGTCTGCTTCTCCAGAGCTGCCAGTAATGATAAATAAATCAGGGCTACATCTGATAATTGCAGAATTGTCTTTTAATGTTATTCCCTTCCATGTGAGGCTGTCTTTACTGTCAAGCCTGGCAATCTCATTTTGTTTGATTCAGAGATGAAATGTTCAAAGAGCGTCTTTGATTATGCGCCGCTTCGATTTGAGATTAAATTTAGTTAAAAAACTGAGATTAAACACGTGTCACTTGCAGCTAACAAACGCGTCGCCTTTGTTAGTGTCCTTTGAGGATTCTTTGAGCTCCCGAATTATTAATTCATTTTTTAAAGTTAATGGCAAATGTCATTTCGAATGCTGTCAGAAGCGTCAGTTTGTCATATGCTATGCACTGTTGCTGCGTATCAAAGCAAATGTTGAGAAAGAGGAATCCTTTACAGCGTGCGTGTGAAAACTCCTGCCAGCAGCGTTCACCTCTACAAGCTTTTCTCTTCTTCTTTTTTTATCCTTTTAACAGCTCAGAAACACAAACTGGTGTTCATTTGTCTCTTAGTGCGGATATTTTAGCCATGCTTTTTGGCTTTAAACCGACGTGACCTTGTACCTCTTAAACTGCGATCACATGTACGTCGGAGTGGGAGCGGGCGTTATGCACCGCACAAGGTTATCACAGTGACACGCCTGTCACCTACGAGCACCAGGCTCGAGAGCAGGGTGGGCCCGCTTCACACCAGTCAGCCCGTTCTGCATCCTGTGCAAGCTGCAGACACACCATGCAAAACACAAGCAGATAGCTGACAATTGGAGTTAAAGCTTTGTGAACTTAAAGTAGCACCACAGCGCGCCCAGACTCACCTACTAATGTCCAAAGCAGCCTGCTTTGTTGGGGACACAACACAAAGTGACAACGCGCTTTTATTATTTGACTCCCAAACAACTCAAATTCCACGTTTAAATGTCTTCGGTCCAATTTTAATCAATGCTTAATGAGAATAAATGCAAATTAATGTGTAATTTTGTGTGTATTCGTGGAGCCATGGCACAAACCTTCCTACTTTGGGCTCAAAACTCTCGACGAAAAATGTGTAGGTGTATTTTTCCCAGCCCCACTTCCTCGGAAAATACATTTGAAGAGAGCTTCAAGTGTGCAAAATATCTCAGAGCGATACTTGTGATAACTTATCTTTTCCTCTATGGGTATGACTGCAGCGATTCCACTTTAACTAATATGAATGAATGGATACATGAAGAGACGAGAGTGATGTGTTATATCCCTCATCAAAAGGGCAAAGTACTGCTACGTTATAAAAAAAAAGACTGTGTATTTCAAGCACATTATTCCGTGGTACCAGGGATTTGTTCAGTGGGATGAAACATGAATCACTGCATTTCTGTGAAAGGAAAAAATTCACAGCTCTTTCACAAAGATGGGGTTTGATTTTTGTCAGTACCAACAGCAGTGTGTTTTGACTGTCAGTCTGTGACACAGCAAAGCAGCACAGCTTTCAGCTGCAAAACAGCTGCATTCATCAAAACACACTGATTGGTTATGAAGTCAAGGAACATCTGCTGCACTTGTCTCCATTAAGCATGTCAGGATTTTAAAATAGCGCGTATGTTCATCACTTAATATGCAGAGTCTTTATTTTCTGGGAAATAGGTGCAGTAATTTATTGAAACACATTCAAATATACATGGAAATGTAGTATATAAGGTAAAAGCAGAGTCAAGCTTAAAACTGCATATTTGGTGTGACCAACACAGTCTGAACTCTCTTAGGCAACTGTTATTGTAATTTCTAAATAGGCTTCAAAGCTCTACTTGGGATGTTAGCTCCAGTTTGTTCTCTGTAAAGATGATCCCACGCTGCTTCAATAACCTTAAAGTCCGAGCTCTGGGGAGGCAGATCCATGACTCTTTGGGGTCATTCTCGTGCTGAAAAATGAATCTGTTGCCAATCAGATGCTTTCCAGATAGTACTGGATGGTATATACTTTTCGTTGTTCATAATTCTATCGGTTTAGACAAGATCTCCAACACCACTGCAGCCTCAAACCATGACAGAGCCTCCACCATGTTTTACAGATAGCTATAGACACTCTGTGCTTTTCTCCTGACATCCTTTCATTGATTTCAAAGGATGACATGATGACATGGAAGTCTGACACCTTGGAAGCAAAATCTAAAGAAACAAGGGCCTCAAGATTTTAGCACAGTTCTGTGTCTTAACAATACGCTTAACCATACCACACTAAATGTTTTACTGTTTGCTTTATGAAATCATTTTTGGCATTAGTGTCTTCTAAAGTGGGTCTAAATAAAAAACTATAGCTTAAAGTTGCAGCTTTAATCAAAATACTGATGTAAATTTAAAATATTCATGCAGACTTTCATTGGTGTGTGTGTCTGTGTCTGTGTGGGTGTGTGTGTAAAATCTGAAATAACTGAAAGTAATAAGATCATAAACACAATTTATTTCGCACAAACATAGAAATATATCGAATGATATATTAAACCTTACTTTTATCACATTTTAAAGAAAGCATCTGCGATTATCTGACCTATGATGTTATGCCTGTGTGTGTGTGTTTTTATGTGTGCCCTCTTCAGTCTCTCCTGGTGGCGCAGCAACTGGCTAACGCGGTAGGTGGCGTGATGTCCGGGGCGGCGCCAGGCATGAACCAGCCCATCCTCATTCCCTTCAACGCAGGCGGGCACCTGGGCGGGCAGCAGGGCCTGGTGCTCTCCCTGCCCACCGCCAACATCCAGAGCCTGGTGGCTGCTGCTGCTGCGGGGGGCATCATGACGCTCCCCCTCCAGAACCTGCAAGGTGAGAAAAAGGGAGCTGTAGACAAGAAGCTGCAGAAAAATGACCCAGCTACTCTCAGGAATTGTTATTGCCTCGTATTCGTGTAGAGCAGACGACTCGGGAATTATTAGTAATACATAAAACAAGTAAGAGTTTGGTGCGCATTCATTTTAAGCCACTGAACAATGTTTTTTCCCCAACAAAATGCTTTAGAGGTCTTGGCCAGGTAAGAGTCCTTGAGGGGTTTAGATCCCAAAAAGCAGCTATCCTCGACTTGCCCAGAGGAACCAACCATATTAATTACAGGTCAGCGTTTTGCAGTGCAGCACAGAAGCACTTTATGCCTCTTTCCTGTGCATAAGAGTGCACTGTACTTCACTTTTTTATCTCTTATCCACCTCATCTGTCCATCCACATGGCTGTACTTATCCTTGCCTTTTAAACTTTAATGCCCAAGTGTTCTCTTTTGATCATAGTTGTAAATGGTTTTCATTTTAATGTTTAAAACATTGTCTCTTTTATACCATTAGATTGAGGGATGGATGGGGAAACCGTCAGTCATAAATCTTAGATGAGAGAGCCGCACTAATGTAAAAAGATGCCAGGCTACATGTAAAGCAGTGTGTTTTTAGGAGGGAGATTACAATAATGCCAGTGCAGCACAAAGTGCAGGGAAGTCTCCCTTCATGTGGGGGAAATGGATGGACAGATGCCCTGAGTGAGGAAATGTGGAGGTAGAAGCCTAATGGACACAAACATGCATAAATAACAGCAGCCATCGCTGTGGGCAGAGCTTTTAATAAACCCGCATCTATCCAGCGAGCCCTTCAATGTATCCGTCAGTAGTGGACGATAATGGGCCCAGCAGGCCCGTCTGACTCACACTTCAACAGATCTTCCTCGTGGCGCGTGAGGAACAACCCGGAGGCTTCAGCGATCCGATGAACTGATCGACAAACACATTGTCAGGGTGTCAGAACACCAAAACAAACACCTCTCAGTCATCCATATTGTCCACTGCCAAACAAACCAACAAAGAGTCTGAGTCCAGTGTCCTGATAAAATTCTACAGCCATCAGAGACACAAAGAGAGAGACAGAGGGAAAAAAACTGTTGTGGAGAAATGCCTCTGTGGCAGATCTTTTTTTAAGCGTGCAGACTGACAGACTGCCTGTTCGCACGTCCTCTTATCTGAAGGGGATTCATTGAAGGGACCTCCGTGGAGAGAAAGTGACACAAGTCACGAGTGAAGCTAAATGTCTTGACTGTGTCCGGGCCCCTCTAGCCACGCTGCGCTCCTCCACTCTCCCCTGTCTGAGTTCATCACAGCTCCGCTGAATGAGGCCTGCTGGCACAGCACCTCTGTCAGACAACTGCAGCTCTGGCCTCTGCCCCCGTGTCCCCCTCGCTCCCCCTCCCAGACCCTCCAGGCCTGATTAATCACACATATAATACGATGCTGCACTGTCGCCAGGGAGCAGTCAGCTCATTTCACGACTTCGGGAGCGAGTGTAGTTTACAGCGTTCACACTGCTCCCTAATTAGTGTCAGATCAGACAGAAGACAACAGTGAGGCACAGTAATGAGACTCTGGGAGGAGCCCAGCCAATGGCTGTATTTAAATGTAATGAGGCAGCTAATGACCAACTAATAAGGCTGTTTGTCTTGTGGAGTGGGCGGTTTAGGACAGAGGATATTAGATACATTAAATCTCTGTACATTGTCAGGATGTCATGTTTCACTAGCTATATTAGATGAAATTAGGGATTTCAGTGCATGCACTTTTTGCATTTTTATATTAACCTTTAATGAGGGAAATGAAGTAAAAAGAGAAACAGTAACCGCAGCGTTTTTGATCAGGCTAATCAGAGCTGGCTCTGTGAGAATAAATGTTGACAGAAGGGAACCGACTGGACTTGTACTAGCTTTAGGAGGGCAGCTCTCTCAGACTGTGATGAATAACTATCACTGTAATGGGGTTGTGCTATAAAGTTGGAGCAGTTGCTTAAATAAAACTGAGCAGCATCTTGTGGCAGACTCAGTAAACACAAGCACCAGTGTAACTGGTTATTTGTCAGAATGATTTATGCCTGCAAACATGCAGTAAAAACAAATCCCCAATGAAACTAAACAAGGGAGAAAGTTATCTTTTGTGACAGAGTGCACACAATTCTAGCTGACTTCACAGAGGCAAAAACTAGGTTGGGTCATGCTAGAGGTCTGTAAATATGACGGCTGATAGGAATAAAAATAAAAAAAATCATACATGATTTTCACAATTTCAGATCTAAGTATGCACGACTGATGCAGCCATCTGCAGATTTCTGGTCTTGAATATGACGCTACCTTTCTGCTGCATTTTTAATAGGCCTTTACTTCATAACAAGCAAAGCATGATTACCATACTTGTAAAACTAGTTGTTTCAAAGCTCTATACATGTAATGCTCATTGGGAGGAAGCAGAACAAAGTCTCATCTGTCTACTCCTCTCCTCTACGACTCACTCAAAGGTAATGCAAGAAGCTAGTTTACCGGAGCGCTTTCATATTAATAAGCATATCCCATCTTATTTGCTCTCAGCAGAAAGCCAGGGAGCACATCACATCAGAGAGCCGAGTTCTAATGGTGAGGTGAGAGCATTGTTCCTCTGTACTCGTCCGCAGGAAACACAAAACAGCACTCAAGCTTCCTGATAAAGGTCGGCATCCCACTCACCTGCAGTAATGAGACCCCGTGTCAGTGCCAATCAAAGGCATGTCTGCCGTTTTGATGAAAACGCTCAGCGGTGTCGTTCGCAGGTTGTGGGTTTTGCCGTGATACAAATTAGGGAAATCACTCTGCTCATTACACCACCAAAGGGTGGGCTCCTGGGGGGGGAAGAACCAAATGTTTCCACACTAGTTAGACATGTCAGACTGCATCTCTTCTGCCTCAGCTGACTGCTGCTCCTTTAAGAGGTTAGCTCACCGGGCCGGGCCGCTGACTACCTCTGCCTCCTCTGTCCTCTGTGGGAATGCCTCCGTGTCCCTTTAGCCATTACATTAGCAGAGCCGGAGAGTTTCAGATATTCTTTTTGGGCTTTTTACAAACACAGCAGCCGCTCATTGTGCGGCTGCTTTTCTCTTGTGTATGTTTCAAATCATTTTGGGGGGGGAGAAGAGCCGCTGCTGTTTGTGGGCACATTCAGCCAGTAGAAGAGTGCATTAGGAAGCGCCACACGCAAGCGGTCCACACTTCCTCACCCGCATCTGCCATCTTAACACAATAGAGGCCAAACCCATCCCTTCTCCCTTATCACTGTTTAATTTGAAGTGTTCTCGAGCAGTATGTATTCCACGTCGTCCTTTAATGATTTAACTTTGCTGTGGTTGTAAGATGACTCGCAGGGGAGAGAGCCGCATTAAATAAATAACAGTGATAAAATGTAGACCTCATACATTTCAAAGCTAATGCAACTAGCGGTGCAATAGGAGCAGCTGCACACAGTCCTGGAGCGGTAATTTGATTGATTTGTTGTGACAGCAGCCAAATAATTGAGAGTGAGAGGTGCTGCTGGAGATGAAGCGCAGGCAGAGGCAGGTTCACCAGCCAGTCCCAGCAGATATGGCACCCGAGTTCTCATCTCTGCCATTGATATCTGCCAGTGGTTTATTGTTTGTCTTCAATAAGAAGCTCGGAAACGTGCCGGGTTAGTGCCTTCGTGACAGTTTGGCGACAGAAAGGAGAAAAGAGGGAGAAAAAATCGCCAATCAGAACAAACAGGAGAGCATTAAGAGGGTTAGGATCAACCACACGGGTTTGATGCACATATAAACACACACACACTCTCTCTCCCATGAGGCTCATTTATACTCTGATGTCTGTTTTCAAGCTGAGATGTAAGTAAATTTCACCTCCTGCTGCTTCACTTGTTGCAGCCATGCTAATCATTTGTTCTGTATTCAAGTTACATATTTTCCATAATTGCTTAAAAAAACAACGATCCTCTGTGTTTCTTGAATATACAGATTTTTTTTTTATGTATGCATCCCCAGACATTTCTGTGTTTTGTGTCTGGTAAGAAACCGTTGTTTTGTGTGTGTGTGTGTCTGTTAACCTTCTGGCTCTTGGCTCGGTTTTTGTTTCTATGGATGGTGGCGGTGTCACTCTGGTTCAGCCATGCCACAGGACAGCACGCTGCCAGAGCCCGAAATAGAAAGAAAGGAAAGAAAAAAGGGGGAGGCTTGGAGAGGAGGGGAGAGGGGAGGGGATGAGTCTTTATGGCGGTGTGGAGGAGGACAATAATATTGTTAATCAGATGTGGCTGTGTCTGCTCCTCCACAGCAAACCCTGACATCTGCCCTCACTGGTAAACACTGAGGGAGGCTTTTTGCAAAACCACCTGCCATAAACACACAGTCTACAAGGCGGTCGCTCACCATCGCACAGTGTCCGTCTGCGCTGTGTGTGCAGGCAGTGTGATGCATTCATTTTAATGGATTTTACTCAGGGTGGCAATAAAGCGGCGTGGATTAGGAGAGGATCGTTTTCTGAATTAGGAGGCGGAATTTCTAGATGGCAAATTCTGAAATTAGCTTCCAGTTATGTGAATAATCAAAAACACGTGGAGCAATCCGGCTATTCGCTATTCCCCGAGCTCCGGAGCTAAAAGAGATTATCCACTAGCTGCTGTAATTAAGTTTCTAAACGTGAAACAGCCACACTGCTGGCTTCATTTAGCCAAATTAACCGTTTTTGAATAAAATCTCAATTATCTAATCTTAACACTCTCAATTAAATCATCTTACACCATGATAGCTGTGCATGTTGATTAATATTCGAAACAATTATGCACAATCAATAGAGTTCATCTGTTATAATCGTTCCCGTCGAGTGGACCAGTTAAATGAGGGAATATTGAATGGGGTATAAATTACAATACATTGTTTTCGTGGCATTTCAGCACTTGTAAAGTCTTTCCAGTAAATGCCTTGACCACTCGGCCCCAGAGTTGTTTTGTGGAAATTACATCTCACTTTTAGCCTCCCTCCTCTGACCACACCGCTTCCGAAAGATTTGCTAAAGGTCTGCCATATTGCTGAGGCGCAATTCAGGAGCTTTCAGCAACAATCTGTAGTCAAGCATTTTAAATGAAAATTGATTTGTGATTTACATGGTCAGTGAGGGGAAAATGAACTTATGAAATGTTGTAAATGAAATATTAGACAAGGTGCAGTGGGAGAGAGCAGACAGAGATGGTAATCTTGTGGAACTGGAAGTCCTGCCTGGCAGAACTGGGTGACATTTTACATTTATCTGTGTTCTGCATGAGTTGTAATGTTAATGGTAATTTTATGGGACTGAACTGGAATGAAAATGGTGTTATCACCGATTGCTTCAAATGTGGAATTGTGTAAAGCAGCACAGCGGCATCCTTTATTTCCCATTCCCCAATAATGTGAGTTATTGCGTGATGTGTCCTCTGAGGTTGAACGTGTGTGTTCAGTCCACTTTTTATCAGTCAGGGCGCCTTATATCACATACCTGTGCCACCGGATGAAGCATGCACGCTGCTGTGTTTTGATATTAGTAGAAAGGGCACAAATGTTTCTCCCAGATTTATTCAGCAGGTCTATTCTGCTTTTTCTTAATGATTTCCAAAGGTATTTGTGTTGTCACTGTTATGTTTTATACCTATCTGCATAATTGACTCACAGTAAGTACATATGCACATAACATTATAATATAAAGTAAAATGTTATCAAAACAGATCTATAATGGACTTAATAATACTAGCAAATCAATGTAGCATTACGCTCTGATCAATACTCCTTACACTGGGCCCAGACGTTTTAATTTTGTTCAATAACTTGTGCAGTGAACGTTTCCTGTTCCCGCTCTGACCGTGTACATGTATGGATTTTCATAGAGCTCGCTCTTTCGTGTTTGAAAGAGAAAAGAAGCAAAAAACCTGAGAGAAGAACAAACAAAGTGATCCAGCGGCAGCGGCGGCAGTAGAGGAGCTGTGGGAGTCTGGATCACACAGAGGTCACTTTTAAACACAGCTCTCCGGTTCCCCGCGTGTGAAACCAAAGAGTCCGTGGTGACATTTGTCAGCAGATGGTGTGGAACCAAACCCCTCACCAGCTAAAAGCTATCTGTGGTTACTAATTGCTGACCAGGGCCTAATTACCTTAATTAATGGCTGAGGTATCTTGGGGCCAGATTTGTGGGGGCTTTTATCAGTATCAATGCAGCTTAAAAGGTCCCGCAGGAGGCCTGAGGAGTGCGCAAGTCCCGCGGGTGCTATTCCTGGACTAACTGCAGACACATCACAGATGGATCCCGTGGCATCAGTACAGGACGGCATGTTTGGAGAGAGGTATCTGATACTTACAGATCATAAGAAAGACTCACTAAGTACATGTGAGGGTATAGAGAGGAGGGGGAAAAAAGACTTTTCTTGCATTTTTTTTCTCTTTTTCCTCTGGACATTTTTTCCTACTCCTCTCTGTCATACACAAGGCTGTTTCCTGAATTACACTGCCGTAATTCACAATGACAAAGTAGACTTAGCATCTTTTGCCACAGACCGTGGGGGGTTTTGTTCAGTGAGCTCTCACTGTGAAATTAGCCCTGGTACTTTCATTTTCCAGCTGCAGTGAAATGGTTAAAAGACACACATCAGCCAGTATGGAAATAGAACTGATTCAACAAAATCTGCTGCTGCTGCTTCCCATTGCTTTGCTCTTCACCCATCCAGGAAAAAAAGAAGAAGAAGAAGAAGAAAAAAAGGAAAACCCTCCCCTCTTTTCTCTTCAGCCACCCCCCCTCTTTTTCTCCTTACTATCCCCTCCGCCTCTCCCTTCCCCCAACCCCGTCAGGCACCTTGTCCGCATCCGAAGAAGGCTTGTAAGTTTCGGGTGCATACATTTCTTTTGATGATATATTGTCCTGGTGCGGAATTTCATTTACTGCCGCTGCCCTTTGCTGAACCTGTTGCTAGTCAGTGAGCACGATAAGCGTATAAGTAGCATGCTACTTCATTCATCATACATCGTTCTGGGCTCTCAAATATCTCATATGCGATTCAGGAAGAAACTACTAAACCGGCACAAAGGATCCCACCAGGATCAGCTGTGGTTCCATTAAATGCTGTGTGCAAAAATAAAGCACACTGGGCCGCTTGTTATCGTTGCATCTACAAAACATTAGCCTTCATTTTGCGGTGTACACATTGTTTATGTAGCAAGGAAAAGGGAAAAAAAGGGGGGGGGGTGTATCTCAAGTGCTCAGTGCTCATGTAGTACATAATTCCATTCACATTGCATTTTGAATGCATGCATTTTGAAATCTGTTTTTTCCCTCAGTCATAGTGGCTGCTCTGTGTTGTATTAAACAGCATTAATAATCACAAGAGGCTCAGTGTCACTCAGAAGTCTCCACATCACTAAGGCAGACAGTGTTGTGCTGCTGGGCATGTTGTGCTGTGTGAAAGTGCTTACACGCTCCCTCAGACAACCAAAGGGAATAATTAAAGACAGAAGATGGAGGCAGAAGAATGGAAAGCAAATCCCATTGTTTGGGGTTATTTCATCCCACTGAATTTCTTTTTCTCACTTTCTTTTCGCTCTCTTCTCACATTCCTCCCCAAATGCACTGTGGGTATGTGGCACGTTATCAAAAGCATATGTAAGCGAAGCAGCGCAGAACAAAAGCCCTGTGATGTCCTCCTCATACCCACATTGTCTTTTGATTATTCTACAATCATTTTTATATCTGTGTAAGTTGGGAAGGAAGGGAAGGCTTAATAACCCCATAATATACAATACTGTAGCTGCTCAGAAGTCACAATGCAAGATGTGCTCGAGACGATTTGGAAACAATCCTGCTTAGTCCTCTTTTTAATCTAATGGAGTAATTCTTCAACCCCTCAGTATTCAAGTTGTTACCAAAATAATCCACAATGAAATTCAAATTTAAGGTGAACTAGACTATTAGGGCGACTCTACTCCACTCCATTTCTAGAGCAGTAAATGCAGCCCCTCAATCTCTCTCAGCTTTTACTGTCAGTCAGAGAGCACTCAGTCATCTCCGTGCATCAGGCCCGCAATATTGATTTTTCCACCCACTGAAACAGCCGCATGAACATAAATTTTGCATGAGGCTTTTACTCGCGGCCTCCGCTTTGGTCTGACGACACATGATGGGACCATGAACACGCTGTAATAACCCGGTCTGTCCTGCCAGGCAGACAGGCTCTTTTCAGGAAGAGGGAGCGCGGGTGGGGGGGCTCAACACCTTCTGGACTTTGAAGGACAAAAGCAGGAGACCCCATACTGGGTTTCACTGCATTACATACTGTTTATTTGGAGTGTTTTTAAATGGAGCCTGAAAATATCTCAGAATGTGAAGGTTTGGTCATAAATGAAGCCGTTATAGTTGCTTTAGACAAAATAAAGTATTTCTTTTATTTATTTAATGAGATTTTAATGAAACAACTATGAGAAATGTTTGAAACCAGGATTAGTGCAGAAAGTTTGCCACTTAATTTAAGAAACTTTCAAGCAAAGCAAGATAAACTAATTAGTCGTTTTGTTTTAATCTTTAAAAACCCTCACCTGTAAGATCACTGCACAAAAATGAAAAAATAAAAATCTTAAGGATTGAAATCAGAGGGAAAATAAACTCGGTCTCTCTCTTTTTGCTTGGGACCTCCTGGAACTTTGTCGGGACCCCCCCAGAGGTTCCCGGACCACACTTTGGAAATCAATAACAAAGCGTAAGCAACACCAAAAGGGCAACGTTATCGAGCACACAGGGATTTTCTTGTATGTGTAACAACTCCATGGAGAGGATTTGATTCTTTGAAATGCTTCCCCCAGAGTGAGAATCCTGCAACACTGCTTGATATTGCCTTGCATCACAAAGTGAAAGCATTATCTCTGGATCCCTACAAGCGATGTGGTTTACTCTCCAAAATCCTGTAACTGCGACTCCGCTCAAATCTTAACTACCTATATTTTTTTTCTCTCTCTTTCTCTCCTTTCTTTTTTGTAGTCGCTGAGTTCCTCCTGCAGCTGAAATGCTGATATTGCCTGCTGTGGCTCTCTGAGTAATGTTTTTATTCAGTAGTTCTCGAGCTCCTTTAACGTTTCATTTTCCACGTGTTCATTCCAGCCATTGCCAACGCAGGTATCTATTCTCCATCCCCTTAACGTGATTACCAGCTGTATGCACTCGCCGGTGAAGGAATGTAACACAAATATGTTGCAAGCTGTAAAAAAAAAGAAGCTCTGAGTGAGAACGTGTGTTTGTTTTTCTAAGCCTTTTTCTTTCTAACTCTAGCTTAACTTTTATTTCAGGGATTTAAGCACAAATATGAGATACTTCACTTGATTATTTCCATTTTTTGCCAAAATACCAAACTAGATTGTTGCGTTTCATGGCCTTTAAGACTCAATGATTTGTAATTTCTTTACTCAAGGAAAGAGACGTTATTAACGCCAGCTGGTTGCTGCACGGAAAAATCGTAGTGTTTTCTGAAATAAAAACCTTCACTATCGCAGCAACATGTACAAACGCACTGAACAACTTTGACAAGCGGTTTGCAGCAAATAGATAAAACTAAATAGAAGCAAGCCTGAACAGGTGGGTCTAAAGTTTATTATTAAAGGTATCGACGGTGTCCACAGATCTCAGGTCCAATGGAAGCAAGTTCCTCAATCGGGGGGCTCAAAAGCACCGTCACCTTTTGTCTTTAAGCTGGATCTAGGTACAGCCAACAACAACAAAGAATTAATATATAAAACTTTAATTAATATTGTTATCATAGTTTCTACTGTATGAGGTGTAAGCAGACTGCTTTTAACCATAAAAATAACCCTTACACAGTAAATTACTGTGAGTAAACTATATCCCTTTACTATACACAGCAATCACAGGGGAAAGTTTCTCCTTTATTATTACTTTTACTTAAGGTAGATTTGCTAATAAGTATTTCATGCTTTTACCTTTCAATACAGAACTAGTATTGGAGTTTTCAGTATTGCTGCCTTTATTTGACAGTCTAAATCAAGGGTATCAAACATAAAGTCCAGGGGCCAGAATCGGCCTGGCTAAGACTCTAATTCGGCCCACTGCATGTGCTTTAGAACAAGTGAAGGAGGGTACTGAATGAATTTTTGAAGTTTTAACTGTATTTTCATAAGTTTCACAGCTTTTCCCACTAATAAAGACCTTCCCAATGGCTGTTCGGCAATTAAATGATTGATAAACAATTCAATGACATAATAATTCATGTTTTCACTATTTACTATATACATTTCATATTTTTACAATGGGACTACTGTGGGAAAAAGAAATAGGAGGTTTTCTGGGTAATGAACTCTTCCTTTAATTTTACATGTGAATTTCTAACAATTTAAGTCCAAAGAGTCATGCTGAGAGATTTCTTTCTTTACTACAGCAGCATTTCTTTATCATGTAGAAAAACTAAGACACACTGCTGAAATTGCACTACTAAACTAAACGTTTACCTAAACTTCTGTACACTGACACAAAGGGGAGTTTAGCTGGTTCGGCACATTTAAGATCAGAGTTTATGGGTGTATGTGGCCCACGGTTTAAACACCGACACTCCTGGTCTAAGTGTTTCTACCAAAACTGAACCAGATATGCTGCAAAACCACACACAGGCAAAATACAGCCTGCGGACCATCTCAATCCAGCCTGCAGTGTCTTAAAAAACTGATTAAAACCAACCATTGTGTTAATAAATTTTAAGGTGAATGATTGTAATGAGTCTGTGCTACTTATTAAAAAAGGAAGCAATGATCCTCAGAAATGATCCATTATTCCTTTATTCATAAATAGTAAATGTAAGTCTAATTTCTACTTGATTCGGCGATGCAGGTCTGTATATTAAAGCTCAAGTCAGAGTAAAACAGTTGATGCAATATTTATAATGTATCGTGTTTCATGCAAGCAGTGGTCCATTGTCAGAAAATTAGATAGATGTAGGTGAATTTAAATGTTAGTATGATAGTTATGATAAGTGGATTGTTTTATGCAAGTCAGATTTTCATTTCGAACTCAGTGGGCACCAAATGAATGCTTTATGAAACGTAAGAAAGTATTTCTAGAAAAAGCTATAAAATATTCTAGCATGTGTACTAAATTCAGGAAGTTTAAGATAACTGACCTCTTTTATTTGCTTATCTCACCAGTATGGCCTTTAGGAAACAAAAATAAATGTTTCCTGTGCTAAACTGTGTCAATTTTTTACACAAATTCATACCTTTTGTCATTTATCAGGTTAATACTAAATGCTCCACCTCTGATGCCACTTTCTTTCTTTCTTTTCATCTTTCTGTGTTTTAATAAATCACTTTTGAATTAAAAAAAGACAGAGAGAATGACCAGTAATAGAAATAATTACCTTGACGCGTAATCAGTGTTATGAAAGTGAACTAAAAGTTAACATTTCACAAAGGAAATGAGCGCAGAAACAGTGATGTTATCCCCTTCATCAGTGTGCGAGCGCGCCGATCTAATCCACAGAGTAAAAAATGACCTTCCCTTGACCACCTTCATAATTACCAGATCTCATAGAGTCTAAATCTCCTTACCTCCAGTGGAGTAATTATCAGTGTGACTCACTGAAAAGGCAATTGAGACAGTGGTTTATGGACTCCCATAGAGGAACGTGAGGCAGAGCAGTAATGGGGAGCTTGTGTGTCCCCCCCTCACCTCTCTCGTCGGAGAATGACAGCCGTGTTTAGAGACGAGAGCAGTTCCTAAAAATACAGGGTGGGTCACATAGGACAATTTCATCAACCTGAAAAGGCTCCTCTGTAGCTTCTGATTAGCTCTTAATTTACTGCACTCGTCTCGTAAGTGAGGCTAAAGACATCCAGATAGCACAGCAGCAGTTAGATGAAGAACTTTTTCTTGGCTTTAAAGGAAGAGATGCACATGAAAGCCAGTGTGCATGCATGAATACACAAAAGGTACCATTAGATTTTATTCAGTCCTAAAACTCAGTACATTCTGTCCAAGCTTTGTGAACTATCGTTTCCTTTTAACGGCTAGAAATCCTGAATTCCTCCAACATGAGATCATCGTCTCCGACTCCTTCTGTCCGTACTTTATGCAACACAGATCACGTGTGGTTTGATAGAACGAATGATAGTCAAAGTCCCTTTGTGTAGACGTGATTGCTATGACCTGCAATCACTCTTCATGCTGGCCTTGCCCGGGTCTTTTCTAAGCGCTATAACATGACGACCACCTATTTTTTGCTTTTTAGAAAGGCTAAATGCATCAACAGATGTTTTCATATTTCATTTAACTCGAAAAATGCACTGTGGAAGTTAGGATGACACGATACCAACAGGTAGCCAGACTCATTTACATATGCACAAACAAGCACACAGGCAAAGGGTGTATAAGGCAATTCAAGGGAAATAGTTACAAAGGCAGGTGTTGTACATCGGGAGGAAAACAAGGAGCTTGAATCAGCCCCAGAGAGAAAAGTGCTGTAATAGGTGGGTTGGCAGTGACTACTGAGATAGCGCTAGTAATGAGAGAGCAGACTGCCCGCCCTCCCACCCCACTACTCAACCGCACAGGAAACAAAAATAGCATTTTGTCTGACGAACGAGCCGGCTTTGACCTAGCCTTTCGACCTCTGACAATCAGTCTCGCTTCGTCCTCCACTACTTCACAAGCCTGGGCCAGGACAGTCAGAGATAACAGTTGATTTCTACTGTGGCACTAAAGCGAAAAAAAAAAAAAGAAGCTCTGAAAGAGAGATGGCAGGCAGTTTCTCAAAGCGCTGAGGTTGAAGGCCTGAGACTTCTCAGCGCTGGTGTCTCGGAGTCCCAAATGATTGTCGTTAAAAGTTTAAAATTGAGTTTCGCTTGCATCTGATCATTGCGCCGCATGATCTGGCTCATTCCTCATTAGAAACATTAACATAGGCAAGTTGTGACAACACTGAAAGTGAGACCCTCTTCCACCCCTCAGGCGCGATGACTAAGTGGGAGCGCTGACTGCATCGCAGCAGACGAGAACTAGTGAATATGAAACACAACAAAGAGACAGTGGGAGATATAATGAGCTCTATAGGATCCCGGCACCCTTTTGCCCTCTCTCCATCACAAGTGAAGCTCCCGCTCTCATCCTCGGCCCTGTGTCTGCTGGAGGAAGGAGCACAAACAATTAGCTGAGACAAGCTGTTTGGATTATGTGCTCAACCAAAGCAATCAGACAGCTGTGGTTAAAAGAATGAGCTTCAAAATGCCAGTTGCCCAGTTAGAGAGGAAGGGAGGGTCAGTGGTCCTGACAGTCTTAACAAGATGACAGAATTTATAAAGCACTGCTGTTAAAGAATATAGTTACCTGCAGTGTAGCCCTTATAATAAGGCCACATGGGGCTTCTTCCATATTCCCTCTGTATTTGTTTTCTTCTGCTTCATATTCTTTTGTTGTGCCTCTTGTTCCTTGGCGTAATGGTTGGCGCTGGAGGAAATTCTTCAATCGTCTTTGATCTTCGCCTGGTTTCGATAATTTTTTGACAGAAATCTCATTTTGCTCCCCTTTTGTTTTCTCCGTCTTTGTTCCCTTTTATTCCATCTTTAAATGGGGCTCAACATTTTGTCGTTGTGAAGTTGCAAAGGAAAAGAGCCGGTCCTGTCAGGGCCTCAGCGCTTGCTAGACAACTTGCCCCAACATTTCAAGTGCGAATTGGACTCTTGCCGTTTGCACAGATGATATATAATTCATGGTGGGGGTGTGAGAGAGGTGTCAATGTGTCAGGAGGTAGAAGAAATGTAAAAGTGTGCTGTTTACTGGCCGAGAGATGCCGGCTCTCTTTGGCTGGGCTTCTGCAGAGTGAGGAAAGAGGAGGATGATCTGATCTTCATCAAATGTTCATCTGTGCCTGTCCTGGAGACGAAGTGACCGCGCTAATCAAAGACTTGTCTGCCCTGATGTTTTATTCATCTTTTATGAGACAAGCATACTTAAATAATTTAAGTGCATTGATTCGGTGTGTGTACAAGCTTGTCTACGATGTGTTCACAATTGCTGGGCCGTATTATCAATAGATGTTCACAAGTCAATTTTCTGAACCAGTGTTTGTTATCAGGGCCTTTGTGTTATAAACACTGTAAATATTTAGCTTAGCTTAGTTCGGCCGTCTATGTTAATATAGTATAAATACATTATCTGCGACACTTTATATGTAATTCAGAATGATATCACAGTTTACACCCTAGTTTGTGGATATTTAGTTTTAAAGCAAGAACATTTGACTTAAAAGAGGCAAACATAGTTAATTTAGTTATTAATAGAAGTTTAATTTAGTTATTTATTTAGTCTTTACTTTCCTAATTCTAAAAACAGGAAGTGTATTTTTCACAAAACCTGTTAATTTAGCTTGTTTAGACAGCATATGCTTTACTCAGCATAATTACCTTGCTTTTTAGAATATGAGATTTTAAAGATCGATACCGATATTTGGTGATTTAAAAATCCGATATTTTTTTCTTTCAGACACACAACGCAGAATTATGTGCTGTAATTTATTAGTGTAGTCTAACATAACGACAGTGCAGTTTAAAAACTAATTTTGCTGTTACAACGACTCATGGATTATTCGTTTACCACCGCTCGATAGTTCTTGAATCAACTGATTGTTGTGGTTGTTGCAACCCAGAGACATATTGTAGAGTGCCCTCTGGTGGACAAACTATGCAACATCAACACTCATAACGTGATTGAAGGGTGTTTTTCTGCTTCACTCTTTACATTTTCATTTTTTTGGATGTTTTAAGCACTTTGAGGCGACTGTTGTTGGGATTTGTAAATAAAACTGAATTGAATGGAATTGAAATGCTAGTACTGTAAGATCAGAGTCTACTTTCCATCCAAAGAAGTTGTAGGTTTTAAGATTAATTTTTGACTTTTTTTTAAGAACTGAAGCGGCTCTATAGTGCAGTGGTTTACACTTTTGCCTAACAAGCAAATGAGGCTGAATTCAATTTTGGGAGGAGAAACAAACTCTTTTGTGGGTTGTGTTAAGAAGGGCAAATCAAACATGCAGAGCTACCTGCTATGGTCACCCTCTTCTGAATAAGTGAGCAGCTGAAAGTAACTTTAACTGTGGAAACAATTACATAGGGCAGAAGTGTCTTTTTATTGTGCACTACACTGTAAAAGGCTAGATGAAATATCTCCATACAGATCAGTCCTGTCTCCACTAAACCCAAATTATCTTTTACAGCACAGAAACAGTGAAATGTTGATTTCACTCTTTTCTTTTCTGTCTAAGGCTGTGTAGCATCACCGAGCAGTCCACAGCACACATAAACAGTCTGCTGGAAGTCAAGTGTAGCAATGATATGTTCTGATATGTAAAGTTGAGATTTGTTGTTTTTAAGCGGTTTAACTGTCAACATTTTAAGACATACACAGGTTTTAAAAAGTCTCTTCTATCCATCACATCTGTGTGTAAACTCAGTTTGTCCTTTCTTCTGTTTAGGGTGTGAAGGTCAGCTTAGATGTTGTTGTTTTTAGCCCATTTCGCACATATGGTGTTACGGTTGATTCCTTTAGTAGAAATCATTCGTTGTCTGTGTTGTGCTGTGGCTTTCGTCTGACATTCAAACATAAAGTGTGTGTTTGTGTGTGTGAAATGACAGAAGATCCACCAAGTTGTGTATTCGGGTGTTTGGAGTGAACTGCACAGTGTTCACACCAACATGTTTTTACATTTGTTTTATGTCAGGTGTGCTCTCTGGGTACTTGGTAGTATCTGCATGTCTGGTGTGGCTGCAGCTTGAGTGTTAACTGATATTTTTTTTTAAACAGCATAAAAATTTATAAGCATTTAAATGTTGGAATTACGTTCTAATGGCACGCTATTATTGGATCCAATTAGTTAATGGGTTTATTTCTGAACTCTTCCAGAGAAGATGGATGTCTCTTTCTTATGAGATTTTGAGCCATTAAACCAAAGATTCTTTCTTTCTCCGAGTGACAATGACGACTTTTGGCTCCGGAGAGCAATTATATCAGTCAGGCTTGATAGCTTTGTCCTCCAAGTAGCTAAATTGAATTCAGTGACTCCATCATGCAGGCTAAAAACCCAGGAGGACCTTGTTGTGGCTCCATGCAATTTACATCTGTCTTTCACTGTTTACCCTATGCATCCCACACTCTATGTGTGCATGTGTTTCTGTCTTTGGTGTGAAAATATTCTTCAGATAATGAAGGCCTCTTGTTTATGTGCTGCAACACTTCTGCGGCGTGTGGCTCAGACACTAGGAAGAATCAAACTCCTGTCCTTTCATCAACAGCTACCTCATCACTGAACTCCCAGCTCCAGCACCTGCAGCAGCTCCAACAGATGCAGCAGCACCACCACCAGCAGCAGCAACAACAGCAGCAGCAACAACAGCAACATCAGCAGCAGCAACAGCAGCACCATCATCACCAACAGTCTCACTCCCATAACCAGAACCAGCTGCCATCCCAGCATCACATGACCCCACCCAGCCAGCAGCAGCAGCAGACCTCCGTCCCGTCTCCAGGCTCCACCTGCTCCTCCACCTCCGGGCAGCCGCAGCAGTCCCCGCCGCACCGACCCAACCAGTCTCCGGCCCGCAGCCTCCCGTCGCCCGTCACTCCGCCCATGCCTTTGCCCGTGAGTCCACAAACTAACATGTATTTGTAGAAAAGCACAGGTTCAGCTTCTCCTTTCTCTAAAACAACTGCTAATTCAGCACACTCCATTTGGATTTTTGGCTGGAGGTTGCTGGAAAATTAATTGCTAAGCCCCAGATACGTGAAAAATGTCTACTCCCTGGCGAGTTGATGAGTGGTTGGTGGAGGCCACTTGGTGTCACTAAGCAAAATCGGTCTCAAAGACATATGCAGTGTCAAAGACATAGGCGAGTGGTTGGTGTCGTTAGATTAAATAAATCGCAAAGAAGGTGCAGCACCAAAATCCTCCTTGTGATTGCTTTGGTTGCAAGCAGATTCACATGTAAGATGGTGACTTGTCTGCAAAGTCTCTCTAACAAACTGGAAATGGAAAACCACTTAAACTAGCATGTTTTAAAAAACTGAGCTTTTACTTTGAAGGCGAAGTTGGCAAGTTGGCATCTTCCTTGCAAACTACATCAATCTTCTAGTAACCAAAACAATCATAAGGAGGTTTTTGGTGCCGCACTTTCTTTGAGATCTATTTATTCCAGCGACAGCAACCACTCACCAACCATTCAGGGAATATACATTTTTCCTTGTCTCTAGAGGTTGCCAGGGGGTTGCCAACTGGTATGACTGAGGGTAGATCTAAAGTGGATTTGGCACTTCTGATTGGTTTAATCCAACCTGTTCACCTACATCATTACTCTTATATTTACGTGGATTGAGGTTTCATTTTTGGTCTTTATTAGTTCTGTTTTGGTTTAGAATGTAAATATTTAAAGGCTATTTTAAATTACATCAGAACAGAGTTAAAACATATTTATTATCATGTCACTGCCGTTGCCCATTAATTTGTTCTTTTTATTAATACAGATTATCTACGTCAACCATAGTAACAATAACAATAGCTCTGCTCATTGATCTTGCAGTAAGGCCAGGGAGTGTTTCTTTTTAAAAAGAAAAGTGCTTCATGAGCTGACATGTGCATGTGAATCGCATCATTGCGGCCTTTACCAGCAACTGTATACTTGGCGCTCGATTGTTTGTCTGCAGATGATCTTTATCAAGTGGTGTCCAGGTGGACCTATTAGAATATGCATGTTTTTATTGAAGCCTTGATGCACTTGAGCACATCCAACCTCACAGCCAGGCGAGACGCATTAATCGTATCCTGCTGCTGCAGATCGAGGAGGGATTCTGAGGTTATCTATCCTTAGGCTTTCCAGTCGTAATCAGTCCCTTAATCTTTGCTGCTCTTCCCACTCAACCTCCTTTTTAGTCACTTTGTCTGTCCATCCATCTCTGCCCTTCTGTCCGTCTGCCTGTCACTGTGTGACGATAATAACCTATTTTATATCCCTGTGGTTTCATTTCTGGTGGAGACTGGCCAGGGTCGCCTTTCTGTCCCTGGTCACATTCATCAGCGTCAGACCCTTATTGGGTTGTGGTGCAAGCTTCTTTATGGCCAGGATGAGTTGGGCTATTTGTTTCCCCTCGCAGCCCTCTCCGGCCCTGTCACGGCCTAGTGAGACTCAGCAGGAAAAACAGCCTCTGGATTTAATGGGCTCCAAAGGCTGGCCGCTACATCGCACCAAACAGGCTGTCCAGTCTGACTGTGGATACAAGAGCTCCTGACCAACATACAGATCCACACATTAAGCTTGCATCAGACAGTGTGTAAACACCTTAAGTAACAGATACTCTCTTAAGCTTTAATTTGCTAGGAAACCACCACTTGGTTAAATTTCCAAGAATCTAAACAAGAGCAGCATTGTTATTTCGAAACAAGCTCACTGCGTGTCTGAGTTCCCGACTTTTATCGAGGTGGCGTTTCTGTAGAGGAAGCAGGGTTGCTGATTACGATGGCTGAGGACAGGCCTTCTTTGAGGGGGCCAGAGGGGCCACATCAGGTATCATTAAGATATTGCCTCATCAAATAGGATTATAGTGTGTGTGTGTGTGTGTGTGTGTGTGTGTGTGTGTGTGTGTGTAGAAGAAGAAGCAAAATGGCCATAAAAGGTTTAGTTTCTCTGGGTCATTGCTGGGATTTTCAAGGAGTGGGTTACACAGGGAGGGGCTCTCTGAAGGACAGGCCGTGGCCTCAGCACCCTCTCATGGCTGCAATAGGATTTAAACAGCAGCTCCGCCTCCCTCCGCCGCTTGGGTCAGTGATTGGATTTTCAGTCCCACGTCTCTGGTTCATTTACAGAAGTTTTTAAATTCAAAGCAACTCCCCGAGTGGAGACTTTCTCGTGCGCACGTGAGCGCCGTCACCCCGATCGTGCTTTTGTATGTTTTAATGAACAGCACAGAAGGGCATTTCTGGTGTTTCTGTGTTTTACCCAGAGGAACCAGTGTGTGCAGTAAAGTGGAGTCATAATTACCATAATACAATGAGCATTTTGCAGATAACACCCCTATTTCCTACCGTCATTATTCAAACAAGTAGAATCACTCAGCCATTCAACTATTTGCAGAAAAGACTGCGCAGCGCCGCAGAGAGACAAACACTCATTATGTTCCAATTAATGTCCCATTGTAATTCTCTTCTCATGGGAGGTGTGTGATATTCTTTGTAAACTCACAGAGAAGAAATCCTAAGCCTTCATTACATCCCTGGTGTTTTTGAGGGTTTGGCATTTTTTAATTTGTGAGTCAAATTTCATTAATTAGCTCATTAATACTCGTATTAGGCTACAAATCGTACGGCAGCAGACCGAACCCCTCGAGTCGGTGTTTTAAACTTATATTAGTGAAGCTAATGTGGTTAAATGAAGGGAGAATTTACCTTCCTACACCTTTCACACACTCTATCTGCAGCTCCCCAACATGCAGAGTGCAGTCAGAGGCAGCCTGGAGCTGCCTGAAATAGCCACCACAGTGATGACAAATAGACAGAGGAAGATTATGAAATTTGCTTAAGTGCGTTAATGGGCTGATTGTGGGAGCCCGCTGGATTTTGCTGGAAGTTGATTGATTAGAGCTGCGGGTTTTCTCCACGCCCGGAGAGCTCAGGGATTTGACGGGGTAAAGGCGCGCCAAGTCTGTTACACCGGAATTGATCTTAATTAGATCTGAAAGACCTGCCACAGCAGAATGGTCGCGGCGATTAAAATGAAAAACAGGAGAAATTACTGATCAAATTAATCATAATGTCGGGCTACAGCTGTAGGTCTGGTGTAATTTGCCACTCCAGTGAGTTACATCAGCCCAGGCAGGGGAAAGGAGAGGCAGTACATACTGATCCATGGCAGCGGGAAGCTTAGGCCAGCCTATCAAATGTCTTATTCCAGTTCGTCTGCCCGGACCCTCCTGACCCTGCTGCGCCATCCAGCGGAGGCCCGGCATCCGTCTCTTTGTGCCTCTAATCTAATTAGTTGCTTTTTATTGCCCCTTTTTTTTCCCTTCTACATTATGTCTTCCTCGATCCAGAAACTGCACCCTCTACAGTGCTGCTGTTCTTGTCATGGCTGTCTTGTCACCGGCGTGTTGTGTGTTCACTAATAGCTTCTGACCTTGGTCCAGTGTCTGGCTGGCTGGTTTTCGGGGGGCCTGGCGGAGGTGGAGGCGTCCTGTCTTCCTCCTCCGTCAGACTCCCGCCGTCTGTCTCTCTCCCCTTCGTAGTTGTCTCCTTGATCGCTGTCAGAGCCCCACACTGGGCCTGTCCACTCTCCATCCACACACTCATAGGGGTAATTACAGCCTAGGGGCCTGCCTCCTATCCCTGTGCTCCACAATTTACCACCAAAGCGTCCACAGACATCTCTCTTCTTCCCCACTGCACCCCGACATCACAAGACTGCAGGGCCTCAACCCACAAGTGCTGCAATTACCTGAGTCTCTCCTCAATCCTTTTCTCTCTCCCTCTTCTCTCTCTCTCCCCCCTCCACGCTCTCCTCTCCACCCCTTTGGCTCCCTCACTATTCCCTGGCAATCAGCCTTCATTAGAAGCCTCTGGTGAAAACCCATCGTCACCAAGGTCAGCCGCTGCCAACCACAACGGCCTTTCAGAGGCCTGGCTGTCTGCACTCTCCATCTTTCCTCACCTCCTTGCCATCCTCCCATTCCTCCTCCTCCTCCTTTTCCTCCCCATTCCTGCTCACTCCACCATCCTCCTCAAATCTCGGGCCCATCACTGCTGCTTTTGTCTCCAGCTGAGGCCCCTTCAGACACTCATGTCACTGTTTTCCGCTGCAGTGCACTTTTACTTATGTCAACCACTGTTAAAATCACCACTGTCCAATTTGCTCCAAATGTCTCCCTTTTTTGGGGGGGAGGGGGGCATTTTTCCCATTATATTATCATGTGTATTAAATGAGTCTTGCACATCGATTAATTGATTTTCCAGATCAGCTCCGTGCTCATTGAATTTAGCAAAGAGGGAGCCGTCGTCATTCTGCAGGATATTAAATCAAAATTAAAATGACATGCTTAAATGTGGGCCCAGTGGCGCACGCTGGGCAGCGTTTACGTTAAAAGGGAAAAGTCGCTCTTAAATGATGAAATAAAAAGAATTACAAAAACACATTATTTGAAATTATTTCTTCCAGTAAAAAGTGTTTTGAGTGTCTTTTTTCTGCCAGTTTTGGAGAGGAAGATACAATTAAAGGAAATGACAATTAAAAAGACCATTTAAAAATATTTATGCATGAGAATAAAAGTTGGGGGTTCTTCTCTTTTAATTTTACTTTCATGTAAAAGCTTTAACGTGTCCTCACGTCCTGGCATTATCCGCAATAACACCTGCTTTAAATCCCCAGATTTCAAATAAAACTTTTAAATATATACTCGCGGTATATGATGGCAGGCTGTGTGTTTAAATGGCTGCTGGTAGCTGCGTGGTTTTAGAGCATGAGCGGGCCCTCAGCTCTCCAGCAGCTCAGCCTAGCCTCTTATTAATGCACAGGAGATCCGGCTCTTAAGAAGGCAGAAAATTGCCTTACATAACAAGCGCTCCACAATTTAGAAATACAAATGTGCACTGTTGACTGAAGCAGAAAATAAGACTGTTGCCCATCAACAGCACCACATTTCATATGAATAATTATAAAGCATGGGAGCTAGATGAGGAAAACAACCTGACCATGACAGCTCTACTACTTTTATTTACTTCAAATGAGGGATTAGGCAGGGAGAAAATCTAGAGACTTAAGGAGCGACGATGAGCCTTGAATTTCTAAATAAGGCGAAAGTTAAATTTATCATATTTCACAAGGATCCTCTGGAAAACTGTGAGGGCACTTTCACTTTTAAAACTGCACCCACATTGCACCTTGCACTTACTTTTTGGCTTTTCTGGTTTTGTTGAGTTTTCAGAGCTCGCCAAGTTGATATTTCCGTCACTTTTTCTTTTTTTTCTTTTTTTAAATCTGCAATCCTTCTAAGCCTGGCCCCATTACTCTCGAGGTGGGCAGAGGGCTTGCAGCTCAGACACCCAGCAGAAAGGCACAGCTCCCTGATCAGCCCACATGGACACTGGGGGCAACACGCATTAGACGCCCACAGGGGAGCCCTCAGATGGAGCACCGAGCTAGGGCTCACCTAACAGTGGAAAAGGAATAGGGTTTCTTTAATTATGAGGCAGGGCTGTGACATTGAGTTCCCCCCTTTCTCCTCCAGCAGCCTCCCAGACACCGTCTAAGTGCTCCGCTCCGCTGAGGAGGCCAGTCCCCCCGCGGGGCGCGATTCCACTGCCTGTAATTTCTGATGCCCATTAGTGACCGCAAACAGAGCACCGGGCTCACACGAGGAATACAGCTGCGCGGCTCTGCCACGCTGTAAAAAGGCCCTTTTAATGCAATGTTATTGCATTATACCCTCCTCATAGAGCAAGTCAAAAGTCCCATTTGTGGTCTCTGCAGAATATTATCAGAAATTCTTCTCTGCAGTGTTTCCAGTCATAGTAAGCCGAGGCTGGATTTGGTGTATATTTTTGTAATATGAAGTGGGCTGTGTGGGTTTAAATTCCTCTCATTTGCACCTGCACTCTATGAGGAGCTTTTTTGCATTTTCTCCCAACCCCAACCCCCACCTCCTCTGTCTGCCTGCCCTTTTTCATTATTAGCAGGAATGTACAATTGATGGGTTTTGTAAATAGACTCAACTGGAATCCAAGAAAAGTGCACTTCCTTGAGTCAACTCCTCAAAGGTGGGGGGAAGCCTTTGAAGTCGAAACTGAGATAATCAATACAAATACGGCGGCATATTTCATCAATTCACTTCTCCACTTATGCTGATTTAGCTCATGCCAACAACTCTGTTTTTATTTCTTTTCTTTTCTTTTTTTTTGGGGGGGAGGGATGCGGGGGGGGGGGGGGCAGCGAAGGAGACATGGACGGAGGGGAGGGAGGGTGGTGGATTTATTGATCAAGAGTGACCACATCTTAGCCACAGAGCCCCTCTCTCGTGATTAATCTTAGGGCTCAGAGTTGGCCAATGACACATGACAGGCCTCCTCCTCAAACTCCTCCATTTCTCTTCATTACTGGCCGTATTTTTGGACACCACAGTGGAGAGTAATCATTTACCTTTATTGTGTTTATAAAGCTGCGGCATGGATGACCCTTCCTATATTGAATTGAGGACATCAAAAGATCACTGGACATTGATTAGGAAGATATTAAAGTCATTCAAATGCTATATTTATATGTCAAACAACAGCAGAGTGAAAAGAGATGCCATTTCCACCTAAACGAAAAGCAATGGGATGTAATCAGTCCAGTGGAAATAAAACTCAAGAATCAAGAAATATGGTTTATTAAACATTGAATATTTGAGGTAATGCTCATCTAAAGGCTGAGAAGAGTCTTTGTTGATTCTCCACAGTCGGATCGCCTAATGATTTGATTTTTCATTTTCTCCCGTGGCCAGGTACCCACTTTAAGAAATCATAGCCGGAGCAGCAGTATATTTTCCCGCAACGCTGGTTGCCGCTGTGATTTCCAGCCCAACGCTAGTATGGTACAGAAATAACTGCACCAAATATGTCACATCATGAGCTGAAATGGTCAGCACTTTCCTGTAGATACTTAATCACCAAGTAGTTTCAAATTTAATACATCTGGAAACAGCTAAATATTATAGATCATTCTCCAGGAAGAGGAATAGTGTTAGAGGACTGTAGTATAACTTATATTTTTACTCTCCGAGTGTCCCCTAACCAGTGGAAATATACTGCTGCGGTGATTAATGACAAGGAACCCGCTCTGAACCGCCGTGCCTCACTATTATCAACAAATGGGCTGGAGCAGATTTTATGTAATGATTAAAGCTGCTGTTAATTTCACATGAAGGTAATGAGCGGGGAGATTGACGGCCACTGTCCGACACTCCATCATCCCTTTATAGTTAGTTTAAACGTTTTCACGACTCTTTTCCTCCCTCATTTGCATTTCGCCTCATTAGATATGGCCATTTCTGAGACTGCCCGCGATATCCATTTCCTGGAGTTAATGCATTTTATTTGATCAGCCAAACCGCCTCAGTTAACTAGCTGTCATTCTGGTCTTCCATATGACATCACTCCATTAGCACCCGCCGTGCCACCTCGGCCACCTCCACGTCCACACCCGCTGCCACCACCATCCCTACGCTGCCTTAAGCAATTACAATGCCCGACTGTCAGCGGATGCAGCGTTATTGTATTTTGCCGGGTGTTATCTGCCCCAGTTGTTCTATCTGTCTTTCACGTTCCAATATTTCTCCTCAAAAATGGCTCTTTTTGGGGTTTATTTTTCACAACGGCTGGAGCTGAGGCCCAGTGGTGAGCAATATTTGGCGCTGGGAGGGCTCAGAGTGCACGACCACGGTGCGAGGCCCCCGCCAACCAAGGGACTAGAGGTGTTTTGGAGGGCCTAATGGCATTTTGATGTTCATAAGCACAGCGGATGTGAGGAAGGGGAGGCAGGGAGGTGGGGGAGACGCTTTTTTGGGGGGAGGAGGGGAGTCAGCAGAGGACTGTCAGCGGAAGACTTGCAGAGTCCTGACAGACACAGAACGTGTTTTCTCATGTCACAGCTGATTACATTCACTCCGGAGTGGGAAAAGAGCAGGGAGGAGACAGAGATGTGGGGCCAGGACGGACGAGGGAAGCTTCCATGTTGTTCCAGATAAAGGACATTCTCCTCATACAGAAACAATAGTGGTATTGACTGATGATTTACCCTGCTGGGTCCACTTTGATTCAGCTGTGGCTGGATGATTGAGGGTAAAACTTTCCGATATTTTTGTAGATGCTTGTTTCTACCTATAAAAAGTTTGTATGTAACCACTTTCAGCATCAGGTCACTTCTTATATTCTCTTTGAAATTTCCCTGTTAGGTTAAACGCACGTTTGATTCTTTTCTTGACTCACAGATGAGCAGAAAATACGCTTCGCACAAATCCCCGAGCCCGAGCGTAGACAAATCTGCCCCCCCCCCCTCTTGCTTGCACCTCCACCACTTGTCCATTTATCTTTGCTCTTTTTTTGTCTATTGCAGGCCCCGAAAAGGAAAAAAAAAAGCAATTAAGTTTAAAACGGCCACATGAAAAGAGCAAAAACCAAGAATAAACTCCAGTTGCTTCGTGTCAGACGATTTTAGTTTCCAGGGGTCTCTCCACGGTTTGCGGGGACACTATTTTTCCCTCTATTCCTGAGATTACACGGGTTGCTGCACCAGGTGACCCTCATGGTCAAACAAGGCGACGGAGAGCCTGGCGGAGTTTAAAGACTCCCCCCTTCATACCGAAAAAGATGCATTTTTAACAATTTGCAGGCTTTTTTTCCCCCCCCACCAGACACATTTATTTTGTGTGTGTTTATCCCTGTGTATCCTTGCAAGTTTGCCTATATTAAACCAGGAGAGCGAAGCAGCTGGAGGAGGCTAAAGGTGTCAAAATGTTGTCACATGATATAATGGAGGCTTTGAATTTGCTGGCTTGAATTTTACCCTAAAACTGTTAGTTGTTTTTTTTAAATAAACACACCGACGTGAGCTTATTTCAACACTTGCGTTAAACCGGAGCGTGCCAAAAATCTTCTCAGACGCCCTTTTTCGTAGCGAATGAAAAGAATAAACCACAATGGTTAACATGCAGGCTCTACAAACTGGATGATCACTGTTTATCTCTTCCAACACATGCAATCAGTACAAATGCTAGGCCAGCTCTGTCATTTTGTGCCTCCCGCCGAGGTGTTGAGAGGAGTCACCGTGGCGGAAAATCACCTGTTTAGGTGTTGAACACAGCCTCGCCTCTCCTTATTCCTTGCTCTCCTTCCAACTGCTATCCATATTATCCCGTGCCAGAGACGCGGCAATAAAGCCTGCTCTCTTTTCACCTAGATTTACCCGAATAACATAGCATCTGAAAGGCCTATCATCGAATGAGGCTCAATGATAATATTTCAGATAAATCTGAAAGCTTCTCCAACAACCCATCACTCACACAATGACGCCGAGCGCAGCAGATTTTCAGGCAGACTCTGGGCGTGCTCGCCTGAGCAGATCACATTATCTGTGTGTTGATCTGTAGCCTCTGTTTAACTCTGTTTAACTGACCGTGTTGGCTCTTCTCTGTGTCCCCATTCACAATCGCAACGCCCTCAGTGCTGTGTTTTCACCCACACGGCTCAAAGAACTCTCAAGTCAGCATTTTACATTCACAGCCTGTCTCACCTGGGCTACCACAGCGGCCGGAGCAGCTTTTATTTCTTCTTCAGTTAGACGAAGGGAGGAGATCGTCTGCTTCTCGGTTTCTCAGTCTCACTACAAGTCGCTTCATACATGTGGTATTTTTCAGGATTAGCAGTTTTTAGGCTTTACTGCTGATGATAATGTGGGCGATAATGCTGCTTTGTGTGCGTTCTGTGTGAAAGACAAAGCTGGTCAAATAGATCATGCCCTGTGATCTCCATTTCTTTTCTTTTTTTTGCTTTTCTTTTTTTGTTTTTGTTTTTGAAAAGACATTTTAAAAGCCAAGAAAGCACTACTGGGAGCAGCATGCTAGAGGAGGATGTGGAGCTGTTTCAGCTTTCATGTGTCACCGACTTTTCAAAACATTCTCGACTGATTCTCAAAGTTTTTCCACAACAATCATCAATTCACATTCGCCTTTGAGCGTATACGAAGTCAGCGGTGATGACTCCTTTTTATCCGTCTTCCAGGAAAGCATTACTGCTGTTATTTTTTCATCACAATAAAGGTACTTTTACTACGAATCTCTACAATTTTTGCTTTTGTATAATGATAGTAATAAAGGTATAAGTATAATCAAAGTTTTTCCAGACACAAAATTGGGCTCCATACGGCACAATTGGTCCCCACATAGTTAGTAGGACAGAGACTCTGTCTTACTTTACTTAACAGAAGAATTTTCCTTTTATTTTTTTGGCTATATAATTAATAAAATTTCATCTTATCCTATCGAGACTCTTCATCCTCTTATGGGGACATTACATTTTGGCTTTTCTGGCTCTCATACTTGCTTCTAATCAATAAATACAATTTTTAAACAATGGTGACTGCACTGTGCTATGCTGTAAAATAAACCCACTGTCCCCATCTGTGTCTGTTTAAATTTGATGCTCAGTTTTTATCTTTATAAGGTCCAACTAATGCCAAATAGCTAGAGGAAATTATAAATGCACCCCAAACAAGAGCTCAGGGCTCAGGAGGATAAGCTTGAGTAAATTAAACCCCACTTAAAAGTTGCATCTGGAAAGCCAAAACCTGTTTAGTAGGAGCCAAAGTTTTCTGTACATAGAAAAAAATCCATGTGTAATATAACCACTTACACTTTTATCAGGATATGCCATTTGTCAGTACAGTCACCGTTATAAATCAGGTTTTTCCTGGGTTATATAGGAGCCTCTGGGGGGCTACTTTGTACCTAAGCACAATCGGTGTGTATGCAGTAAAGGCAGTGAGTCTGTGTTACTTGAAAGAAAACTGTGTTTCCCTGTTATTTATGACTGTCTGACAAAATGAAACCCAATTAACAAAACTGGTTAAAGAACAATAATGTTGGTTTTATTGATTGTACTTAAAACTGCTGCAAAAAATAAAAACATTTTTGCATGAAAAATCCTTTAAATATATGTCACTGGTAAGTAGTAACGTATAAATCCTAATTAACTGCTTACACTGCCAAATGCTTCCAGCCCCTAGAGATTATTAATCTGCACACAACATTTGAATTATAATTTATCAGTGTTTAGCAAGGATGTGGGTCAAAGGGCAGTTTGGTAAAAGCAAATGCATCTTTTGGAGAAAATATAAGAGTAAAGTCTTACTCTTGTTTTTTATCTTATAATGGGGACATAATGGAGATTCAAACATACTAAAAATGACACATTGTGTAAGAAATACTGGCTGCCATATGATAAGTACATGCATCTCCCATTGTTGCTTCTTAGTTGAATAAATCTGTACATTGATGCTCTTTAATGTAGCAGCACTGTAAACTCAGATAATCCTGCCTGTAGTCGATGTGCTGTAGCTGTGCTGTTTATGTTAGTCTTTATTTCAGCTTGAATTCTCTCATGCTACATATATACAGCTAAAAGTAGGCGCGCAGTTTTTCAGCGTTTTGAGATGTTCAGATATCCAAAGGACAACTGCTGGACACATAAAAGACAATCTTGCGATTATCGAGGAAAAACTGGATGACTTTCAGACGAGAGGAGGCAATATCAATCACGGCCAATTTGAGGCCACCAACATGAAATATGATTTCATAAGACAAATGCAGTGTCATTCTTAATGTGCTTAACCTTTACTGTCAATGAAAAAGTATCGATCGCTCGGTGGCATTTTTTCATCATTTGATTTCGAAAAGTGTAATAATATATATATGGTGGTGGGGTACGGTAAAAGATGAATGGCGACTGGGTGATCTCAGATGAACAGAGCTGAATTCGCTGCAGAGAAAGTGTGGAAAAGTTGATGTTTCTGGGGAGACTTTTTGTCGCAGCACGCTGTATTTTAAATCTTGTAAATAAACCCTGCTTTTAATTTAAACATGTACCCGACCAGCATTAGCAGCGGGGAGCAGGCAGCCTGCTTCTTAAGCAGTGTTTCTATTATTTCTCTATTCTGTTGAGTAATTGGGAGGTCTCCTATCTCTTCTTGGTCTTTGATCTACTTACTCAACCTAATAAGACTTTGCTCTGCTGCACTACAACCAAATCAGCAGTGCATTTTCAGCCCCCTAATAAGTGGTTAGCTTGATTTATATGGGTAATCTCAGCAATGTGGCAGAGCTCTACAACCTCTCCCTGATGCACCGAGCCTCTTTTCACAACCACAGGCCAGACCAGATGAGTCCATTACAGCGAGGGCAAAGACGGTCATTTTAACCCTCCTCTGCTTCAGCTGTAACAGTGAGTCAGAGGATTTCTGAGTCGAAGCATATTGAAGCGGTTTTACGATACAGTGATGCATGGCCACGCCGCCTGGCTCTATTGTGAGAGCGGGAAGCTGTTGGGTCATTGCTGTGGGTGGAAAGACTCGGCTCGGCCCGTGGGGAGCCCCGGGGGCCAGAGAAAGCACTTAGAGTGGTAAAATGACCACTTATTCACAGCCGCCCTCCTGTTTTCGCTGCTCCTCCCTACCCTCGAGCCTCCCACTGGGTCCAGGAGCACAAACCTCTGGGAACTATATGATGGACTGTGTAGCCCTCACTGCTGGACTATTCAGACCTCACTGCAGTTGGCCTATTCTGGCCCCACAAACAATAAACAAAAGTGTGAAGCCTGTAAACCTGCATCTGTAGGAATGTGTATTGTGCTGTAAACATCTGCACTGGTGCCATCAAACAATGTCTTCGCCCTCTCCAGATGAATGCTCTGGCCAGCCAGGCAGCGGTAGCGGCAGCAGCAGCCATGGGATCCATCGCCGGCTCACAGGTGTTTGGCAACGCCCTGTCAAACCTGCAAGGGGCCACCGGGCAGCTGGTCACCAACGCACAAGGACAGGTGAGTGCAACCAGCTTAAATATAGGACTGAATAAAAAATCCAGAGAGCTCTAGAAGATGCTGGGAGTTCATCTATCACGTATAAAAAAGTGCAGCTCAGAATAAACCGTCTGATCTTTCCATGCAGACTTCTAGTAGCTAGTCTTAAAGTTGTTTGTCTACAATCCAGTAGCTGCCCCACATCATGTTAAGCATTTTGGGAATAAACAAAGCCCTTCCTTCTTTTATCCTCACGCGCAGCAAAACGCTGACCTTGTCATATTCACAGGGTGGCTGCAGAATTGTTCCATCAGTAGCCAGAGGCTTGAACGATGATGCTTGTCATTGCAGGGCCTTATCTAATGAATCATCTTATCTCAGGTGCACACAGCACATATTAAAGGAAGATTGTATGGACCGCGTGCCCTTTCGTGCCACATCGTGTTATTTACTTTAACCCCTGTTTCATCGCTGTTTCACACTTTTACTGTATGCTGATGTTGAAGCATTTCTTAGCACAAAAACATGCTGGATTTTAAAATTAACCGACTGCAGGAGCATTTCTGAGCCACCAGTTCGACCGCGCTTCACTGCGTATAGTAAAGTGTGTCCGAACTCTTGATGCTAAACGTTGCTAATGAGACAGTATGGACTTCCCTGGCTCACAAGGTGCCTGGAGCACTGGGAACAGATCACTGTGGATATGGACTTGACGGGATGCTCTGTGCTTTTGTAGTGTCTTGGTGGCTGACACTCCCTGACATAATCAGGTCACAGAGACGGTCAAAGCCTTAGGCTACATCCTTTGCTCCCCACCTCATTATTCCGCAGCATTATTCAGACGGAGGGCTCTGAAACATGCACTGCCCTATCAGAAGGTCCTGCCCCTCCTTCCCCAAACCACAGAAGACATTATACAGGCTAATGCATACCTCAAACAAGGCTGGAGGTCTAACAAACACACACAGCGGCTTTATTTTGTCTTTACTAGAGAGCAGCTATTATCTTTAAGATATGTCTTAAACTGAATTTAGGGACAAGTTATGTGTCATATCTGTAATACATGAGTAAAAAGTTACCTTTCCTTGAATTTAAATTGTGCTATAGTCTCTTAATTCCTCTGCCAACTCTTCCAAAAGACCTTTTCATAAGCAAGCGCTCTGAGAACCTTGAGAAGTGTCAGACCTGGTGGATGTTTGGAGTTCAGTATGTTTTTAAATCTTAATTATATTGGCCCAAGCTTTTTTTTATTCTTTAAGGGAAATCAATGAGGCTCTTTTATCCTCACTGCCTCTGCAACAGTGATTAACAGTTGCGGATAAAAGGCACAATTATTAAGTCACTGTCACTCCTGAGATCTTTTTTTTTTTTTTAAACAAATCCCTGGCCGTTTTGTGAACCTCTTCTCTTCGGTGCAAATTCTTTTCTCGCTGTTTTAAAATGCAGTTAAAACTGCATTGCGCACTGGGGACATTAAGGGCTGTTTCCTGACTTAAATCCCTGAAACGATCCTGGTATGGTTAGGACAGGTTCCTTGGCTTTGTGCATGAACATCTTCCCTCACATCTCTCCCAGCATCTTCTACCTTCCACGTCATGTGCTGACGCAACAGGTAAGAGTTGCACTTGCTGTTAACCTGCAAAGTATGTTAAAACAGGTGAAGCTGAGCCACAATACCATATAGAGTTAATTGTATATGAATACAGGAAATAGAGATAGAATAGAGACAGATAGGAAACAGGAAATATCTTCTGTACAGTGCACCATTATTAGTCTGCTGTTTGAAGCTTTAATTTGCTGTGAGTGTTAGCTTTCTTTAGACTTGTATGTTGACACAAGTCCAAACTTCCCAAACATTTTCCTTCCCGAGTTTCAATTCACTGCATGAACAGTGGTGGAGAGAAAATGGGCAGAGATATTGCCTGGCCACCATGGCTAAAGACACAGATTGCCCTGGCCGGAGAGATGAGATGGCATTTCTGCGGAAACAAGAGCAGCATAATCTTAATGAGTTCTGCTGGGTGGATAGAGGCACGTTTCTCACATGTCATTCCAAGAACTGGAAAGGGAAGCAAACATGGGAAGCCAAATAAAGGCGAGAAAACGGAAAGGCATGCGAGGAGAGGGAGTTAGCAGTGAATGAGAGGAGTACCTGAAGGCTGCTTATTTATGAAATGGTTGTGTGATGAAAGAAACCGACAGCTGGACATTTTCAAATAGGAAATGATTTTATTTATCCATGAAATTCAGGCTAGCTGTAGAGTAAGAGAATTCCCTTCTGGTTGCTTCAGGGGACTGCAGGTTTGGAAGTACACAGTCGGAAAACATGAGCAGAGTAGCTTCATATATAAATATATTCGTAATAACTTTAGTAATTGCTAAAAAGACTCAAACACAGGACTATGCTGTTAACTAGATAAATTAGTTTGCCACATGAAAACATTTTCTAGCTTCACTACTAGAGTAGCTTTGGATGAATCATAGTTCAGCTCCCTCCCCCTGCTCTTTGGGCTGCCTTTCTTCTGATTGGCTGTCCCTTACAAACAGAAGATTTGAAGCGCTGGTGGGTGGGGCTTCTATGCTCACTGCCAGAGATATTCACTCATTCACTAACGTGTGTGTAGAAGTATATTTATTCAAAAATGTACCTTTCCATTTGAGAAACATGTGCACCACTCAGTTCTGTTCACACCCTTTTACTTACGCTTGCAACCTGCAGTCTGCACAATGCCCCACATTTCGTTATATGTGGAAAAAGTAAAGTGAAGTTGTTCCAATAACCAAGCCTGCACCGCTAAGGCAAAAAAGCAGGAAAACTGAAGAAACTAAAACAACTGTGTCTGAGGAGAAAGTCAGAAAAGGTGCATCTTTTCCAAGTGTTTCCTGAGGAGCGATAATGGTTAGAAGGAAAAAAAATGTTTTGACTGACAGAGATCACTCACACATAAACTGACCTAATTGTTTGGGACTCATGTTTTTAAAGGTAAATAAGGAAAAAGAGAGGTTCATTTTGCTCTACTATAACAAAGTGTCTCTTGCATTACGGTTAAATGATGGCCTTTGACCAAAGCGTTCTGCTCAACACTCACTGCTAAAAGATTAATTGTGGTCATAAAAAAATCATTGAGGTTCAGTGCTCAGAAATGAAAAATAAATAGGATTAGTTGATTCAGGACTTCCCATAAGCTTATACAACAAAGCCCTCCCTCCTGACCATAAGTTAACACCGAGGTACTTCACTACACTGTCACATCCCTGCCCTGCCCTTCCAGCCTGAGTGAAGAGTTGTGACAGCGCCACGAAACATCTGCCTGAGATATGCAGATGGTGAAGGATGGCATAGCGGGACGGGGATGAGAGCTAAGCTGTCAGTCGCCTGCTCTTTTATTATGCTTATAGAACAACCACTTAGTCCAATGACGATGAATAATTGAGCGGAACAAGTTCCCTGCCACGGTGGCATGCAAAGCGGGATCAGTGGGACTCAGGAGACACAAGCGTCAGGCAGGGCAATAAAATATGCTAAGTGGCAGAAGAGCATTACAGGGAATTTGTAAAGCCAGCGCGGAGAGAGAGATAAATTATCTCTCCCCTAATGCGAAGCAACGTAAGCAAATGAGCCGTGGCAGGGATGAATTACAGATTGTCGGCCCACCTTTCTCTCACTGATCCCTCCCTATTATGTCAAAGAGACGGGGGTAGGGGGAAGGGGGAGGTGGACCGTGCGCTAAAACACATTAGCGGTGGTGGAAACAGGAGCTAGGGACCAGAGAAGCCTGTGCCTCTGCTTTGCTCTGGGCTGAGGTGCAGAAGCTCGGACTGAAATATAAACATAAAAAGAAAGCGTCCAAGACAGTGCAATCTTAGCAAAAGTAGCTCTTTGCCCGGTTGCCAAATAACAGAATTTAGAATGATGGGCGTCTCATCCGTGTTGAGCTGCTCTCTGGTGTAATGAGGCTTGGTGGAGGAGGGCGGCCAGCGGGGGGGCCAGGGCGACTGCTGCTCAGGAGCTGCCCAGAACCAGTCCCCAGATGACATTAACCTTCATCATGGTGAAGAGGCGCTAAGTCCCCCCTAAAGCGCCACTCTTGGCCACACTCTGGCAGCTCTGAGAGCTAAAACGTTGCAGTGACACTCTGCCGCCCCCTTTGATCTGCCCTTCCTGATTACAGCCACAGAGGAGAGGAGAGCAGGGGATGGAGGGAGGGAGGAGGAGGGGTGAAGTACCCCTGGGACCCTGAGAGTTGAATTAGAGACACGGGGTCCTGTCTCACTCTCTGCTGCTCCTCTTCTCTCCTCTTATTGTTTCTTTTCTTACTTGTTCTCTCCACTTCTTCCTGCCTGGCCTGGTGTGTGTGTGAGTGGGTGAAATGGGGGTCTCTGTCTCTCAGCAGCCTCACTGCTTCTCACCAGAGACAGACAAAGACACTTAAGCACAAACACACACACACACAGAAGCACACACACACACACTCTCACAATCATCCCGGTCTTGGCCTGGTGATGGATAATACACTCAGTGGTGTGCACCATCACACACACAGGTATTCAGCGCTGACCTTTGCAGTGCGCTCCCAGCAGTCTGCTTTGGCTTCACTTGCTCTAGGCTGTAAAACCACCTCAGTGACAGATGATCAGTGGACACTTCTGCATGTTTTTTCCTCCCCGAATCACAAACAGACCAGCTCAAAAGCAGAGTGCTCTCATTAACCACATAACATGCAGATATGACCGGCTTAAACTTCATTTCCAATCAGAAACACATAAAAAAAGCCTAAAGACTCACAGCAGTAGATATCATTACAACTGATACCTCCAGTAGCGTTTAGCCTCTCCGCTCTTTCTGCTTTTTAAAACCACCCAGCTGATTTTGTCTCCTCTCTTACCCCCTTTGTAGATAATTGGAACAATCCCACTGATGCCCAACTCTGCAGGGCCCTCCAGCCAATCAGGGGGTGGCAACCCAGCACTGCAGGTACAGCCAATTACACCTCAGCTTCTGACCAACGCTCAAGGCCAGATCATCGCCACAGTGATCGGCAATCAGATCCTGCCTGTCATCAACACCCAGGGAATCACGCTGTCACCAATCAAGCCTGGACAGCAGGTAACATATATGCTCATGTACAAACACACTCTCACACACACGTATAAAAAGGAGGAAGGCTTGCAGAGCAGCTTATTACATTCTTAAACTCGTACTCCTCAAGTGATCACGAGCTGTTTTTTAAAAACTGTCGAATGAGCAACACCTAGTGGAGTCAAACTAGAGTTAGCCTGTTTATTCATGAAAGCAAAAGCCAAGGCAGCTCTGTTTTATGATAAACACCTCATATTTTTCCTGCTTCAACACTCATAATGCTCATTTGCATCACTCCACTTGGAAAATTGTAGCTCCTGGTACAATTTTCACAATGCATGCATGTCTGTGTATGTGTGTGTGCTTGTCAGCCAACCTTTCAGCTTCAGTCTCAGCGAGACTGCTAAACCCCTGCAGAGCCCAACATAAGAAAAAAAACACACCACTTTTCATCACCCCACTTAAAACTGAAACACTCCTCACTCTGTTTTCCACCTGCTTTCCGTTTCACTCACCCTCCTCCTCCTGCCTCAGTCACACTCTCCATCCTTACGATTTGTCCTTTCTGACCTGAACATGAAATATTTTGTTTTATTTAAAGAGAGGCACACAAAAACCCCAGCTCTGGTTTTCCTTTTTTTTTTGAGTTCACACTGTAAGTAGGAACACTCGAGCAAACACCTCCTCCCATTTTCGGCGAACGCGTGCAGCACCAGATGCATTCACGCCGACAGTGAAAAAGTTATTGACTTGATAATGATGATGTCAGGGCTGAATTATAGGGTAAAAGTTCACATTGAAGGCCTCTACAGTGCAGGATGGATGAACTCTTAGCGGGCGGACACCTAATTGTGGGTCCCTCCCCCCGAGAATGGCAGATCATACTCTTGAATGAATTAATGCATTTGTAATAATGTTTATGCTTTTGTCTCCACTTCAAAGCCCCGCATGTACACATTGTTCCGCGGGCATAATTTACGGTTGTCAGAGCCTGCAGTCTCGAATATTTCCAGTGAAGCTAGATAATTCTCTGAGCCTGTCAACAGTCCTGACAGTGTGTGCATCGCTGTTGACACCCCCCACCATCCAAACAAACACATGCCACAGAGAAAATAATTAATAGCACAGAAGGAGAAGGAGAAGCCTGCCCAGTTTATGGCGGAGACAGCTTTTAAGAGTGGAGACACACCATCTTGATCTTGTAAAAGCAATTCAAATGTGCATAAAACATGAAAATACACTGTTTCTTTTTTTTTTCTCCATCAGAGCACGTAGCCTGCAGATCATGAATTATGTTTGATATGGGGACTGCTGTGTCCACATGTTTTTATTTCGGATTCAGGCTGCCATTATTAGCATCAAGATGACGAGCAGAAGAAGATTCTTAATTGTTTTTCTGCAGATAGGCGATTATAAAGCTCACAGAGACAGTGGAGTGCCTGAGCTGAACAAGCTTCCTTTTAGACCCTCACTGCCAAATACAGTGGTAAACTACTGCTCTAATCTATTGAGCAGACTATTGGCACTATAGTCTGCTCTGTCAGTACAAATACTGCAGGCAGTAATCATCAGGTACAAGGTAAATCTAATTATATTCACCTTCTAAGTGGCTAATTTAATAGCTGCTGATTAATTGATTAGATTTGATATTGTGGCCCAATCACCATAATGACATGATTACTGTAAATTCTGATTATTGTGACGATGTGCACAGAGAGTAAAGCATGCTGTCAGTGTATCGTGTCAGCTCTCTCTCTCTCTCTCTGTGTTTGTGTCCAGCTGCCTCAGGCTCAGCAGGGTCAGACAGGCCCCGCATCATCTCAGCCCAACCTGCTCCACATGCCCCACAGACAGAGTCCTCTCCACCAGGCCTCTTCTTCCTCCTCCACCTCCTCCTCTTCCTCGGCTCTCAGCGTGGGGCAGCTGGTCAGCAGTAAGTGTCCAACACAGCTCAGAGAAACACGGCGCTTTACAATGTGATTTATAACGAGAGGAATTACACAACTAGCGGAATGTAGCCATGGAAATATTTTTCTCTCATTCAATACAGCCGAGTTCGAAGGTTGTCGATCGCTGAAAGAGCAACGTGTTGTCATTATCACCGGTGTTTCAGTCCACAGAACACTGCAGATTTCTCCAATTGTGAGAGATGTTTTTATTTCAAGTTGAGGCATGCTTTTATTTTCTTAAAGAATAAAAGTAACAACATTCCGTGTGTTAGTTCACATCTCAGCACTTTGTGACTTCCCTGCCATTTCTGTGGAAGTAAAACCCAACCATATTGATTAAAAGTGACTTTAAAAACAGCTACAGTTAACCAAAACTAAATTAAAATATTAACTAGACATTAGAACAAATGTACATACACAAAATATCTTCAGTGTTAGCCTTTTTATCAACACAGGGAGCAGCGGGCTTTTCTGAGACTTCTACAAAGGTCTATATCAAATGCTTTGTGTGGTTGCATTACATTATTGCATCGTTCTATACCTACAATCTTTGTTTATTATATGTTTATTTAACTTTTTTGCTCAATATGAGGCCATTTACAAGGAAATAAAAGTAGAAATAAAAGTAGAAATAATATATTTAGATGTCAACAGAATTTAGTAAAACTGAGAGAGGATAAGCATGTCACAATGATAAAATGAAATAAAGAAAAAAAGAAAAAAAATGCCTTCCCCCAAATACTACCTTAATGAAGTCAGCATCTAAGCGAAGACAAGAACTAAAAAACAACCTTAAAATGCATAAATATGATTAAAAACAGGGAATAGTGCCATTATTGAACTATATATAAAAAAGTTAACCATAAGAGTTTGACTATGCTCTGAACTTGCAGTTTAAGAAATACCAACCATAACGTACTATAATACACAAGATCTCTGTCTGCAAACTGAGCAACCTGATGTGGTAAACAGGTACATCTGAAGGTTCTCATCTATACTATACATCAATACTATGGCAGTACATTGCCTAGCAACACAGCATATGAACTACCTAACAACAGGCTAACATTACTCATTTTTAGCATTTATGCACAAATAATACCTTATAAAAACATTGTAGGGTTTTCATTTTATGACAGTAAAATCAAAAACAACTACCTAACAATAGGCTAAAAACACAGGGCAAACAAAACCCTAAAATGGGCGTGTACCAGTCGCAATAACACAAAATGCTACAGCTACTGAAAACTGATCTAAAGCAGCATTTTTAAACAATCAAAACCAAACCAAAACAAGGAAATCCAACACAGAAACCAAAATTGAGAACCAAATTTAAAGCTGTGGATTAAAAAATTTGGTGTTCTAGTTGGAATTTAAAGCAGCTGGATTTATGTAAGAATAACCAATAATAAAAAGATTTAACGATCAGGAGTTAACATAAGCTGACACAAACTCAAACTTGGAAACTGTTGCAATCTAATATGAACAGAATAAATATATATAATAGAAAACTTCTTGCAGTGCACAGATTTCACTATGGTTAGTTTTGAGTAAAGCCTTATTTAACAAATAGTCCCTTTCAAATAAATAGAATCCCTGAAAGTTAATTTAAATTTTTTTGCCCAATACTGCAACATCAATGACAGAAATCTCAGAAACAAATATATTAAAACCAGAGAAAATAAAAACAAAATCTGCATTGCTGCATTAACTACATGTTTCTCCTTTTTTTCTAATTCTAATAAACAAACCTTTAGCATCGCTACTTCACATCTTCATTACTCTCAGTGTAGACAGCTTTTGACTGATCCCTGCCTGCTAGGATTGTTTTATTTTTTCCTTTACTGTCATTTCTTTGGTTTATTAGACAATCCAAACTGGCGTCTGTTATGTAAAATGAGCATAAGTTTCATTCTGCCAGCGCGTGGGCTTTGGCAGGGCCTTATAAATCACTGGTCCACAGCCTGTCAGCGTGCAGCTATTGCCTTTAAAAACTCTGTTTTATTCAGATAAATTTCATTTGTCAGAGTCGATTCTCTTAAGCTCCATGTAAACTCATTTCAAAGGCAGCTACAATGCCACTGAATCTAATTTAAAAAAAAGTCGCCATTGATCAACTTGTTGTGGACTTTGTGTTTAGTTTATGTTTACTTGCAGCTCGGAAAATATCTTATGAGCACAAAAATCATAGCGGGCCACTTGTGTGGTAAATGAAATTAATGTTTTATGCTGAGTGCGAGCCATATCACTTCCTCTCAATATCACTTACAGCATTCATAGGCAAAGCAAAATCCCGTGACAGAATCAGAGCGACAGAAGATGAAATGCTATTGCATTCGCTGGCCAAAAACAAAGTGCCAGAAACAGATTGAAAACCTCAGGATTTCTGTTAATAGAAGGACTAACGCCAGCAATATTTTTTATTGAGTTTGTTTTAATTTTTTTTATTTGGAGTGGAAGAGGACAGCTAAACTACTGAAGCAGAAAAAAGTGCTCTCCTTAATATAATCTGGAAGAGTGTTAGGATTCATTTAAGCTAATGCAGGTGTGGATGCATATATTGCGATCAGACAGCTATTTGGAGGAGTAATGATCATTGATCTCCTTCCAAATCCTAATTTGAAGTAAACATTATTGGGTTTTGTGAAAAAGAAACAGTTAATCAGAGTACTATAAAGCAGATACTGTAGATTCATCATTGTAAGCAACAACAATAACACTGTTTTTACATCATATCCATACAGCTGCTTCCAGAACAAAGATGCTTAAATAGCCTAAACCTTTATGCCAGTGCAGAGACCTGTGGGATCAAATCACGTGTTCGGATAAATACGATGTCTGATCATCAGGTTTGCCTGGTGTCCGCACTTTCACTTTTCTGAGTCATGTTTTCCAAAAATTGGGTTAGGGTTTCCTGTCCAAATTTCTACACTACAAACTTCGTCATCACTTATTAGCACTTCAAGTAAAAATAAAAGCATAAAAGAAGTATTTTTCTGCTAAACTGAAAGACAAACATTGGCACATAATCGCACGAGTCTAGCCTGTAATTTATGGAGGCAGCATTTTCTTCCTAATTTTCCTTTCAAGCAGATAAATTGATTGTTTTACTCGTTTTTGTCCTGTCGTAATTATTAAGAGTAAAAAGTGTATTACTGTTGTAAAGAAAAGTCAGCCTCCTTTTCTTTGTTTCAGTGCTTTTAAAATTGAGCCTTTTGTCCACTAATCTGTCTGTTTTGGTGAGGCCTCTCATTATTGTGAGGTAAATGAGAAGGTCTTTAATCTTAAATCGTGTTTGGGTAAAGAAAAATATGGATCCGGCTGCCGCTAGTCTTTCAAACCGCTACGCAAATAGGCTCCAGTGGGAATGATGGGAGGACGCTCATCACTGTGAAGATGATGGGAAGCTGCGAGTCCTCCGTGTGTTCACACGTATGGAGCACGGCGCATACGCTACACGTCACTTATGAGGCACAGCGAGATGGCAGGCCCATAGATTTTTGCTTAAATACGCTTGGAGGATTCCTTTAATAATTCATTGATAATGACCAAGATGAATAATTCAGAGGCACAAACTTTGCTTTAGTAAGCAGGATGCCAGGGCACCTGACATTGATGTACAACGTGAAATCACTTTTTATTAGCGGGGAAATTCTTCAGTGAAGTTTTCAAATGTGGAGCTTCACAAACAGCCTCTCTTTGTGTAAAAGCAGGGTATCGTTTGTGAGCGAGGCTCGCCGCTGCTTTGTAGGCTTGAACTGTGTTGACTTGGGGGGTCAGATGGGTGAAATAATTTCTTTATACATTCTTTAATGTTTTTCTGAGAAAGCCAGCCTCAGAATATATGTGTATTCATACAGAGAGCTATAGTAGCACAGCACCTATCTGTCTTTCCTTTGAATTAACAAGCCATGTGTCGTCTGTTTTTTGTCCATATGCTTTTATATGTGAGATTAAAGATTTACACTTGCCAAAGCCACAACACGCCTGTATTCAAACCTCAGATGACTTTATTCTTCAAAACATCTCTCAGATATGTGTAGAGAGAAATAATAAGTTCTGACCCAGAGCAGGACTATTTTTTTTTAAAGTTGTTTAGAGGCATCATGATCGCATATGGTTGGATGTTTGCCTCATTCACTCTGAAAAATAAGGTGAGCAGAGGGCTAATAAAATGAGATGTGTGTGTTGTATTGTAGACCCGCAAACCGCCCCCAGCGAGGTGGACGGGGTCAACCTGGAGGAGATTCGTGAATTCGCCAAAGCATTCAAGATCCGCCGGCTGTCCCTGGGCCTGACACAGACTCAGGTGGGCCAGGCGCTCAGCGCAGCCGAGGGGCCGGCTTACAGCCAGTCTGCCATCTGCAGGTAAGGACAGACGCAGGGGGAAAAAATAAAAACAACTCAACTACTATTGTCTACCTGTATTTCTAATCAGTGAAAGCAGCGCAGCTTCAATGAGCTGTCGGGTGCTCTCATCCGTGTTTTAACAGGCATCGTTAACATATTAAAATACATAATTGGCTGACAAACGAAGCTCTCATGTCTCTACTTACACTCCTTCCCCTGACATGACAGCTGGCCGTCACTTATGCAAAATACATACACAAGTATTACACGGAGCACTTAAAGCATTTAATAATTACTAAGGCCCGGTGCTGTTCGCTCTGGCTGAACATGAGGGAGCTTGACGGCGATGATGTATTAATAAGACTGCCGTGTCTTACTGCTTCCACGAGGACAGTTTAGTCATAAATGGGACATTATACATTCATGAGACTATCAGACAATCAGTGTTTCGTTCCTCCTGTTGTTCCACTTGACTAACGTTTTGCATGCAGATACCAAATGAGCCACGTTTCCATTTCGAGACAGAATAATTGGGCCACATGGTGTCCAAATATTGCTTTTAAAAGAGAACTAAACGGTGTAAAATAGAAAACAAAAGTATTTTAAGTGTCCAGATTAGATATGGAAGTTAACACTAAATGGGTTTTGTTTTCCTCAAATCTAATCTTCTCCTGTTTTGCATCCATCTCTTTCAATAAAAGTCCCTAATCTTGTTTCTGTATTAAATTTAATGTCCCTTCAAAGTGCATGTGCATTTGCTGATGACCTGTACTGTTTATGTGACACGGCACTGCCACGCACCTTTAAAAATTTCATCACATCAACATCAAACAGCCGATAAAATGTGAAACACTACAGGAGCGGGGGGTTCTTATGAGGCCCGCACTAATGTTTAAAGTCGTCAAATCACACATGAAATATTTACAGCCAGACATAATTCAAATATTTATAACACACATTAAAAGCCATTAGCTTCAAAAATAAACACTCTGTGGGCTATTATTCATGCCGTTAAGACAATTTTTTTGTTGTTTGTATGACACTGGACATGATGTCCTGATGTTTTAAGTAGTGGGGCTAACTTCACATGCTTTAGTTTAGTTAACATCAACATAGACATGAAGTTTGAGGAGGAAACGGGACGTCACAGTAGCTCTGGGGCTGCGGCTCCCGACGTAGACAGTGAACAGACACTGACAGATGCTTCCATCTTGTCTGCTTTCATTGCTCACAATGTTTCCAGGCACTTTATTAGTTTATCTAAACAGGCACAGGCTTTACATGAGGGTAACATCAAGCCAGGGATGTGCCTGAGTGGCCCCTTTTGGGAAAATACGCTAAATGAAAACTTAAAGTAAATAAAATCGCTATCTTTTGTTTTTATTACAGGGTTTAAGATGGATATTTTGAATTGTTTCAAACTGCTGAGCTCAGGTTTAAAATATTTGATGGTTTAAACATATTTTTTATCCAGATATGAACAAACAGTTAATAAAAATAACAAGCTTAGGAAAGAAGAACACCAGTCATATATATAGTTTTATATGGCTCATATGATAGCTATAAACTAAATTCAGATTTCCCTAATGGTTCAACAAAAGTAGCCAAACATTTTAACATCAACATAATGCAGCCATGCAAAAACTTGCCTTAACAACAACACAGTCTAAATCAATCTAAACAAGCCGAGCAACATGAGCAGTGTTAATCTTTGAATAATTATGATGGTAACTGTCAAGATACATCATTTTGCAACAATTTTGCATTTAGAGTTTAGAAGGAAACAAGAACACAAAGTCTGGACTTGTAATAAACCTGACGTAAAAATGAGAGTAGAGTGAGGCGAGCCTGATTGTATGTATGTCCCACTCAGATAGCTCTCTGTGGGTATTGAATGTAAACCCTGCAGCAAACTGTAACTCAGTCCAAACATACAGCATGTCTAAGCAGAGCTCCTTAGGTACTTTTAAGAAGAGCCAGAGAGGCTCGCTCCCTCGTGCTGATGCACTAGAGGAGGGGAGTGCATACCCCAGCTGAGCAGCTCTCAACTCATTTTAGTATCCGCGGTTCCTGTTGATCCATGAAATGTCCTGTCTCTGGTGACTCTTCATATTTACTAATGTATTCCCCTCAGTATGGAGCCCTCCTCTTTTTCCTGTGTTTAGGAGGAGGACGGGGTTATAAATAATACCGCCTGTCGACAAAGAGAAATGCACCAACGAGGTGTAGAAACAGAGAAAGTTCATGCATGCATGGGCATCTCGGCCTCTGTTTCCCTCGCTATTAAAAACCGTCTCTTTTTGCATTGTTTGCTCCACAGAGAGCAGTGCTTCAGTATAGCTTTCTTTCTAGAGTTATTTCACTGAAAAACATTTGAAACCAACACTTTCTGTCCCTATTTATCCAATCATGTTTGGAAATGATGCTTTTAAGAGTTGATGTTGTTAGTACCAAATCATCTGTAGACCTTATTTATTGAGTATGTAGTTAAATTTAAGGTTAACTAAAACCATAACCACAGCATCTCTGGTTTGAGACTAAATTTTGGTATGTTTCATCTTGCTACCTAAATTTTTGCTTCTGTAATCTGCTATCAAATAAAGGCAAAAATCCTGAGTTAATCCATAGAATGCTCAAATCACCAGTGCAAAGAATAATGGAAAGAGGTAGAAAAGTCATAAAGATTTTTATTTTCCTGGACCAGAGAAATAAAAATATTGTAATTAAACATCCTGATTTTCCCCTTAAATAAAAACTGCTGATACTGGACTACTTTAAATGGACATGTATTTGGAAACATGTTGAAAGTGTCGTGTCCGTGACTTTCTTTCTTGTCAAAATGAGAAATAGCCACAAAACCGCACTACAACTTTTTTGGTACAGTTAACCTTTGTAGGTTTTTAGACTAAAAAACATTTGAAAATAACACTTGTGTCCCTGTCATGTTCCCATAATGTTTGGGAATAAGGCCTTTAAGAGTAACTGTTATTAGAACTGAATCATGTGTCGTTATGTCTCATCTCGTTATCAAAATTTCTGCCACTTTCCATAACCTGCTATTAAAAAAATTATGACATACTTTGAAGAAATAAATGGAAATTACCATGCTAATATCACTAGTGGTCAAAGAACTGCTCATAGCGGTGTACTGTAATTGGACACTTGTTGGAAACTTATTAAAACTGCAGCGTCTGCCGTTTCTTCTCATGTTTTTTTGTCAAAGTGACAAATAGCCACAAAACATTGTCACTTCAGCTTTGTTGATCAAGTTTTTATGTCCAAATAATATCTTCGGCAAATATTAGCTGCCCGGTTTGTGGTTTCTTTTATTAGAAACATGTACATTTTCGTACAATCAACTTTGTAATGATTACAAAACACAAACTGTCGTAAGGCTCACAAAGTCCACAGTTATGGATATTTCTTTCAAAAACTTGTTAAAGTACTAGTGTCTTTAATTAAAAGGCAAATGTGCTGTTAGTTTATTAACAGATTTTCCAAACTCTGTCATGTCTTTCATATCAAATACCTACCTCAAACTGCACTGTTGTTATTCAGTTCCATACAAGAAAAAAAGCAGTGAACACACTGATATTTGGGCTGTTGCCATTCAAACTCCTGAACAAAATGACATGATTTGAAGCTGTTGAATCCTAAATAGTTGTTCTTCCATTCTTAGTAAACATCATCTAATTCAGACTTCATATCATGTTCAAACTGCACCCGACAGTCGCTGAGCTGCCAGCTAGCATTGCTTTTTAAAACTCTGCCTTCCTCTCGTCTTACTTCCTGTGACTTGAGAAATGCAGAGAAATGGCTGAATTATGAGTAAAGTTGCAGGACTTGTAAATGTATTCTTATTAAATATAAAATGAGAGGTTGTTAGGAGATGAAAGAAAGGTTAAAAATGTATTAAATGTACATTTTGATGAATAATTCAAGCTCTTTTTGTAAATAAATGATGGTGCCATATTTAACTGCATGCATAAGTGGATTTTTTGGGGGAAGGTGGGGTGGGGGGTTTATTTCACCTGAGCAGAAGAAATTGGATATTTGGATCGTTTTCGTTTTGTGATTTTGGTTCATGAGAAATATTTAGAAGAGCAAATATTTCGATTGCTAGCCATTGGCGATATCTCCTTGTTCCACTATTGCCAGTTTGGGACAGAGAACCAGAGCCTCGTCCAGAAAATTAACACATCACTGGCAAAGCATCACCTCGAGCTGCTGCAGCTCAGGTGTGTCCAGGTGCAGGATGCAGAGTTTGTTCACCTGGATGTTAGTCTCAGTCCCTGTGGCATTCTGGTTGAGGAGACTTAAAGGCAGGCAGCTTATCCCTTGTTCTGGCAGGGCACCTAAGTAAGATTGTTTTTTCTCAATTCTCCCCAGACACACCATCCTGAGAAGCCACTTTTTCCTACCACAGGAAGCCCAAGAGAACACTATAGGTAACAGTCTTACAGGCAAACTGAACCCTGGCCTTTTATATCCTGCCAGGTTTGAGAAGTTGGACATCACCCCTAAAAGCGCCCAGAAGATTAAGCCCGTTCTGGAGCGCTGGATGGCCGAGGCTGAAGCCCGCCACCGATCCGGCATGCAGAACCTGACTGAGTTTATCGGCAGCGAACCTTCGAAAAAACGCAAGCGGAGGACCTCTTTCACCCCACAGGCACTCGAGATCCTCAACAGCCACTTTGAGAAGAACACGCACCCCTCCGGACAGGAAATGACGGAAATAGCGGAGAAACTGAACTATGACAGGGAGGTGGTGCGTGTCTGGTTCTGCAACAAGAGGCAAGCCTTGAAAAACACAATAAAGCGTTTGAAACAGCCCGACCTCGGCGCTGCCGCACCAATGGACCCTCTCACTGATTCTCTAGAGGAGCTCCCGAAATGAACGAGCTCTCTGACCAAACAGTGGAGTGGAAAAGTGGCAGCCATTAAAAACAACAAAAGGTGGATGAACTCCTCTCGAAATGAGAACTGACAAAATGTTGCCCAAGTCACCCGGATGGACAGTCATGAGTTTGCAAACGAAAAACTATGTGTTGTCAGTGTGATTACCACAATTATGTAAATTACCTTGGCGAAACCAAAAACATGAAAAAAGAGATTAATATCTGAGAATTATGTAAAAAACATACGGTGTGCTGTTTCAAAGAGTTTTTAGATTCTGGCCTTACAGACCAGACTGTCGCCCAAATTTTGGTTCCCACCAGGAGGGATTTAGTAGAGAGATCATACCAAATCGAAACACTATTTACCAAAGTCTGTTGCATCTGAATAATTTTGTAATGTAAATGTGCTCTAAATTTTTACATTTGTACTGGCAGAATCTAAGCTATATCTGTGAGGTTGAGTATACATTTTATCTTTGTCTCGCTTACTTTTTTCTTCATTGTTTGTATGTAAATATTTAAAAAAGGGAAAAAAAGAAAAATGCTGTCTTCAAATTGAAATCACGCTGATTAAAAAAAATCTCTTTTTGGACATAAAAAAAATTTAACCTTTGCTGTTAAACAATTGCATAATAATGTTGTTTGCCTCCGACTTGTGTTTCATCTGCAAATATTTTCAGTCACAGTGTAACTTTGTACAACTTTTACAGGTATTTATTAATAAGTTAATGAGATGGATTCAAAGGATGGACAAAAGAAACTAAGAAACTATGGACTGTCACATGATAACTATGACGATGATGATGATGAGGGGTTTCAGTGTCTGTCAAGTCTACTGCAGCTTTGTTTCGAGCTACTGTGTCATTCTATTGCCAAAGCCTGATAGCCAAAGAACACACACAACTTCAGCTCAAGGACTGGGGGAAGATTTTACCTTTTTATTTATCTGTTCCCACGACTTTCTCTCCCCTTTTTCTAAAGTGTTTTATTCTGTGGGTCAAGTTGAACGAAACAACAACAAAAAAAGAGTTAAAACTGTCATGTCAAACAGCTCCAAAAAGTGTCTGCCGTGATAAAAATGTATTTTCTTTTTGAGCCGATTTGCTACTGCATGCTTCAAATCACACCACATGATAAGACAGTGTATATGAATTTCACCAGGAAGGCCAAAATTAACATTAAAAATCGGAATATTCATATTTATTTTACATGAAATGAGCCAAACGTGTGGTTGAAGCATTTTTTGTTGCCACTGACCAAACATCAGTGTGTTCTTTTGCAAAGATAAATTGCTCTTTTTCCACTGTATTCTGCATTCCTTTCAACTAAGTCAATGTCATGCTCATGAAATCAAAAAAAAAATACACCATCCTTTATCTTACACCTTTTAATTTAAGAGGTTAACTTGAAGTGTTCAATTTCAGTCCACTGATTTTTTGAGTAATTCACACTCCATTCCTGCGCGCTCTTACTTTGTCAGAAACGTCAATAATCCAGGAAAAAAAAAAGAAAAGAGAAAGAAAACCCTCTTAAACCGTCACTGCAAATATTTGGCTCCTGCAAAAACCCTCATATGAAAAAATAGGTGAATGCTGAGAATAATTGTCACATGTCAGAGTGAGTGAACTTAATTTGAAGTGAGGTGAAATTTGATGCAATTTATTCAGAATCATGTGTCTGCTCGATATATGTCCTTTCATGTCACATTGGTTATCTCAGTTTTTCACTCCTTTTTGTGAACTGCCAGGTTCTTCTACGCTGCCTGGAAAACACACACCCACTGTAAATGGTAGAAAAACACTTGAAAAAGCTTTACATGTCTGTGTTTTTAAAGAAATCACTGAGGTTGTCTTGGAAAGGCAGAAAAGGCAATCGCAGACTGTGGAGAATTTCACTAAATTTTCATCTGCACATCCACAGCAGCTCCTGCTGTACTTCTTTTCACAGATGTTTGTTTTGTTTTTCTTTTCAATGCATTCACACTTACAGATTTTGTGCATTTTTATTTTGCTTCTAGAAGAAGAAAAAACACTTAACTTCAGGCAAACCTTTGGCCAAGAAATAAACCTCTGCACAGATGTTAGAAAGCAGCAGTGGATCCGTTGTGATGCTTAACAATAAAAGCTGTAACCAAAACAAAAAATAAAGGACGACACAGAAAGGAGTCATGCCTTTGCTCAACTTTTCAATGCTGGACCAAAGCTCTATAGTTATGCACATTGTACAGAGAAATAGATTCATGATGTTGACAATCTTTAAAATCTGAGAAGAAAAGGATTGAAGAGTAGAATTGTACATTAGTTCATCCAAGGTTTACCTCAGTACTGTTCTTGTGAGAATCATAAAAATGCCATACAAGCATCCGCAGGTCAGTAGAAAAGATGAAAAAGATGACAACTCTGCACTGTGTGTGTCCATGTTCACCTTCAATGGGAAGGAGAAGCTTGTGGGTTTTCTTTTTATTACGTGACACATGATTGTTTTATTTTTGTGAAGTGGTCTCCTGAGCCACATGTGAGTCATCTCTTTTATATTGTTGTAGTATTATTTCTTTTTTTGTGCCATACGTTCACCTCTCAGTTTCCACAGCTCTGTAGACCTACATAGAGGGAAAAGGAGATTACAGTAATGTTGCTCTTAGCTCAATTAGGATTATTTGTTTACCACCCTTAAATACGTTTGTGAAATTTTACTAACACAGACAAACTGGCTTGAAATTTTGTTCATAGTCAAAGAACTAGAAACCAAAGCTGAAGAGCCTGCAGAGGTTGATTAATTTTATTTTCGTTTTTATATATAGACTGAAAACTGTAATCTATAGAGCAATATCTGTTTGGTCAGTTAAGCAGCACTTTGTGTATTTCTAAAAAACAAAAATTAAAAAAAAAAAAGCTTCAAGTCTGTCACATTGATTTGTACCATAATTAGTAATAAACAATTGTTTGACATGACTTTTGTGTTTGTGTATTATGATAGAATCTGTCATTTAAGGCCAGAACACAGTAACGTGTGGGAACCTGTGATTGTTTTAGCTAATATAGTTATGCTTTAAAAATGTATAATTTCTATGAAACGACGTCCAAAATAGCCACTAGAAATATGATTGGCAGGAACTGACATTGCTAATGTGCTCAATTAATTCATAAAAATTTATTTCGCGCCACACTCTAACTTCTCTACATCACATTTTGACCAAGGACGTTAGTAAGAGAAAACTCATCTGTTGAGATGATGATGCTCGCTCTGTTTGCGCACAAAGCAGAGATGCTAAAAGATCTCAGAGCAGTGAAAGTAGAGCTAGTGGCAGCTTGCCTACCATGCTGGTCTCTCATCAGTTTCCAATCAAATACAAGAGGTTTATCCACAATGCATATGTGCAAACAAGCCGCTCAGCTTGAATAGCTCAAGCCTTTTTTAACAGGACTCAGACACTAACCTAAGATTTCTGTTGTTGGATGTCAAGCAGAGTCAATCCTGCTTCCAGAGACCACAGGCAACAGCAGCCACAAGATGACAGGAAAACACCCAATAAGCACTATAACAGAACAATGTTTGAGAACAAAGGGGAGAGAACATGTTCACAGTGGTAAAATTGTCTACTTTTAGATTTCACTAGGCAAGTGCCTTGCTTGCCTCAATGGAAATTGCACTGATGTTTTTAACATGTGCCGTTCTGACTAGAGAAATGTTTTCAATTTCACAAAACAGCTATCCGACACACAATTATGTGCAAACCCTGCCTGTAATAAATCTGTAGCAGGACAGAAGGCTGAGCATGAGCCTGAAAATTATGCTCAGGGGGCTTTTTATGGGAATTTTCTTTTGTATACATACTGTAATTTCCTGTCACCACCTGTTTTGTTCTTGGTCTCCCCCTGTGCCATACCATTAAAAAACACCCTGGAAGTCCCCCTTGATGGCAGATAAATTATCTTATGATGTAGAAAAAAAAACATTCACCTAACTTGACAGTAACTAGCTTAGTAATGCTGATTATGCCAGCTCTAAATATTGCATTATATTTAAATTGGCTGGGGATATTAAAATAGAAATAGGACAGCAATTTTTTTCATTATAAATTTAAATGTACAATATTGAAGTTTAATGCATTATTTAGTTCAGTCTAGGCAAGTAAGTGTTTTATTACACATTAATACAAAACATACCACTTTCTTTAAAAGCACTTTAAAAACCAACAACGAGACTGTTCAAAGAGCTATGCAGTGAAACCAAACATTAAGGACAAACACAGGCCAAGATAAAAGATATGGGGACGCAAAGAAGTTAAATAAAAGAGTACATAAAAACTGAATTAAAGTCACAGTCAGCACTGGGTCAAAAGTCAGGAAGTAATTTTTTTTATAACTTTATTTAATACACTATTATATCTACATGGCAGAAACTCAATTCATTTAGGCATGTAAAAACGGTAAATAAGACCTGCTGAAGTTCACACTGTGTATCAGAAATGTTCAGGGGATGAAAGGTGATTTAAGCGACTTGGTTGTTGGTGCTGGCCGCTCTGACTATTTCAGAAACTGCTGATCTACTTCCCACACAACCATCTCAGGGTTTAAAGAGGATGGTATAAGAGAAAATATCCAGTGAGCGTAGGTTCTCTGGGCAAAAACGTTTCATTGACATCACAGGTCAATTTCAATTTCACAACCTTAAAACAGCTGCTAAATTATCTGCAGGGGGGGGGATTGGGGCCTATCCCAGCTACCATAGGGCGAGAGGCCAGTCTGTCGCAGGGCTAACACAGAGAGACAGACAACCATTTGCACTCACATTCACACCTACGGGCAATTTAGAATCACCAGCTAACCTGTACCAGGAGAAAACCCACGCAAACACATGCAAAGTCCACATAAAACAGCTCAGGCCTGATGGTGGAATTAAATTCAGGACCTTCTTGCTGTAAGGCAACAGTATTAACCACCGTGGCACTGTGCTGCTCTGCTGTTAAATTAAAAATTCTAGCTAACCTCCAGCTAACGGCAACTAGCATAGGCGAGTAGCAGTTATAAGCCACATTAGCTTATGTCTTTAGTGCAATTTATGCAGTTTAGATTGATTTTTGCCTATTTATTTCCCTGTTGGTTAACCTGTTTGTTATTGTACATATTTTAATTGAAATTAGGTCATTATGGAGAAAAAAATGTAACAAGCTAGCAGAGGGTAGTACCATCAGCGACCATTTTGGCTTTGTAAGTACAGTTTGCTCTATTTTTACACAAAATATTTAAACGATACTAATCATTGACAGTAAATACTCTGAGTAAATGTAATCACGTTGAAACAAATTTTTTTTGTTACACTATATTTTCTCCCGAATACTGTTGAGCTGAGTATTTTGTGTTTCAGGGTACAAGGTGCTGTCGAGTTCAGAGTTTTGAGCAACATACAAATATTTTTTTTAAAAACATCTCTGATTCTCCTTTCATCTTTTCAAAGTCGGAGTTATTGAGAGTGCCAAATAAAATCAAACTTGTCCTGACTCTCTCTCTTTGGGAGGTCATGGTCAAGTGCATCTTGAATCACCCCGAACAAACTTCCACATCAGAGGTGATGTAGAGTTATTTGACCCGTTTGACCTATTGTTAATGGAAGGGTGGATGAATGCATGTAACTGGCCATTTAAAGTGTTTTGATGAGAGAAGACGCTGTAAAAAAAAGAGTCGCGTATTTTAATACTTACCTCTTTATTTACATTTGCTTGGGGTCACCAGAGAAGAATACGTGTCAGGTTTGCTTCTCATCAAAGCTTCATGTGTTCGCCTCACCAAATAACAACAAGACAAGTGTAAAGAAGGAGAAATATATAAATAAACAGGGAGAAAGCCTTTTGAAACTAAACTCAAAAGTTTGATACAGCTTCCCTGTCCATGATGCCTTTGAAAAATGGGCAGGCTGCTGAAAAGAAAGTAGTAAATAAATAAATAATAATAATAAAAAGCACAGACAACATAAATTATTAACATTAGACTGAAAACTGATGTTCAAGATGCTTTTTCGTCTTCCTTTCAGCCCTCTCTCTCACTCCCTCTCCGCCCTTCATTTCAAAACGCTGGATGTATTTTTGAGTAGCGATGGCTGAGGTGTACGCAGCTCGAGCGAGTTATTTGATATTCTTTTGTTTTCCATCCGCGCCATTTTCATTGTCTTTGCCATTAACAATGTAATTGTGCAGATGCAGCTCCTGACCCATATCTGTTTTCTCGAGCTGTTTGTATTCTGCTGCTGATAAAAGTTTACTTTCCATCCTCTCTCTGCAGCAGCACCACACGGCTTTTGATTGAAGTCTAACGGCTCAGTTAAAAGGAGCTCTCATCATATATTATGGAGTAAATGTCGAGCTTTTTATCAGTCATGAATCGGTCGTGAATAGGGTATGAATGTGTCACGCTGACAGGTTTTGTTCTTATTTGTGCACAATTTTTAAGTTTTAACCACTTAAATCTTGTTGAATCAAGAACGCTGAATCCTATTGCTAAAGCCTGTCTGTTGTTGATGCTCTTCATACTTTTTGTAAAGGGAATCAAACTATGTTCAGACATCATAAACATTTGAAAGTGTTTTTTTATTAGCTGATCAAAGGAATGTATACAAAGGAATCTCCTCACACTCACAAAACTGTTCAAAAAATGATATGAATAAACTTGGAGCACCTTTATTAATGCTCTTTCAGTTTCAGCTTAGGATACTGTATGTCAGAATAAGACAAAATAGAAGATAAAAGTACAAAGAAAACAGCAAAATCAAAGGTTAAAATGTACAAAGCTGATCATCTTCATAAAACAACCTCTTTTTTATACGCTTGCCAGCCACTTTTACCTGTTCAACTGCTCATTTACGTAAATATTTAATCAGCCAGTCACATGGCATCAGTTAAATGCATTTAGACGTGTGGACATGATCAAGATAACTTGCTAAATTTCAAACTGAGCATCAGAAAGGGAAGGAAAGGTCATTTAAGTGCTTTTGAACGTGATGTGCTCCAGTAAAAATATCCAGTGAGTTGCATCTCTCTGGATGAAGATGCCATGTTGATGTCAGAGGAGAAGAGGTCAAACTGCTTCAAGCTGATAGGTTGGTAAGTCAAATAACCACTCGTTGTAACCAGAGTAACAAATAGTTATTTGAGTTTGTTACAAAAGTAACAAGTGGCATCTGGTGTGGTCTTCTGCAGCAGCAGCAGAACACCACACCAGATGCCACTCCAGTTAGCTAAGAACAGGAAACTGAGGTTACGATTCATTATGGGTCGCCAAACTGGAGAGTAACACATTGGAAAATCTTTCCTGGTCTAATGAGTCTTGATTTCTGCTGTCACATTCAGATGGTAGAGTCAGAATTTAGTGTAAGCACGAAAGCATGGATGCATCCTGCTTTATATCATCGTGTAGGGGATATTTTCTTGGCACATTTTGGGCCCCTTAGCACCAACTAAGCATTTTTAAAACTCTACGGCACATTGGATATGAAGCCAACCTATCTGCAGCAACTGTGTGATGCTCTAATGTCAATATGGACCAAAATCTCTGACAAATGTTGTCCAGCACCTTGTTGAATCTAAACAAGGTTTAGAAATTAAGACAGATCTAAAAAAAACAAAAGTGCCTGACCAGGTACTAGGATGGTGAAAAATAAGGTAGGTTTGGTGCCCCTGGTAACTGAGTATGCAATAAAGCTGAAACAGTTAGTCAAAAAACTAATAAATAAGTTATTGTAAAATGATTTTTGTAGATTTTTAAAAAACAAAAACTCCCATAATCTAACCTTTTTTTTCCAGCTTCCTTTCTAACTTTAGATTTTAGAAAAAGACCAAAGACCTAACTGATTACATGGATTAGTAATGTCTTCATTAAAAGTATATTAAAATGATACTTAAAAATTTAGTTTGAACATACTTACTTTAGTGTGGGTCAAGCTTCTGACATCTTTTATATTTTAAACTTTCCAAACTTAAGAGTTGACAAATATAATTCTGTACTGTATTTATGTTTTTTACCAACAAACACTTCTGAGCGTTTAGGATTTTATCGTAGATTGAGTTATAAGCGAACTCCTCTGAGTGTCTAATGAAGGATATTAAGCATAATAAGTGAAAATGCTTTTGCAGTGTTTCACAAACTCTCTCTCACATGCCCAAATTCATAAGCCAAAAAAAGTTCACGCTCTCCAATTTTTAGCATTTGTTAACAATAAAAAAATCATCTAAGTTGTGTTTTTTGGTAAAATATCATTTTGTTTTCCCTTCAAGTTTTACCCCCCCAGTCATCCACGCCCCACTAGTGGGGCCCCTGCACCCCACAGTTTGAGAACCACTGGCTTGGAGAAATACACAGTAAAACAAAAGGAAGACTCAACACGTATTTTGAAGAAAACTCTTGGAAAACCTACATTTGATTCTTTTCTTCTTTCTTTGCTAAGATCTAAGTGCAGAATACAGTAGTCAGAGGCCTTTGTGGTCTGTGATGTTTCTAGTAAAGACAGTCGCCCAGTAAAGACGAGTTTTGATCTCTGAATCTTTGTGAATTATTGTTTTTTATATATGAATATATATATTTATTTCTGAACCTGCAGAAGCTAGCAGGAGCAGCTGAGGTCTCCTTAAGAAGAATTTAAAGTAAAACTGTAAGTCCTGTTTTTGTATCTCAGTTTTTTGGGGAGGTTTTTTTTTTGTCTTCTGAGCAGATTCAAAGTGAAGACTCTTGACTGTCTGACTGGTTGAAATAAAACATTCCTGTTCAACCTGCAGCCACCTGAAATTGTCCTGAATGGGGAGAGGGAGCAGAAATATAATGACATGTCGGCGCTCCAAATGGATTATGTTTCAATATCAGTCAGGACACAGAAACAGAAAGGTGGAGGGAGAGAGTGCATGTGTTGGATGCAGATGGTTTTAAATTGCTGCCTTTGTTTTCCATCAGGCATGATGCATTCACTTTCCTTATCTTTCAGACAATGCGCGGTGGGCTGATGTTCTGGGTAAATGAACTGTCTGTATATCCCTCACCCTCCGCTCCTCCGCCTTCTTGTTTTCACTTCCTCCTCGGGGTTGAGATGTTGGTACACTGACTGTGAAGCCCGAGCTGCTCAGGCGTCTCCCACTTTGCTGCTCTGCACACCCAGATGCCTCTGGGGGTGCAATTACCAATCCTCACATGCAATCGAGGTTGGCCATGCATATGATCCCTTTTGCTTTCACTCTTGTTTCTGTTTTGGGTTTTTTTTCCACTGCCCTTTTTTTCAGCGTTATTAGCAATGACACAATGCGAGGTATTTGCAGGTAGAGGAGTTAATAGCCTGGTCTTTACAGAGACACCTGTCTGACTTGAGCAGCTGATTGCATCGGCCCATTTAACTTTCTAGCAGCCCGGGTTTTGAATGCATGTCTTTAGGCTGTGATGTCTCTGTTTTAGAGCGGGAGTGTGTTTGCAAAGTACCACGAGCAAACCTGGGGAGAAGCTGCAGCTGCGCGCCTGCTCACTCTGCTTCCCACCTGCTTCACACAAACACGATCTATAAAGAAAATGGTCAATAACGCTTCGATGAATAGTTCACATCCAGCTCTTTGATACAAGCTTTTAGACGTAAAAATACAAATACTGAATGCATCACTTTGAACAGAGTAAGCAGCCAAACACTTGGATATTTGGCAAAAATAAAATAAAATAAAACCTTTATGTGTAATATAGCTGAAGGCCCCAGCACTAACTCATTTTTGTTCCTGATTAAATACATAATGTTACTTTGACCTTGCATTATACTTTATTATACCTTTACAAACATTTTTGAAAGAATAGGTGAGTGTAAAGAGCTCACAATTCAAGTGTGGAGCTGTTTCAGGGTGCTGCTCTTGGAACAAGTCAGTTTGTGAAATTTCTTCCCTTCAGCTGTAAGTGGTGTTATTGTAAAGTGGAAGTGTTTAGGAACCACAGCAAATGGACACAAAACTGCAGATCACATAAAGTTACACAGCGGGATATGAGAGTGCTGAGGTGCATAAAGTTTTTGTGCATTAACATCAGCACAAAAATTGTGTGCAGGGAGCTTCATGGCGTGGTCAGGCAGCTCCTGTAGGTGTAACAAGTAGGTGATGCAGTACTTTTGAAAACAGAGTAATACATTCAACAGTATGCAGCAAAAAGAAAGTGGACTTACACCAATCAGGCATAAGATTATGAAGCGAGTAGGATATATTAGGGAGCAAGTGAACGTTTTGTCCTCTAAGCTGATGTATTAGAAACAAGAAAATGGGCCAGTTTAAGGATTTGAGCAAGTTTCACAAGAACCAAAAATGTGATGGCTAGACGACTAAGTCAGAGCAACTCCACTGCAGCTCCTGTGGGGTGTTCACAGTCTGCATTGGTCAGTATCGATGAAAAGTGGTCCAAGAAGGAAAAGTGATTAACCAGAGACAAGGTCATGGGCAGTTGAAGCTCAGTGGTGCAAGTGGTGAGCGAAGGATGGCCCGTCCGGTCCGATCCAACAAATTGTTCTGATAGAAACAATAGAAAGGTGTCAGAATAGACAGTGCATCAAAGGTTTTTGTGTATGAGGATGCACAGCTGGAGACCAGTCAGAGCGCCCATGCTGACCGCTGTGCAGCACCAAAAATACCAACAATGGTCATGTGAGCATTAGAATTGGAACAGGGAGTAATAGGCAGGTCAGTGCTGTTCTGGCAGCAAAAGGGGCACCAACACAATATTTGGCAGGTGGTCAAAATGTTGTGCCTGATTGGTGTAATCCTCCAAACTTTAAACAAATATATCCAATTTTCTTTGTTTGAAAAGTGAAGTTAATGTGCCAGCAGGGGGCGACTTCTGTAGGTGCAAAAAGAAGTTTGATTGATGACAAGATGTCCCTGCTACACACTCGGCCTATGACTTTAGTAAATACTAGTTTCACGTCCTTCTGAACATAACATGTTATCTGTTTTTTTTTAAATATGGACCCCACCAGAGTCCAAAAAACAATAAAAACAATAAAGTTGGGTATGCTTTAAGATGGGACTACAAAAAAAAGGTGAGTCTAAGGCTTCATGACATGACTTCACTAACTGGCGGATGATGTCACAGTGGCCATGTCCATCTTTCGTATACAGACTATAGCTCATATGCTTTGCTCCAAAAAATTCACTCATAATTTTACAATTTTAATGACACAGGTGATCTCTTTGAAAATGCTGTTACTCTGAATCTGGTGGCATTCATTTAGAAGTTGCTGGCATAAGTAGTAAGACAGATATTAAAGTGGACAAGTAACACTTTTTCTGAGCAGGTTTAATTGTGTAATAAGTCAAAATCAAATGAAATAAAACATTTGGTCACAAATTTAAATTGCTGTATCAGTTATACAGCAATTTCAACTGCGGACCAGACAACAAACGACGGAGGCTCCAGAAAAGTGCAATCAAACGATGAGTTTATTAACACAGGAGAAGAAACATCAGCATATGTCTTCTTCTGACAAAAATACAATGGATGCAGGTTTTATAGCAATGAGGATCACGCCCCCACATACACGTCAAGTACAGGTCAAAAATACATTGTTGACACAGTATATCTCTTATCTCAATGGGTTAGGACTATTTATATATATACTGTATGTAAATAAAGCACTTAAGATCTTGCCACCTTAATTATGTCTGTACAGTCTCTTAGAGCAGAAGCCATAGCAACGCTGAGGGCATGCATCCTTTGTCCTCTGACAGATGCCTTGGCAACTAAGGGAAAAAAAATAGTTTATTTCTCTAAACATCAGATTTTCTCCAGAAAAAGTCACGACTACACTAACCGGATCTTTCTTTTATTTAAAATGGATAAACTGGAATTTAATCCAAATCAAGATTTTTTCCTTTTTTTTAATGGAAAGAAATCACCAGATGTATGAGCACAAGCTTTTGCCTTTGCTTTCCATACTGAACACCACCCCCCCCCCCCCCCCCCCCCCCCCCATCTGTATACTGGAAACACTGGTGATTTGGATAACACATATACCATATTTATGCATAAAGAGTTTGGGGACTCATAGTATCCATTTAGCACTAGGAAATGTGCTGCAAACTTGTGACCTAATCTCATGACCAAACAGAAACGCCGCTCCATATGTTGCTTGAAATGGACGACCATGAGTTACACGCGGCAGATTAAAAAGTGAAACAGTTTCCCTTCTGTCAGGTAGTTTGTAAGCAGCACGTGAAAAGCCCCTCTGGCAAAGTGCAACTCTTCTGCGCATGGGTCATCGCAGCTTTAAGAGCTAGAGGAAAATGACTGGCCCTGCCCTCCATCATCCTCTCATCCCACTGACCTCTACGTAGGGTATAGTATACTTACAGCACACACAGAAGGGGAGAGGGAGAGAAAAGAGAATGATTGCATATCTGAAGGCATCAAGAGAGCGGATATGGATGGGAGAGGAGTGTGACATGGTCGGACACATCTTTGCTTTCTTATTAGTGAAGGCCTGCGCGGACACTTTGGGCCTTTTTTATGGGGCCATGATGAAACCCCTCTTCGTGCATCTGCAGAAAATGGCCAGGGGAAATCACAGATGAGAATCACTCAAAGACAGGCAGATGTCAACAGGCCCATAATGATAGCTGATGGCCCCAGAACACTCTCCCTTCTTCCCCTCTCAGCCTCACCTGCCCAAGTTGCACTATCCTAGAAAACATAATTAGAGGTAAAACAGAGAGACGGAAGCTTTAGCTCTCTGTTTTCTGTAACCAGTGCTCTTTGTTTTATACATCAGGGAGTCCTTTTTTTTCTCCCCCATTCCCAATCTCTCTTTCACTTCGTGGAGAAAAGGAGGAGGAGGAGGAGGAGGAGGAGAGCTCCCTCTGTGAGACGCCAAGGTGCTCCCAGTCCATTGTGCTGCTGGCTGTCAGGTTAAATTAGGGAGTACAGGCTCCGTGAGTGTAAAAAAATCAATACTTGATGGAAGATTGCTCCCCGGAAAATCTGTTTTGATTCCAGGATTAATTCTTGACCAAAGGCTCCTGCAAAATGACATGCCATTAGCCTGAAAATGAACACATTCTGCAGTGGAAATTGGATGGAAATGTGTCAGGTGATTGCCCCGGCTGGTTGTTTTGACTCTTTGAGCGAGGGGGACTGAAGGTGTGGCTGCCGCGAATGAGGCCTCCGGGCCGACTCCATTTCCAGAACAGAGACAACTCCACCGTGGCCTCAGAGTATTCTCAAGGCCATTGTTGTCCACGGCTGCAAATGCACTCCACCAAGGTGAAATGCATTTACCCGCTGTCCACTCTCTCCTGTGTTTTCCATAAAGCGTGGCATGAAGAATGAGAAAATCTGAAAATAAAACAAGGGGCTTGTTTTATTTTTCCCCCATTTCTCCCACTCTCTCTTCTCAACAGTGGGAAAAAGGGAGGTGAGATGCATTATGGATGAGTGAATAATGTGTTTGTCATGACGGATGACATTTCTTTCTTTGAAAACTTAAACAGGAAGCTGTAAAGATGCACCGGACTGTGATTCGAGCAGCAGCGTCTGAGTAGTTTCTCACACTCTGAAATTATGTTTTATTGTGAAATACACAAGATTCATTTATTTTGCATTTATATTGTTCCATATTTTGCTAAACAGCTGTTTTTTAAATGAAAAAAAGAAGAGGTGGGCAGATCGATCCAAATAATGATAGTATCGATACCAATGCTGATATTGGTATTAGTTCGATACTAACATGATAAGATCGATACTTTGTTTCTGTCCTTGAAGATCTTTTTTTAATAAAAATAAACCTTAAACAGACACTATGAAAAATGTCTGAACCATTTTGTGTTGAATGTCAGGTCTACTTTATTTATAGTATGTAGCACATTTACATTCACAGTTTTAAAAAGCATGAACGGCTGAAAGGTGTGTTTGTGGTAAATAATTATTGTGAACATTTTAAATCACAGGGAATTAGCGGTCAATCAAATGTGTTCACAATTTGCAAATGAATGATGATTCATCTGATAAATCATAACACACTGCTCTCACCTACATAAGCTGGTTTCCTAACTCAAAAGTGTCAATATTGGTACTGGTATTGGCAATAGTGCTCGGTATCAGATCGATACCAAAATTTGCAGTAATGCACAGCACTAATAAAAAGTCCTTTACAACAAGTCCTGAAGAGCTACATGGAAAATTACATTATTGTTTATTTTTCCTTCTTTGTGTTGTTCTGGTTTTTATATGATCTTGCTATATGCCACATATAAGCATATGCCACACCCAAGCCACGTTTTGATTTATTATTTGATTTAATTGGGATGCTGTAAGAATTTTCACTAATTGCTGCCTCTCCAAATAATCCTCTCGACAGTGCATAATTACAAACACTAAAGAAACGCCCAAACCCATATTTTTAATCCTTCCATTTTATCTTAAAAACCTTGCAATCAAACATGATGATGGTTTACATACTCAAGTATGTATAAGTATGTTGCAGTTATTAAGTAATAAAACAAAATAAGCAGTACTGACAGATGAAGCATCCTCTGTGTAATTATGATGATTTAAAAAAAAACCAGATAAAAATATAAAAAGAATTAGAGGACGAGAATAAAGCAAACAGACTGCAGGAAACCTGAGCTGTACCACAGTGATGATGGTGATGATGATGGTCTTGATGTAGTGTGTGGACCACACTCAGTTTTAAAGTAGGTCTTCAGCGCCCTCTGCAGGCTCAAACTGTCAGTGCCTGCTGGGTAAAATCACTAGGTGGCAGTGCGCACCCTAGGCTGTCATTTTACACATCAATACCACCGAAGAAGAGTGTTCTTTAAAGGGAAATTCCACCCTTAAAATAAGACCTTCTTGAACTGACTTTTGGTTCAGGTGTATGCATACAAACCATCACAGACAGGCTGTCAGTGAAGCAGAAGCTCAGAATCTTCCTTTGCACAAATTGTTTCCTTCAAGTAAAGCAAAGATGTAACTATGCAGAGCATGAATGTGAGATCAGAATAATTCATCTTATCTGTAACTTGCTTGGGATAGACTGGTGACCTATCCAGGGTGTGGATAGCTGTATTTTTTCTTTTCTTTTTTTCTTTTTCTAATTTTTACATTTATTTATTATTGGTTTTCATTATCTTGGAATTTTGTGTGTTTTGCGTTTTGTTGTTGTTGTTTTTTAACTTTTAGTTCTTAATTTTAAGATCACGCCCAGTTTGATCAATATACTTTAACTTTTTACTTTATGTCACAATCACCTGTGTCACTTTCTGACATGACATTTTAATGCAAGATGGACAAATAAACGTTTTCCTATTAATACATATACAAAGACTTGTATAAAATTTATCCTTTTATACTCTTCTTTTTTTATTGTTTTCTTACAGGTTATTGTGGTGGGGTTTTTTTTGTTTTTTTTTGTTTGTTTGTTTTTTTAATTTCCTCCCGCAGCTCCTGAATTTGGACACACATTGGCCCATGAACTAAAATTAGTTTGGCACTCCCAGAAGAGGCGGGCGGATTAATCCAGATATCGATAGCATTGATACCAACAATGGTATTGGTATTAGATTAGTGTGAAAGGATTAAAACTTTGTTTCTATCCTCTAAGCTTACTATGTAGCTCATTGAATTATGTTAAATTATTTCTTTTGGAAAAATATACATATACCTCAAACACACACTATGAAAATTGTCTGAACCTTTCTATATAGATTTTCATGTGTATTTTGTTTATAGCCTGTAGTACATAATCTATACAAGTTGAACCAAGGTGCTTCAGGGATGGGTACATTTACATTCCAGGTCTCCATATAACCCAGCTTCAAAATACATGAAGATCTGACAAGTGTTTTGCTATGTTAAGTAAGTACTGTAGAAAGTAAAAATCACAATGATTTAGCGGTCATTAAAATGATGATGATTATCTCATCATAAATCATGACACACTGCTCTACCCTACATAAGCCGCCTTTATAGATTAAAAGTATCGGTATCGGTAGCACTGCCGTTGAATTGCATGACTAACGGCTTTTTGTACTCCAGGCCAGAGGGTGGCGCGCACGCACATACAGTTTTCCACCGAGGATAAAGCGCGCTTGCCGTAGAAGAAGAAGCAGGAGATAGCTTAGATGCTAGTGCGTTTAAAACGGTGTTTTTGCTCTTAAATCGTCATGTCCTGGGTTAAAGCTCTGCCTTCGAGCGGAGAAGATGTCTTCGACGAGAGTGCGGACGAGCTTAGTTTACAGAGTAAGGAGTGGACCTCCAACATGAAGAAGCGACTGAAGGTAAAGTTAGCTCACATCAAAAACGGATCCTGAAATGTTCACTCACACCGGCTCTGCGTGCTAAACGTCCTGTGTGTGTGTGTGTGTGTGTGTGTGTGTGTGTGTGTGTGTGTGTGTGTGTGTGTGTGTGTGTGTGTGTGTGTGTGTGTGATGTGGTGTTCTGTCCTTCTGTGTTTAACTCGCTCATGTTTTCTCTCAGGACGGGTATGTGGACGGAGTTGATGCCGGTGAGGAGGCCTCGCTTCAGGTGGGATTCAACCTGGGCTTCAAGGAGGGAGCAGCTCAGACTGTGGCTGTGGGACGACTCAGAGGAATCGTCAGGTAAACCATCAATAACATCATACATCTGCACCGCATGTGACTTGTCACGTGATATTGTTTTCCTTACAATAACATCTAATAAGATGTCACATATTAAAGTGACATCATTTTAAAGGGGTTATACACGTGTCTATTTAAAACTTAATGATATACATGGTTTGGGCTCCTTGATTGCACATGTATCTCATCCAGCCATTGTCTTCTTCTTATCCAAAGTTGAGTTGCAATGAGAGTAGGTAGGGCTAAGCAGGGTATCCCTAGCTCCTAGTCCCCAGCCACAAGTCCCAGATCCTCCTGGGGGATTCTAAGGCATTCCAGGTCAGACAGATATGTAATCTGTCCAGCCCAGTGTATTCTGGGTCTACCCTGGAGTCTGCAGACTTTTTTTTTTTTTTTAATTTTAAATCTGTTGCCTTATTTTATAATTCGTGGAAACGAATTATAGTTTTGATTAAAAGTTTGATTAACTGTATTGCCCCATACACGGTGGCTTGAAGTTGTGATCATATGTCACTGTCACACCACTTACTGGTGACCTCCTGAAGTCAAGTATCAGTAGCTGCGTTTACATGGAACAGACTACTCTTATCATTGTCCACACACACAATTAAAGAGGACTCTTTTTTTTTTTTTTTTAAATAATTGGGTGGTTTACACATCTGATCAAACGATAGAGACCATACCTCCAGGTTCTCTTCCACCATCTCCCTCCTCTCATTACAGAGACTCCTGCCTGACCTCATCTATCAGTCCATCCACCAGTATTGCACAAATAAACATTAAATTAAAATGACAAAAATTGGCAGAGACTGGCTTGATGATCTCACGAAAATATCAAAAGAACATCCAAATCCAGGGACTCAATTCATGAATTCTGTGGAGGGAATTTTCACCCTAAGCTCACTGCCACGTTCAAGAAAAAAAGAGTTGAGGTGATTTGAGCTTTGTGGCATGGTGTGTTATCCTGCTGGGTAAACACAACAATTTAAATGTTGCTGGTATTAATAGGCCCAAAGTGTGCCAAGAAAATGACCCATGCTGTTACACAAGCAGCAGCCTGAACACTTGATAAAAGGTGGGCTTGACTCAAATAGGATGTGTATAAAGTAGCCAATAAGGCACCAACAGGAATGGACTCTGCCTATAATCATGTAGTTTAGAGTCAGTCATTGTCCCTGCCAATAGAAACTGTCCAATGAGAAATTTTTACAGAGTGATACTTACATTTTTCCCCCTCAGTTTCTAAAAAATCATGAGATTGTAATAAATAAAAGTTGTAAAAAAAACAAAAACATACAATATAGGTGCTCAATGAAGGAAAAATTAAGGATAAACAATCAAATATAACAGACAGCATCCACAGTGAAATCTCAGTAATTGAGAAGTCCTCGTTCATGCCACATGGAAATCCTCTCAGAGGTTTCAGCCTCATTCTTGCACAGAAACATCCTGAGTCTCTTTTGTACCGACTGTCATTGAAGTGTCCTTTGTGTGCCATTGAATGTGACTCTGTTGTTTCTTTGTGTCTCTCAGCGCTATATGGTGCTGGTGCCAGATCCAGCATCCGGAAAAGCCCGTCCCATCCTCTGTGACTGACCTTCTGCACAGGGTCACACAGCATGAAGACAAAATAGCGAACGGTATCAGGAACGCTCTGGAGAATCCTCCGCCCAGTGTGAGCGACGTCTCCGAGAGCATGGAGGACCTGGAGGTGGAACGGGCAGACCGGGGCTGCTGCGAGCAGCGCTGTGAAGAGTCGGACTGCTGTAGGAAGGGAGAGACAATGGACTTGGACTTTCCTCACAGGCCAGAAAGGATCTGCTCGGGGTCCACTGAGGAGCTGCTCCTCCTCATGCAGTCCTGCGTTGACGTGGTGTCAGAACTGGGAATGCCACAAGAGCTCATCGGCCACATAGAGGAACTGAGGAAGCTGTAGTGACTGAAAGGGTTCGAGTGATGACTGAAACTGTGACGCTAAACAGGCTTGGTGTGAAGTTCTTTCTCACAAAAAAAACATGAAGATGTATATAATGTTTTATATACTTATGGATTTTTATATTTTATCTAAGATATTTTAAAGTGTTTGGAAATAAACTGAAATTTCCTGCTGCATGTTTGGATCGTTGCCTCTAAAATGAAAATAGTCTATAGAACTCAGTTTTTAGGAAATAATTCAGTTAACTTTCAGTATCCCAGAATGTCTTAGCAAATGAAATGACAGAGATAGAGCCATCAGTATTGACCTCCATGTTTGTTGTTAGGTAGGGGTGTCAAACATATGGCTCCAGGGCCAGAAATGGCCTGCCGAAGTCCAGCCAGTTCTGAAAGAAGTCAAGATTGTGGACTTTTTCCTGTATTTTTATGATTTGACAGCCTTCTTACTGACAAAGACCTCACCCATGACCTGCCTAGCAATCAAAGTAATGGACAAACCATGACATTAATAGAAAAGCTCTCGTGTTTTCACCGTTTTCAGGTTGTTTTCTTTGAATTAACTGGATAGAGTGCAGCTAATGAGCTGCCAGTGCCTGTTCTGTAGTTTGATGTGTTTATTTCGTGCAATGTAATGCAGTAATGTAGAGCTGAAGGGTTTTCTTAATTTACTAAAACACCATTTCTTCATTGTGCGGTAAAAACTGAGAGACATTGTTAAAATCATTGCACTGGTTTTTTAAAGACCTCTCATAAAAGTAATGCATATAAAAGTTATATATATTACTGTGTATGTATGAGTTAAAAAAGGGTTTTTGTCTTGGCGTTTTCAAACAATTAAAGACTGAAGTGAAATTTAAATCAATTAAAAACAAAAAGCCAATAGGAAATAAACATAAAAACTAATAAGATATAAACCATAGCAACTCTGGTCCTGAGAGCTGTCGGCGATGCCTTTAATTGCATCTTGCCTCTGTAGTTCGAAAGCATAACCTTATCAAATCGGCTTTGATATGAAAACAAAAGTAGCACGTACTCACATTTAAACACGGTGAATGGTAAACGTTTGGCCTTTCTGCTTGAAAGACTTAAAACGTTAATTTTCTGTCAAACTTTTTGATGAGTGAAGACTAAAAAACGATTTGCACAAGTGTTCCGAAATTCCTACTTTCACCTGAATGCATCAAAAAAGAACTCTCGGCGCACACGAGCATGACGTCATGCGCTCGGACCAAGCCGTGACCCGCTGCTCCTGCTAAGCTAAGGAGGTTCGTACCAACAGATGGTCCGCGTCAAACGCTCCGAAAACCCGCTTTCCTATAAAATGTGCCGCATTAAGCGATAACGGCGCAGTCGTAGGAAGAGCTACCCACCGCGGCAGCAGCGTCTTCAGTGAGAGCCAGTCACTCTCCGGGAACGCATGCTTGTATTTTAAGTTTACCGCAGCTAGCTGGCTAGCTCGTCAGCTCACCAAAAGTGAAACAGGAACGAGACTGAAAGCTCCAGGAGTTTGACTTCAGCACAACCAAAACAAGGTGTGTTTTCATGACCTGACCTTGTCTTTTATTTGTACCAGTTAAGAAGTGTGCAGCCGTTATTATTAACGTTACTTTGCCGTGTTTGACAGGTGTAGCTGTGTTCATTTAATAAAGTCGTGTGGTTTAAAAAAAAAAGAAGAGAGAAATGCCCTCGCGACAGGAGTTTTTAGCCATATTGCTACTGCGTTGTTTTACTGTGCTTCATCACAGGCTGCCAAAAGGTGTTTTTGTATGAGGATCACACGTTTCCATACTGTAATGTATTCAGTCTGTAGTCCGAATGATTTTCAGTCGGACTGAATTATATACTGAATGATATTCAATCTCTAGCGAGTATAGAGAATCCCATATCAATATTTGTGTGTCATTCTTTTATGTTATATGTTATTGATTAGCTTGAAGACATGCCATGACTGTGCACCCCCAGCTGTGGACATTGGTCTTAGGGGCACACTGTTGGATCACATCACTTCTAAATGATAACAAACATCTATTTCTGCAAGAAAAGAAAGTGTTTACACATACTGGACAACATGGAGTGATGGTCAGAGGTTTGCATGCACTCATCATGTGCATAAATGTCACGTTAAATCTGGGCTTTTAATGATTTCTTTTTCCAAGGTGGAATGATTGTGCAAAAAAACAAAAACAAATCCAAGAATCGGGTGCTCAAAAGTATACATTCAGCCTCAAATATATGCATCGACCCCCATTAATATTTGGTAAACTGTCCCTTAACAAGTGGCACCTTAAGCGGATCTTTTTGGTGGCCATGAACAAGCGTTTGACTTAATTCTGGCTTGATTTGTGACGCTCCTCTTGTCAGAATTCGTAGAGTTCTTTTAAATTTGTTGATTTCCTGGCATAGACCTGTTGTAGTCCACGAATAGGATGGAGATGAGGTATTTGGGAAGCCCGTTCAGGAAGTTTAATGTTAGCCTGCTTTTTCCTATCTAAACGTATGTTTGGGATCATTGTCCTGCTGGAGCATCCGACTTGTGTCCAAGTTTCAACCGTCTAGTTTTTGAGCTGAGGTAGAGTTGAAGAATTTGGAGGTAGTCGTCCTACTTCATAATTCCATTCAGTTTGTGCAATTTACCACTGACATGAAAACAGCCCAGAGCGTGATACTATCACTGCCATGCTTGACACTGCCATGCTGGAAGCTTCACTTTTACTCCTCCACACATACCTCTTATCATTGTGGAGAAATACTCAATCCCTATCTCGCCTGGCCATCAAACATGTATCCAGAAGGCTTTTGGCTTGTCTACGTGGGCAGTTGCAAATTTCATTCAAGCTTGAAGGTGTCAATTTTGGAGCAGGAGCTTCATTCTTGGACGGCAGCATCTCAGTCCATGGCGATTTAAAACTCTTCACGGTGGAGAATGATGCTGGTTTTTCAGCAATTTCCAGTTCATGACAGGCTTGAGCCTTCATGGTTCCTGAACATCCAAATCAATTTCCCCTCATCTGAGGGAGTCCGTTTGGGTCGTCTTCCAGACCTTGGCAAAATGGTGACATATCTGAATAACTGGTACTTATGTACAACTGGTTGAAGTGATGATCTTGGAATCTGCGGTTGTTTAGAAATGGCTTCAAGAGACCTTCAGTTCCTTGGACTTTCCTGTTGTTCAGCGTATAGGTCAGCTCAATGAGTGCTGTCAAACAAATCCTCTTTATGATGACAAAGAGAAACTACCGATTGTAGTCAGTCATGATCATTAACCAGAAGTTAATGGGCCTTGGCCTTGCCAATTTAAAAGAAAAAAAGAAAGAAAATCCTAAATAAATTCAAACTTTTACATCCAATTCTTGTTTGTATTTTTTAAGTCATAAAGATCATTAAAAGCCAAAAATCATCATGACATTTGTGCTCATGATGAGTGTATTTTAACTTCTTTATGCGACGTAACAATATAGCTGCGATTGACCTAATAATATCTGTCAACAAATTCATCAGTCAGGGGATAATTCTGGGGTCTTTTTCTTGGCTCAGTCGGGGCCTTTAGGAGCACACTCATTGGTTCAGATATAATTAGCACAGAGTCTGCTACCTTAGGAAAGAGTGGCTTATTCATTTTCCTAATTTTTGGTGATTTTATAAACAAAAGTAAATTAAACCTCACTTAAAAAAATAAGAGTTGTTGTTTATTTATTTATTTTTATCACAGTCTGGCTGGGTGCCATCTTTTTTGCCTCATTGGGCAACATTTAAGGAGTCTTGAGCTTTTCCATATAGTTTATGCATGTAAACATGAATACTGTGGGGTAATCATGTTTGGTTATATCTCAGGGTTTTTCCATGTTGGATGTGACCTTTCGGGTCCACCTACAGTAAATACAATAAGTCTTTGTTGCCTTATTTAACAGAAATCTGTGTGTTGTTGTGTTTCCTGGATGTTTGAAAAACAAAATATTTATCGTGTTTGAGAAAATGAATCCCCGTTGAACATAAAAGCTTTATCCTTCATAATGGACAAAATCTGCATGTACCAAAATATTGTATTTTATTAAATAAAACAAATTGTGTAATTACAGTAGCGGGAACTTGTTACATAAGAAACTGTAACGTGTTAGATCACAGCCAGTGTGTTGATCACTCATTCTGTGCTTTTAGCTGTCAACACACTTTTTATAGGACATAAACATGGTTTCTCCCTTGCGTTAGCAGCAGCTTATCCCTCCGTCATCATCATGGAGTCCTGAAATCTTCAGGCTACGGCGACTCGCCAGGTCGCTTGTGGTTGCTTTGGACCAGAGGCCTCTTCAGCCTACAGCCTGTCCGACCTCCCAGGCTGAGGGAGCGAGCAGATGGGGAACTGGTGCTGTTGTCGCCATGAAAGTCCCTGCGGCAGTTTGGAGGAAAGAAGCGGTTTGCTGACCAGTGACTCGAAGGCCACCCAGTTCACAGGTTGTAAAGCTGTGGCTGGCAATTGCGGTCCTGAAGGAGATGATTGCATGAGGTGAGATGACTGGGAAAACACAGACAGGGAAACTCAAAGTCTGAGTGTGTGAAGGGTGCTGGGTGCTAATAAGACTTGGTGACCTAATCTGGTACAACAGACACACTTTCACAGGATTTCCCAGCAGTGTTTCGTTTCTCAGGTTCCTCCATAAGCAGCAGACCACAAACAATTTTAGAGCTGACTCAGAACACTTTCAGCTGAGACTTTTAAACGCTTGAAGAAAGCTTTGGAGTTTGCGGTAATATTGGATTTAAGCATCTAAAACACGCAGACAGTACGTGCATGTGTGGTCACAAAAGCACCATTAAATGCTGGAAAATGGGTGAAAACAAAATGACGATTAGATTTTCCCCTGTGGGTTGTGTAGGATGCACCATGTGACCCAATGACAGCACAAAACAGAGTACTGAGATCAGAAACGGGGTGAGGGGGACTTCCAAAGGTCTTAAAGTGTTTGTGGAAGTCAAAACATTTGTCATTTCATGAACTAATGGGTAATCAAAGAGATAATGTTTTGAACAAAGGTTATCTGCTTCCTCTCCACCTACAGGGTTGAAGGAATCCTGAAACCTTTCAACAGCGTCTTATCTTTGGTCACAAAACATTGTTTTTCTGGGCATGAAAAGGGTGTAGCTGAGGCTCTGTGGCATTGCTAATGAATACTGTGTTGTCACTTAGGGATGAGGAGCAGAAGATGAGTCCTGAGACCGGAGAGCAGGAGCCTAATAACACTCAGGAAAATGGACCCTTGAAGCAGGAAGTCATTCAAATAGAGATGCCTCCGCCCTGCAACATGTCTGAAGAAAACGCCACCGGAGTACAAGATACAGAGGAATCTCCTGCTCACAGTCGTCAACTTGCAACGCAGTGCGCTTCGGGGTCTGTCCAGGATGAGCACACCAAAGCTGATTCTGAGGTTTTAAAAGCACCAGAGATAGAAGAAAACCCCCCCACGCAGGACAAAATCCCAGATGGCACCTCTCTGACACCTGAGGTGGTCTGCTTTGAAAAAACTCCGCATACTGAGGCAAACACAACAGTAGAGCAAACTGCAGCGAGCACAACTCATCATGACGAAGAAGAAAAAGTGACTGTTGAAGCTGCAGCTAAACCATCAGGGGAGTTTTCTGAAAATCACCAAGTGTCATCAGTGTTAAACATGCTGCTGGCTGCAGCAGCCCCGGCAGCCCAGCTGTCATCTGTGTCTGTGGGAAAGCAGGAGCCTGAACCTGAGCCTCTGACATGGTGAGTTACATGAAATTAACCTGTATGCTTAGAATTCAGCTTCCCTTTTATAATGATTTTAATATTTATTCTGAAGAGCTGGATAGAAAGTTCCAGTGCCAGTGTCATATGTTGTCTGTATTTCTTTTAGAAGAAAATATGAACTTCTTAAAGCGCTTCTTTCTTGGTAGTGTGCACATAATGGTGTGCTCGTTTTACCATGACAGGTTTCCTGCATTAAAAATATAACGCCTTACTTAAAAGTACCACGATATCTTAGCACCTGTATAATGTTGAATACTGTAAGACTCCCTCTAACAGCTCCAGTGTCTAAAATTAAAATATTGTGACACAAATGCGACACGTTCTTCTACACGTGGTGGTTGTTTAATCAAGTTTCGGCAACACCAAACATTTATTTTGCTTTTAGTGGTTGGACACATTGATATGGCAGTGTATTGTATCACTTCCCTTTGCCATACAGGTGTTGATACATTGCTGCCAAATGTAGTTCGTTTTGCTAAAACAGGAAGCTGCTCTAAACGTCTATCAACAGCTTGACTTACCGGAGGATCTGCTTTATGACATAGCTCTGCCAATGCTGTAAATTCCTTTCATACCAAGCAGATTAGTTTGTCTATTCTTTTTTTTAATTTTAGTTTAATATGAATTTAATGAATTGTGATGTCAAGTGTCCAATTTCGTCACACCTAGCAGTGGTGTTTTGAGTAATCCTGCAACAGAAAGACAAACTGAACCGCTCCTTTGGAGGTAAGGATTGAGGATAAACTAAGTGACTGGTTTTTATATAGCCCTTTTCTACTTGAGCACTAAGAAAGCAGTTTATACAACATGTCTCATAACCCATTCGCACTCCAGAAGATGTATCAGGATCAACGTGTGGTTGAGTATCTTGCCCAAGGATACTTTAGCATGCAGTCCACAAACCTTCCAATTAGTAGTACTGTACTACCACCTGAACACAGCCTCCAAGTGATTAGGAGTTATAATGAAGAAGAAGGCAGACAAAGTACAAAGATCTTTACTTGAATTAACACACTGTTTAGAGTGAATATTATCATTACATATATTACAGTGAATAAACACATTGTTACTCCTCTCAGCTCTGAAAAGCTGATGGGGTATTGAGATCACCCTGCCAGGCAGGCGGGTGGCTGCGAAGCGTGGACACAAAAGTTTATGAATGCAGTAACTGGAGAAGGAGGCAACATAGTATTTCGAAACTGATACCACAGATGCTATTTAAATCTCAGACGAGTGTGAATCCCGGACATTGGAGTCAGAGGTCAACTTTTCAGATTTTTCAAATTTATACCATAGGTGCATTTATTAGGAGGCTGAGGGTAGCACTGACAACCGCTGGTATTTTTTTTTTCTTCTGATGTGTTGTTACACATATGTCTTGCAATATATAAAGTATTGTAGAATCACTGGGGATCAAAGTACTGTGATAGTATTGTGAGTTACTCTATGACTCCATACCCTGCTTGCTGCAGTCTTATTTTGGTGGTTTACTCAATTATAATAATCCAGATGAAACAGCTTGGCCTCCTTAAAAATGGTTTAAAGACAGAAGACTGTCTTATTGTTTCTAGAGGATTGTAACATTTTCTAATCACATCTGTGTCTGGTTTGGACAGCTGCTAATTTCTTTTCTTTCTTTTTTTGTCATTTAAGTTTTTATTTGTTTTTATAACAAACAAAGGAATAACAAATCTTAAACATAAAGCAGCCAAGCCAGCGCTTACCATACCATTCATGCATCTGATCGTCCCGGTGTTGCAAGAGAGAAAGCAGTCCCAGGATTTCTTGAAGTTTTCTGTATTGTTATTTAGCTTGGCCAGCAGGTGTTCATATGACACTTTCGCCAGCAGGAATTCCAACCAGTTTTTAATATCTGGAATAGAAGTGGTATTACATAATCTGTATAATCTGTGTCCACTCCCACCTGTATCACTGTATTTTGGTGTTTTAATATTAGCTATTACTGTCCGATTCCCCCAGTAGGCATAGTCTTGGTAGACATGGGTATCACCATGCCCAGCCACTTTCTTATGTGTTATAATTCTATTTTCCAAAATGGGGAAACGTATTTACAGTCCCAGATTGCATGTATAAAGGTTCCTGGTTCTGCTTGACACTTCCAACATAAATAATTGGTAAGTAGACCCATTCTACGAAGGCTAGATGGAGTAAAATAAAATCTGTACTATCTTATAATGACTCTTTAATGTTTCCTATTATGTGACAGTATCTTTAACCATTCATCATCATTATTTGTACAGCCAAGGTCCCTCTGCCAGATAATCCTGAGACCTTTACAGACATCTGTTTGTATGCTATTAAATAATTTGTGAAATGCGGATGCCTTGTGTTTGATACTGAGTAGATCCATACATTTTTGTATTCAGTTAAAAGTATGTATGAAATTGTCTTTAATAATGGAGCATCTAATTTGTAAGTATTTCCAAAAGTTATCTTTTTGTTTTTTAACGTTATATCTAAGCATGAGTTCTGAAAAAAATTTAAAAAAAAACACCCCGCCTGTGTATATACATCACCTATATTGTGTGTCCCCTTCATAAGTCACTTTCCAGTATGCAGTTTATTCCCAACACAGATAAAAAGGTTGAACCATAATGAGGAGTACGGCTGTTTAAAATGTGACATGGCATGCATCCCGTGTCTCTTTTCTTTCTTTGTGTTTGCTTCTTGTCCTAAGTTCACCATCTCTTTAATCATTGACCTCCTTTTTTTTTCTTTGTAGATCTGTGGTTGCATTAGACCATCAAACTGTTACAGAATCACTGATCAGGGCCGTTTTATGACCATGCTGTTAACGCTCTATAGGCCTTGACTTACTACTTTTGGTTTTTCAAGTATGACATATGGTGATAAGGGCTTCTATGGATAGCTTTATTACTGAACATTATTACACATGTACGACTGTTGTGTAATCACTTGCTTTTACATTTGTGCAAGCAATAGTCCTTTTTTATTTTTTTTTTTACCTTTCTTATTGCTGTCTGCTCAGTGCCGGGACAGATGATTCAAACAGCAGGGAGCCCAGTCCTGAAGACCCACAAAGCCGTGATGTCTCCCAGTTGTCTTCTGGATTGGAGCCCTCGGAACTCGACCACAGCGGTGAGGGACAGGACTCTGCCAGCTCAGTGAAGGAGCCAGAAACCACAGCTCCAGCAGACGCCAGAGAGAGGCCAGTGGGTTCAGAGTTTGCGATAACAAAACAAACAAGGTATTTGTTTACGTGAACTCTGGACTTGTGGCGGCAGAGTGGCACTGTGGCCACTAGGGGGCGAACTCTTACCATTGCATCTTCGATGACAGTCAGCCCTCATCATTCCTGCAGTTTTCATACAGCTAAATGTGTGCTTTACATTTCTAAATACGACTTAAGTTGCACATTTGCAAGTTTGAGTTTAAGACATGAATGGTAAACTTGGCTTTATACACAAAACATGCATTTTCTTTTCAGCTTGCCGTTAGATGAAGATAAAAGGTCAGATGTGGAGCGTACACCTTCAGTGTCAGAGGACCTCGCGTCTGTGGAGAAAACCAAGCAGGAACCAATGTTAGTGCAGGATAACGATGAAGATCTCCCCAAGGTCAAGGGGAACGATGAAGAGATAAAAGAGGAGAAGGTAGAGGCAGAGAGCGTGCCCACTGAGGCCGAGACTGAACCTGTGAAAGATGCTGAAGGAGAGGAGGTTACAGGAAAAAAGGAGCAGCTGGCAGAGAGCGCAACCAAGAATGTTATGGCTGAGGCCACGGAGAAGGAAGACAGGTCTGTAAAGATCACCTCTGTTCACTTTATAGTCCTGAATTGAATCACAGCATCTGTTGAAAGAATAAAGGAGGGAGGTAAAACCACTTTTACCCAAGAAACAGATGGGATTATGAGACAAAAATGTTGCAAAATACACACAAATTATGTGTTTGGTATTTATAGTCAAGTTTGTTATGTTTGTTTATTTTTTTTTGCAAATGTCACAGAAAAATGAAATCTGGATTTACACTTGAGGTGCAAGTATTTTTAGTGAGATTAAGTTGTCCCTGTCCCAGTTGGGATTGACTTAAAATTGCTCAATATGGAGATCCAGGACCAGGCTTTGGATACACAAAAATAACTTGCTGTTTGATTAAAAATAAGTGTTTCTGTTTTATCATAGTGAAGAAGATTTGTACAGAGGCGAAGAGGAGCTGTCTCCGTCACAGAATAATAAACCTGGACCACCGCCCGAGCTGGAGACAAAACGTCAGTACATCCTCCGCTTCTATTGCATCAGTGATTTTCAACAAGTGCAGCTTTTGTCTGTCATTTGAAATCTGGACAATAGTCTTTTTGTTCTGCCCATCGTCTCACCTTTCTCTGCTATCCCTCGCTCAGTTTTAAAGGTGGAGGACAGATGCAGTTTGTCACCGGCGGTGAATATTCTGTTGTACAGTGAGAGGGAGTGGAAGGGAAATACTCCTAAAAGCGCTCTCATTAAAAAGGTTGGTGCCTGAAGTTTCTCAGAAGAATCATTTCAGGTTAAATCCAGTTCTTATTTATTTATTTTTACATTAATGGCTAGGATGTTTCCTCTAATGTCCCCGTGTGTTGGTGCAGGGTTATAAGGAGATGTCCCAGAGCTTTGCCAGCGTACGAAGAGTCAGGGGGGACAACTACTGTGCCCTCAGAGCCACGCTGTTCCAAGTGTTGTCCCACAGCACCCAGCTGCCTGCGTGGCTGCAGAATGAGGACGTCATCATGGTAAATTTTCACTTCTGCATCTTTTTATCGTTCAGAGCTCATGCTGAAACCAGCCCCAGCATGGCCAAGAGTTGAAACCACTGCTGTCAGCGACTGCTGTAAGAAATTGCAGCTTCCACATTTTGTCCACCCGCCATGCTCTGTGCAACTGTTCAAACCTGTTTGTGTGAGAGCCGGTTCTCCAAAGGCAACAAAGCAGAACTGACTTTACACTGGGCACAGCAGCAGTGGAAAAGAGGAATTAGAAAAGTACCATGTACCGTAAACCTCAGTCACACAGGCGCAGGTTGGCGACTCCATGACAACCATTGGTTGCTAAGGAAAAATTGCTGTTCCCCAATGAAAACTAAATGACAATCTGAATTTCAATCATTTAGCAGTTCCTGGAAGTCACAAGGATTTACCAGGGGATCCCATGTCACTTTGGCTTTAGGTACTATGTTAGTGCTGATTACGGTGATAATTGGCTGCTTTGAGATTCAACATGTTGTGCGTTCAGAGATGCGCTTTCACATCTCTTGCTTGTAACGAGTGGTTATTAAAGTTACTGTTCGGAGGAGTCTGGCCATTCTCCTCTGACATCAACAAAGCATTTTTCACCCAGAGATCAGTGTCTGTTAATCCAAGAGATGGTTCTGTGGGAAAATCCCAACAGATCAGCAGTTTCTGAAATACTTATACCAGCCTGTCTGGCACCAGAAACTACGCCACCTTCAAAGTTTCCCCATTCTGATGCCTATTTTGGACTTCAGCAGGTCGTCTTGATCATGTCTAAGTGCATTGAGTTGCTTTCATGTGATTGGCTGATGAGATATTTTTCTTAACAAGTGGCTGTACCTCATGAAATGGCAGGTAAGCGTATGTAGTTTGCCTGCCATGTCACTGTACCTCAAAGCAGCCACTCATAATACATAACTTTAACTGCTGATGAAGTTTAGATTAATTACTTATCAAATTTGCCCCTCATAAAAGTAAAGGGGAAATTGGCTATAGACCAAAACTAGGTTTCCTTATGCGCAATACTGAGATTGATTATGTAAAATGGTTGTTCAAAGACTGGAGAAATTGTGGTTTTATTATTCTTTTAAGCTTACGTGGCTTTCCAAGAACTTTGGTTGTAATTTAACTAACAAGCTGAATAAACAAATTTAAGTTCAGCCGAGGTAATCCTGCTACAGTCTGAGGAGAAGTGAATGTGAACTTTAATCAAGGGGTTAAAGTGCACAAAAAGTGTTGAAATGCATAATGTAAGAATTATTACAAAACAAAGGAGCACAATAATCTGTCTCCAATATGTTGTTTTAGTAAATGCTGGAAGCTAAAATTGTATTATTTTTTTCTTTTTGGAGACATAGCATTCAGCCTCAGGGCTTTGAGGGTAATAAAAACCACCTATACCTATAAGCACCTCTAAGGGTAGAGCTCAGTATACACCAGGAAGTGGCTTCATTTGTCATCCCTAGGGTTTGTATGGGTATAATGTCATACATGACTTAACCATCATGACGTGAGTTAACCATCCATCCTACACAGCAGCAGAATGGGTTTTTGGGGTGTGACTACTCCTGCAAGCTTGACTGGTACACATATAGTTAAAGGTATGTTATTTAAAAGAAAAAAAGGATACTGTACTCATAAATATACATAGAACTGTGTGTAATTACACCTTCCAACAACTTGATGCGTTCTCATAAACATATAATTAATCGATAAAAAATACATAAAAGTGGGCATTTCCCTTCTGACATCTTCCTTCTTACCCATGGTGTTTTACATTTGGGGCTAGAGACCGGCCACATAAGTATTGTGCCAAAAGCAGAGAAGTAGAGATGTCTCAGGCCTTAGTGTGCTCTGAAAGGATTTATATTTATATTTACATTTATATTTGTTCCTGGATCTTCAGACTCAAGGCATGGAGCATCATACCTCTTTTATTTTCAGAGAAGGGGCCCCCTTCAGCAAAGAACTGAAAAACTGAAGGAAAGGGACAAATTTCTGTCCTCTTCCTCCTCACCTCAAGCTTCATCTCCTGAACTGAAGTCAGAGCTCTAACACACAAAAAGAGTTTATTCACTAAGTGTCAGGATCCAGCAATGTTGACACCAGCTAAAAGTACCTAACTGCAGCTAACAGAGGCTTACCGGAGTAAATAGCACCTAACGGAGGCTAACACTAGCTAATAGCAGCAAAAACAGCAGCCCTTACTGGCAGAAACTTCAGCATATCCTCAACAACTCGCCTCATTATCACTGTTGTTGGTCAGAAGTGAGCTTGTCTGATTCATGGAGTCCTTGCAGGACTCATTTCACAAAGTGCAAGAGCCTCTTGCAGAGTAAATAAAGGTGGATGCATCTCACCGGGCATTGATAGCTGAGGTAAAAATAGAACAGCCTTCTACAGATGGGCAAAAACCTCCAAGGTGGCTCCGTATCCAGTGTTTTGTTTTATTGTTGTTGTTGTTTTTGCCTGTTTTTATTACAAAAGACTTTGTGGTTTTTGACCTGTGAAAGGTGCTGTATAAATAAAGTTTACTTACTTACTAGTAGAAACAGGCTGGCTGGCCGTGCCCGTTACCGGGTACAGTCTAAATGTAATTTTTTTTTTTTTTTTAATCTGTCTTGGCTAACTAAAACTTATTTGTCCTACAGCAGCCACCATAGCTAAGATTATACACTGTAGTTATTCTGTCTTCCTTCTCTCTCCCCAAGCGGTCGCGGGAAATGGCCGCCCCACCCTGAGCCTGGTTTTGCCGGAGGTTTCTTCCTGTTAAAAGGGAGTTTTTCCTTCCCACTGTCGCCAAAGTGCTTGCTTATAGGGCGTCATATGATTGTTGGGTTTTTGTCTGTATGTATTATTGTAGGGTGCACCTTACAATATAATGCACCTTGAGGCGACTGTTGTTGTGATTTGGCGCCACATAAATAAGATTGCATTGAAGTGAATTGGGAGGAATAAGAAAACAAACCTCGGTTGACTGCAATCTGCAATATACCTAATCCAACAGTGAAAATTTTACACAGTGTAACTTTAAGAATGTATCATCTTAGTTAACAGTTTTCAATTTTCTGCGACTTGTGTCCATTTTATAAACAAAAAATGCGTTTTATGCTGACAACATAGTCGCTGACTCCTTGGTCTGAGAAGTCACGTTGCTAATATCGAATGGTTAATTATATACAGCTGTTGGTAGAAAAGAACCAAAAATTTACTGCAGAAGTGATCATCGCCCTGTCAGTGGTTTGGTTCTTGTAAACACTGTTAATGTTACATAATGTAATTGTTTGTGTTTACAGCTGCCGAAACAACTGGAGGCTCAGGATGGGCTGATAAGTCAGTGGACATTTCCTGGAGTGTGCCTGCAGAGAGACGGGACAGGAGATGCCGTCCAGCAGCTTAAAGGCTACATGGAGCTTCTCCGTAACACGGTACTGGCTGCAGACCTTCACAGAAACTCGCACACAGCAAGAAAGTATTTCGAAAACACAAGCGTAAACCACAGCGCTATTTTTATGCCATTTGTGGACACTCGAGGGTATTGATATTCACCCATGAAGGGTTGGCTGATTTCTACCATATGTTAAAGGGAGGTAGTTTTCTAAAGGATGTGTGGCTTCTTTTTCCCTGTGTGTCATTAAAGCAGCCTGGTAATGCTCTGAGGGGATTTAGAGGAATAGCAGGAACTGAACTGATAAAAGCACTTTAACAGTCTGAGGCTTGGTGTTGAATTTATAGTCAGTCGCTGCCTGGTAGGATGAGGAATTCTGGTGTTTACAGACCTCTGTTGTGTTACGAGATGTAGCTGTAGCTGTGTATCTGACAGTATAATCTGTGGTCTGTCTCGTAGTCTGCGCAGTTTGTGTCATGTACATTTAAGTGTATAGGGGAAAGACACTCAATACAGCAGCTTTGCGATAGATAAAAATGGTGAAAAAAAAAATGGTGATATCTGATTCTGTAGTGTGTATCATCATAAAGGAAATAACCAACAAAAGATCCTTTTTGACCAGATCAGCCTGGGGACCAACGTCAAGAACTGATCAGTAACTACAAGCGTAACTAGACCCATTTCCTAACATCGTTTCTTCAAAGTCTGGATGCTTATGATAATGTGCTGATTCTGAGGTAAAATCATGAGTAGTTATTTGGTGCCACTATAAAAGTAAAATTTACTTAGGTCATCTAATGTTGGCAAAGCAAACCTGTTGTGCAAAGAGACGGGTTTGCTTGACCAACCTTTTTCTCTTAAATTTGCCACTTTAATATAGAAACTTTCCCCCTTGCAGGCCCCGCCCTGTATTTTTTTTTCTACCTTCAGCGGCCCGTCGTAAACAAATGAATGTGTCATTATGCAAATAAATAAATGTTTTCAGCCAAGATATGTCAAGTGACAGAGTGCGTGCAACACAGTAATCAATTTGCTCATTGACAAAGACTCATTCAGACTGATGGTGGCTACATGCTGACATTCTGCCTGCATTTATGAATTAGAAAGCAGTTATTTGCAAACCTGCAAAAATCTCTCTGAGAGCGACTGCAGTCAGTCCAAGTCAGACTGTGACTGTTTGCACAAAGGTTGCATTCCCTTTAGGTGCAATCGGCTTGTGATCAAAGGTGCTCATGAGTGTGCAACACCCTCAAGCTCTGAGCAACCATTTAGTCACCACAAGTTGCAGTCAGCTACAGAATGTGAAAAAAATTCAATACACTCACCAATCAGAGGCAAGGAGGATGCTTTTTACCCATGTTACTGAGCCGTTGGTGTGCTCTGAATTAATATGTAGTATTTGAGTTTAACTTAAGTAAACTTTAACTGTCCGGTGTTGGATTGCTTTTTGGTTGAGCTGAAGTTTGCTTAGATAATGTTATCTGCTTGAGATGAGTCCTCTTCTTCATTGTTTCCCCAGAGTTTTTTAATTATTATTATTATTATTTTTTTTTTTTATAAAATTTTGACATTCTGGTGCCAGTTTAGCTTAGTGGATGAGCAAGTAATCATCTGCCACATGACCAGAGTGCAGCAGTGTGTTCGCTGCTCCACTATCCAACAAAGGTGAAAATGCCCCAAATTTTTCTGGTCTGTACGTGACTTACTCGACCTTCTGAGCCACAGCCACCCTGATACAGAAACCTGAAGGACATACACACATTTTAATAAATGTGAAACTGCAGGGAAAAAGGGGTTCCTAGTGCAATTTGAAGAAAATTCAAAGATCAGATTGTTTGGAGTCCAACTACAAGTGACAGGCTCATCGGGTGTGTGTGTGTTACCCAGAGATCATTACTAACATGCTGAACATTTGCAATAAGAACCGTTCTCCTTGGCAGGTGCAGACAGCAAGTGTTAAATAGTAACAGTAATTATATGAAATGGAAAAATGTTGAGTGTAAAGTAATGCATTGTCATAAAGGGCATCAAGCTTTTTTATCCTTAACACTTAACATCCAGGTCCTGGACTATCGTCAGCTTACACTTTGGTGACTAAGTGTGCCTTTGTTCCACTGACTCTCAATGCTATCTTCTTGCTGCTTGTCAGATTGACTGTTGATATTTGACCTGTTGCCTACTGGCAGGTGATGTAATCTCCTTTGTAACAAAACATTCAAACAGCTGTCTCCTGATGGCTTCAGGGCACTAGACATGTTCCCACTATTCTTGTGCAATAAACCCTCTATTGTTGTGTCGGGTTTGGAAACACAATCACACAATCTGACCAATGATGTACGTCATATTTCTTGGCGATTTCCAGTGGGGAAAAAAGGGACAGTAAAACGTCAACAAGTAAGTCCAACTGAAGTCTTTGTATGATACTGTCTGACTGTTGTTCCTTCATTCCACAGTTTCACCCAACTATACTGGCACCATGATTCTCGTTTGCTTTGTTTACAGCTGTACACTGCTGACCGGTTTTATTAAAAAAAAAAAAAAAAAAAAGAAGCAGCAAACAAAAAAAACCACTCAAAACAGAACCATTGTAGAAACCTCAAAAGAAAGAAAATGTCCCAATATTCCTGTCAGGAAATCATGACTGGTCCTAGATTTAGTGTTCCATTGATCAGCCATCATGACACCTGTGTTTGTTCTTGAGTCATAATTGCATTGATATTAGGTTCTGTCTGGCCAAAAATGATTACGTACTATTATGGGAGGTGATAAGAGAAAGAGGAATTTTACAGTGCTTTTCTACTCTAGCACTTGAAGTCAGTTAAATTATGTGTTATTGATCTGGTCAGTGAAGTGGCAGAGGGGGTTGTTAATTAGTTTCAGCTGCTTTAGAGTTCATGAAATTACCAAGAGGCATTACCAGTGCCTCTTGGTAATGTTTTGGGGGTAAGACAACCCCCCCAAAATTTTTCCCCTCCTCATCTTCTCTTAGTTTTTTCCACTTGTTTTGCATTTTTCAAGGTGTCACTACTGGTACCATGAGGCGATACCTGGACCCTACAGAGGTTGCACAGTAGTTCTAACTCTTGCAGGATGGCACATCAATACGTGCCATTGCCAGAAGTTTTTTGTGTCTCCCAGCACAGTGTCAAGAGCATGAAAGAGGTTCTATGAGACAGACAGTTACTCTAGGAGAGCTGGACCGGGCTGTAGAAGGCCCTTAACCCATCAGCAGGATCTGTTTCTTCTTGTTTATGCAAGGACAAATAGAATTAGCCTTGCCAGAGCTAGAGCAATGACCTCCAGCAGGCCACCCATGTGGGTTTCTGACCACGTGGCTGAAACAGACTTCATGAGGGTGGCATGAGGGCCCAACGTCATCTAGTGGGCCCTGAGCTTACTGCCTAGCACCGTAAAGCACGATTGGCATTGGCCATAGAATACCAAAATTGGCACACTGGCCTGCTGTGCTTTTCACAGATGAGTGCTGGTTCACCCTGAGCACATGTGACAGACGTGAAAGCGTTTGGAGAATCCCAGGCATGCATGCAAACCCATGGGGGTCACACAAATTACTCAGTACCATTTTAAGCTACAGCAATGAAATTTTGGCAAAACCGACTAGCTTGACACATCATTTTTTCACTTCAGTTTTCGGGGACTCTTTGAATTTAGCGCTCTGTAGCTTGATACTTCTTATTTCCATCAAACAACATGGCATCCTTTTCTTCCTAACACATTACCCAGTCTGTACAAGTGTAGATTTTTCCCCATGGATGTTTGATGTGTTTTCAAAGTATTCCTTTAACATTTTTGAGCAGTGCACTTCCATCTTACACACACTCTCTGATTGGCAGTTTTGAGGTTCAGCATCCTGACCAGCGACACTTCGACTGACTGGAGGATCTAGTTACCCCCAACCTTCCAAATAGCAAACACATCCCTGTACCTCCTTAACCACAGCTGCCCCATCCCAACAACTAGGGATGGACCGATCCGATATTACGTATCGGTCCGATACTGACCTAAATTACTGGATCGGATATCGGAGAGAGATAAAAAATGTAATCCGATTCATTAAATATCTCAAAAGCACCTCACAAAACTTGCGACCAGTGACTGTAGAAAAGGTCATTGCTTGCGACATGGCGTAACTCAGCTCATAACCCTAGCATGTTGGAGCAGTATGCGTCATGTGATAAAGCGGCTGTGGCGTGTGAGACCTCTCGGCTGGTAACTGTGCAGGGGCGGGTCTAGCAAAGTTTTGCCAGGGGGGCCGATAGGGCATGAACAGGGAAAAGGGGGCACAAAGACATACTTTTCTTTCTTATTCTCATTTAAAATGTCTAACTTTTAATAAATAATTAAGTGAATTAATAATAATTAAATTAATAATAATAAATAATAAATATCTGAATCTTACACCCAAAGTTTTAATCCGACGTAAAATGTATAGAAGTCCATTACTGTATATAGTAACTATTAAGTCTAATATATATACCCTAGTAAGCTACAGTACTTTTTCCTTTGGGAACCATCTGTGCAGTCTGCAATTCTGTTAAAGAAAGATGTTGAATCTATTTAATTATTGTAGAAAAATAATTGATTTCTGTGCATTTTATTTATTTATTTTTTTTACACGTGCATTAAATTAAAGTTGATTACGTCGATTAAGCATCACGAGGCAGAGGGTGGTTCCCTATTTTTTTTTTTTTTTTTGTTGGCAACCCTATTAGTTAGGTTGTTTAATATTTCTGCTAAGTACTCTTTAAAATACCAGAATAGGGAGGATGGTGTGGGTTTAAGTTTATTAGCTCAGTATTGCTGAACTATGAAATATTTTGGGTGCAGTGTATTTTTTGCATACAGGTTTATCAGAATAGCTTTAGTGTTTTTTTGGGGGGGTTTTTAAACATGAGTATGAACTTATACAAAATGCAGCAAGATATTAAAAAAACAGTTTTATTGATTAAAAAATACACTATATCGGATTCATATCGGTATCGGCAGATATCCAAATTTATGATATCGGTATCGGACATAAAAAAGTGGAATCGTGCCATCTCTACCAACAACCTGCCCTCATTATCTGAGCTTTAAGTTCCATAACCTGAAATTATGTCTGAAAAAAGCAGTAAATTCTCTTGTATAGCCAGCTGTTTTAGTCCTCTTCAGTGACTGATACACTTTATTTGTCTCCAGTGGCAGGCAGCGGTGGACTGTGCCACCGACGCTGAGCGTCAGCAGCTCTGTGAGCGAGTGTTTCAGGGTGGAAAAGAGGAGCTCGGTCTGCTGGAGGCTCTCAAGCTGCTGATGCTGAGCAGAGCGGCAGAGCTGCACAGCTGCATGCAGGGCGGTGAAGACGTCCCCCTCTTCTGCTGGCTGCTGTTCGCGCGGGACTCCTCCGACTGTCCACGCTCTTTCCTCTCCAACCACCTCAGCCACGTTGGCCTGACCGCAGGTCTGGAGCAGGTGGGAAGCGTCTCTGTTGTTTTTGACAACTTTATGGTAAAAGGTTGCTGGGAATTTTCTTCCCACTGAGTAAACATCTGTCGCACTCAGTAACAAAAACAACAATTAGGGCTGAACATCACGAGGCGGGTGTGTTAACATTTTTGTCATGTGAGAGCCGAATAGTAAAACATGCCGGCGCTTGCTCTGTTTTTTTGTCTTTTTTTTTTTTTCTGCTTGTTTTGAGCGATGGTGGCGCTGCACCATTGGCCCCGGGGCGGAGGTGGTTTTCAACTGCTGAGCGTTTTAATTGTTATTTTCATTTTTTGAATAAAAGATTTTACAAGCTCTGCTTCTAAAGAGAGACTCCACCCGTAAATGTTTTGTGCTGAAGCAGCTGATCAAACATGGAGCTGTTTGAAAAGTCTGCTGGAGTTCCTCTGTAACCGTGCAATTATCCCCCCCCCTCCCTTTGCGTTTTCTCTCTTGGGCAGGTGGAGATGTTCCTGCTGGGCTACGCCCTGCAGTGTACCATTCAAGTTTACAGACTGTACAAGGCAGACACAGAGGAGTTTGTCACCTACTACCCGGACGACCATAGGGACGACTGGGAATCTGTGTGCCTCGTCACAGAGGATGATCGCCACTACAATGTGCCCGTTGTAGAAGCTGCAGAAACACAAAAGGAGCTCGCCTCCAGCTGATTGCCACTGCAGAAAAACCTCCTGCCATACAAACACCCCTCAGGTTGATCAAGATTTATCAATTAAAGGTATAGTTTTGGGAAGTGTGCTTATTAATTGACAGCCAGCAGTAAGTTTGCTTAGCTTACTACAAAGATTGGAAGTAAAGGTTACAAACATACAACTACCAGCACTTTTACTTGTTTTTTTTGTTTGTTTTTTTTTTAAACTTTATCCACACAGAAATCAATGACACATTATGATTTTCTTCTTCTCTGGACTCCAGTCTAGACAGAGGTGCCTCGCTAACCTTTCTCTATTTCCTTATCTATTAACCTTTTGTGGTAATCAATGATTTTATCCTCTTGCTAAATCAGTAACAGGTTATATAATTGGCTTCAGAAATTTTAAGCCAGGCTTTTGTTAAATTTCACATGTAAATTTCACGTAACAGAGACTAAGCCAGCAAAAACACACCCATGCTGTTGAGGAGAGCAGAACAGGTTAGACAGACACACATGCATCAGCACGAATCAGCTGCTGCAGCTGTGCCGAGCATGGATCACATCTGTCTGGACTGTTAGATGAAAAAGGGATCACAGATCTGTTGCTTTAAATTATGAGCGATCTTTATCACTGTGCACACACTCCACTAGAAGTAGAGGTAAATGCACGTTAACAGCCCAGTCTCAGTTTTAATCTCCATCATAAAAAAGCTGTTTAAATATCAGCAGGAAAGAGAAACAACACAAACTCTTCTGTTGTGATCGCTAGTTGGCTTAAATTAAGATGCTTCTGAAGGAAAGGTGCTGGTGGGAGGACGTTCTTACCTTTGGAATGAGTGGTAACCTGAAACCTGCAGACCTCCACAAGAGACTGATGATTTTTGTTTTGGGCCTTTTATTGGAGACGTTCCTGGCTAGTCATCAATTCTAAAAGGCAAAAAAATCACTCAGAAAACTTTTAGAATTGAGCAGACCTTAAATCAGGGATGTCAAACTCATTTTAAGTGGGCCGGACAGATGAAAATCTCCTTTGTGTCAGCGTGAAGAAGTTTAACTACACATTAAATCTCAAAATAAGAAGAAGTGCGATTTCAACACTGCGTCTCAAAAGAAATGCTGCTGCAGCAGACAAAAGAAATCTGGGATTTGATTACAAAAAATAAATGTTACAAATTACAGAAAAGTTCTGGTAGCTCATTGCCCAGACTGTCCTGCAATTATGAAGCATACGTTTTTATTTTTAATTTGTATAAAATGCCCTATTTTATTTATCAATTTTGCTGTGGACACGCTGTAAAAAAGGAGAAACTTCTCTAGTAGATGGTGCAGCTTTTCTGTCATTTAATTGGTTATCCATTACTCAATTACTATCGTGCAGTATGTGTGGCTGTGGATCTTAATCAGTAGGAAAAGCAGTAAAACACACAAAAAAAAACAGTCCAATATAAGTCCACGATTTCTTACATTGTCTAAAGATATCCAGTTGGCCAGATTGGAGTCTTTGCCAGGCCGATTCCAGCTCCCGGGACTAAATTTGTCAAGTTAAAAATTTGACATTCTGCAAACATTTTGCATGTATTTTAGGATCTACATGAAAAAGTCGATCACATTCCGCGTTAATGAAAAGGTCCTGTTTTCATCCATGCAAGCACACCCCGGTGCAGAATGTGGTTAAACCTGGCTTTAGCTGCTTGTTTAACCAGCTGTTTCAGCACCTGACGGGGGGGGGGCAACATTTAAATAACTAGTCAACTGGTACTGTTTGACAAATATTATGGTCTGCTGTGTAGTAGGGCCCATTCAATAAGTTTTTGCTGCAGTTTTAGTGAGTTACTGCCTGAATGTCGCACTGATTACGGAGCGTATCCGTCTATGCACTGCACCCATACAGTCTGTATGTGGAGCTTTCTGGATAACCTTGCGAGCATTAGCTGACACGTTGACACATCTGGCCCCAAAAACCAAAGTGCTTAAGGCCATTAAGCAAACGTAACATCACAGTGACTGTGTCCATCTTCTGTATACAGTCTATGCTTTTGGCAGAGAACTGCTAGCTGTCCCCCCCCCTTACAGTCCTTATGCTAAGCTAAGCTGACTGCCTCCTGCTTCACATATCTAACTCAGCAAATAAGCACGTCCCAAAAATCTTGGCCTATTCCTTTAAAAAACAAAAAACAAAAAAAACACACAACAAAATGCTGATTCAAGACCACGTACAAGATTTGGTTTACATGTTCTTGTACACACTGTACTGTATACACAGTTTTCTATTTGGATATGTGTACATATCGGATATCCTGTGATTATCTCAGATAGACGCAGATTCCTTTGCAGGGTGTCATTTTGGAAGGAAAAAAAGCAAATTTTCTCAGAAGTCTTTTTTTTTTTTTTAATGTAAAATTTTGAGTGAAGCTGCCAACAGCGCCAAAAACTTTAGGTGATGGTATTTACACTGGATGTTGGGCACTTTGAGTATTAATTTATTGTTTTGTTTTTTAAAACAAGTGTGACCGTCTAAATTCATTAAGTGAAGCAGCTGAATTAGTCAATGAAGGGTTGGACGATTTATCAGGTTCAATACCAGATGACGATCAGAAGATTACTCGCATCCTCTGTGTCAGAGGTGTGATTTGTGGCAGTCTGTGTGTGCATGTGTGTTTGACTTTGTGTGTATGTGTGTGTTAAACTCAATGTGTAACATGCTGCCTTTTAACCAAGCTGTTCTGAAGGGAAGAAATGTGCCAATGTTGCTGCTAACACTGGCAACAGACCCAACCACCAGCCGCTGGACTCATAAAAGGCTCGCTTGGTCCTCCATGTTGCCTTAGAAATAATGCACAGTAAGAATGAATGTTGGATATTGGTGATAAGAGGCCATTTATGTCTTAATTCCAGAGCAGGTAAAGGTGATTAACGAAAAGAAAATGTTATGCCATTTGCAGGAATGTTCTTGCACTGTCAAAAGTTTTGGACAGCATTTAAATAAAATGATTTTTTTTGGGGGGGTGGGGGTAAAGTTCTGGATTGAGGTCTGTAGACAAAATAAAACAGTGTAAAAACGTTCTTAAAGTGGATCTTTCCTCTTTGTCTTATGTATACTATTACAATAGTGGATGCTCATTTAAAATAGGGCCAGTGTGCTCGGCGTATGCACAAGTAATCGTTTTCATCCCATTTAAGAGTTTTCTTTTTTCTAATCTTGGCTGCATGATGTCAGTGAGGGAGAGGATATCTCTAATATGGTCATCTCACAAGCTCCACCCACAAGTTTGCAAGGGGCAGCCAATTAGAATAAAGTTGTGTTAAACAGGATGAGGATGAGTTTAAAAGCATCTTAAACTGGGGCTTTATGCAGCTCATCCTCTGTGCGAAACAGGCCATCTCTTTAAGGCTTCCATATTTTAACTCTTCACCCTCGGATACCTTCTTGGGGTCACCCTTGTTTCTCTTTCCTGAACTGGTGTCTGACCTGCTTCCAGAACAAAATGACTGGCTACGCATCAGAGGTCTAGGTATACCCTTGGAAAAACCTGGAAATTACTCTTCTTAACTACGAAGCCACATCTTTGTAGATATATACTGAGTTGTCAACACTGGCCATCTAGGGCAGCGGTCCCCAACCTTTTTTGCGCCACGGACCGGCCTTTAAGGTGTCGCGGATAAATACAACAAAATAAAACTAGTACCGGTACCGAAAAAAAGATTTATTCATAACACACGTGAAAAGACCCAGGAAAACCGAGTTAACGATTAAAAACGATAACAAAATAACGCTGAAAACCGATAAAAACCATACATTTCACACCCGAGCCTCAACTCTCGCGGCCCGGTACCAAACGACTCACAGACCGGTACCGGCCCGGGGGTTGGGGACCGCTGATCTAGGGTACTGGGGGAGGTCATCAGATGTCTTTATTTCAAAAAAAAGAGTAAAAGCCCCCTTTCTTCTGATTGGTTGCCCTTCGCCTGACTTCCTGGTGCTTGTGAGCACTGCTTCCTTCGCTTGCCAGCGTTTTTATTTTGTTAATACCAAATTCAGATGTGGAAAAGAACAAAAACATTAGTTTGTAATCACAAAAATTTTGCAAGTTTGGTCAAATTTGTCAACAGAGCCCGCACGATGAGACTTGCACAGATTTATGAAAACAGTGTTTGTATTTTAATACATGTTTTAAACTTATTAAATCTCACCCCTGACACGAATGTCATATAATGAATTTAAAAAAAATCTAAGCTGAAACAGTCCAAAATCCACTATAAATTCAGTTCCCTTTAGTTTTTAAAGCCAAAAATAAAACAATACAGCACTAAAAAAAAAAATTCTGCCATAACCGAACTTGTAACCAATAAATGACATTTTCTCGGATCCATTCATACACGCTCTCTGACGGAGTATAATGCAGATTTAACAATGGTTACCTGCTTATTGTGGGAGAGAACAGTAGGTTTAACTTTCACTCACTGGTTGTGTGAAACTGCTTTTATATTTCTATTAGCGGGCGTTCATGTGGGGACAAAGGCTGAAACGTCAGCTCAGTTTGAAAACTTTTGTTCTCTGAAAATACTGACGCCAATCTAGTGAGTGAAACTTTACTCTGCCGTCACAGAGTCACCGTCTGGACTCTGGTCACTGAAAACTGAGCTCTGAAGTTTTATTCTGCTACTGAATAAAAACATTTTCCATCGACAAGTTAAAATTTCAGGTCAATTATCTCGAAATATAGAGATTTGAATCAAAATTTTTCCTGGGAATTATTGTTCAAATGTATTTTTTCTGTGGCAGAAATGAGCTTCCATACAAAACAGTCTCCCACGCACTCTGTTTGGCTTTCCTAAAGGAATAAACACAAGATTAAAATTTATTTCACAACCAAAATGGCATTTTTAATTAAAACCCTCCAAACTTGCAGAGTAGTGGGAATATTTTACAAAACCAAATTTTCTGACTATATAACATGGACTTGTTTACACATTTGACAAGTGAAAGGCTGCTGGTTTGATTCCAGCTGAAGACACAAATCCCCTTGGGGTTGTATCAGGAGGGGCATCTGGTGCAAAACCGTCAATTTAAACATGTGGTGCGACCCTGCTCCCGAGGAAGTGGCAAAAAGGTAGCTTTTATATGGAAACCCCCTTTATTAAACTTTAGCAACACACAAGAGAAGAAAAAAAATATATAATTTTTGAAGTTTTTAAACCCTCATTGATTACTTGTACATAGCCCAAGCTTCAAATAAGTACAGTGTATCGATACTGTGAGCACCCACCACTGTGTACATGACAAATGTATAACAGATCCACTTCAGGGGGAGAAAAATAAACATGATTTTGCAGTGGTATCTGTTAGACTCAAAGAAACAAGAAGGTAAAGCCAGTTCCAGGTAAGCATGAAGATTATTAATAAAGCAATTTATTTGCCAAATAAGAATGCCTTTACAGTATATACAGTACATATGACAGCCTGAATACCACCAGGAAAATGCTGGGCAAAACAAAAGTGGATTGACTCCCAGACTGCATGGAAAGAGAACAATCATAACTATTTTTTTGGTGTTTTGGTTCGTTTTGAAACACGCAGTGATATATAACGAGGGATTCCTGACCCCCCTGGGCAATTAAATATACACGATGCATTACCTATATAAAACAACAATAATCTGTACACCGTTGTATGGAAAATACGATTGCACAACCCAACAAGTCCCACAGTATGTCTATATCTGAATCCAAGCAAGGCCTTGCTGCTTAATCGTCGATTAAAGAACATAAAGAACTCTTTTTTTGGCAACTCCACCACCACTCGACAGACGCTTCCATTCTCGCTGCTGAGGAGGAAGAGCTCTCCCGTGTCGATTTCCCTTGTTTACCAACACATGAAAATGATTATTACGCCCCGCAGATTATGAGCACTGAAGATCGGAAGACGCTAACGGTATTTACATTGATGGATGAACACGTGGAGGTGCATGGCTTTCTTTACAGTGTGCGCATTAATGGTGAGGTGGTCGACGTGAAGAAGAAGACCTCAGTTCTGTCGAGGGGACCTCTGAAACCAAAACCATACTCGGGGTCCCCTCTCTCCTCTCCTCCAGCACCGTATGTCCCACATTGAGCTCGGCTTTACCTTCCTCCTCCTCCTCTGCTCCCTCGGATCTCACTCCTGTTCCTCCTCGTCCTCCTCCTGGAGCTCCTCGATGGCATCCATCTGATTCCTGGAGCACACCTCGCTCATGGGGGCCGAGTTCTCGCCCTCCACCACCAGCTCGTTGGACATCTCGTTTTTCTGTGGACAAAGCAGACGGGGGAAATGGAAACTAAAAATCATTGCTGTGCTGAATCAAACGAGTAAAAATGAAGCCACTGTGAGTCCAGAGGTTACAAAATCCATCCAGCAGCACCTCTAAAGTCTCTAATTAACACCTTACATTTCTGTTTAATCTGGATAACAACCGTGTAAAACAGCAGTTTGCAGGTTTGTGCCTGATTATTTCTTGGCTGAGCACAATGATTTCACCATGAAGCTGCCTGGCTCAAACACCAGGAGGGCACAGGGTTTTAGCCAAGAAACACCACGGCCTTCTGGCTATGATCTCAGCCTGTTATATGTTATCCAATTAGGTGTTTTTGTGCGGATCAATGAGCTGTAAGGTGTTAATCAGAGAGCTTTAGCCGTACTTGTAGGCAGATTTAGTTTCCTTTAAACAGGGAAAGACCAACTTTCCTTCATGTCTTCATGCAAAGCCAGGCTGACTACTGATTCATAATGAGTAGAAAAATATGATGCACCATTCATGAAAGACATACATATATATTCCTTTAAAATAAAAAGCAAAGCTGGAGATTGTTTATTTGCCTAAAATGGATTAGGATGGATCATATTTTTTTATTCTAGAATTCTGCTAGAGGAGCTTTGCATAACTTACAGCTCAAAATAATCCTTCATAATAATCATGCTGTGCAGCCCCTTAGTTCGACCTGTCTGCAACAAGTCGTTTTAGCTCCTCCTCCTTTGTGCAAGCTTTCTACTGCTTGGCTGCTCCTTGTAAACAGAAACATTAAACAGTGGCCGGGAGTTCTGTACCTGAGGTGACTGTATTAGACCTCGGTCACAAAGGCCTACAAACCGTGACCCTCGGTGACCTTCGTTACTATGGAAAAAATTACCTGACAGGTCACAAATCACAAAGAGTGCTTCTGCACTAAAAACCTCCTTGGACTGCTTTGGTAGTGAAACCATTCACCTTCAAATTAAAAGCTGAGCTTGACCTGCAAGCAGTAAACTTTTATTTTGAAAGCGAACTTTCTGTTTCCAATTTGTATTGGACTTCACAGTTTCAATTTAATTTGTTGCTTTAAATTAAAAACAAATCACAACAAGGCTCTTTATATTATAAGGTAATGCAATTTTCAAAATTAGAGATAAAATCCAAACAATCAGATGATCCCTTATGACCAATCACTCATCATCCTGTTAATACTCTGGTTTAACAGGAGGGCAGTGCGTTTGCAGACGTGTTGCTATCTTCCCAACAAACCACGGGCCACTCTGGTGTTTTAGTGACCAAAGCAATGACAAGGAGGATATATTTTTTTTTGTGCAGCGCCGTCTTTGCCAGAAGCCACTTGCCAACTGGTCTGGGAATACAACTTGTGGTTGCTAACTAATCTCTAGGAGTGCAAGACTGAAGCCTGAGGGATGGCCACTGTCACTGACCTCACAGAGATCAGTCTGAAGCCTGAGCTTGTGGTTCACCAACATGTTATTTCAAACTTTGGCCAAGTTTCATGTGAGCATCCACCAGTAATCCAACAGTAATGAGAGAAAGCTAGGAGAAGCATAGCAGGTCCACTTTAAGCCCATGCACAGGGATAAATAAAAATGCCCGAGCCTTCTCCTCACATGTGTGTTTTGACGGAAGGATAATGACTAAACAGGAAAATTATAATTAGTGAGGAACACACCGTCTGTTCACAGACCCATAAAGAGCAAAAAAAGAAAAAGAAAAGCAAAAAGAGGTGTGTACTCATGTTTAGAATGACCTCAGTCCAGGTGTTCTCACCTGTTGTCGATAAACATAGCAGGCTGCTATAGCAACCATTGTGGACTCCCCTATGAAACCAGCGAGGAGGGATCCGACCCCGAGCGTGGCCCCGTGAACCCTGAAACACACACAAAAAAGGAGCAGATTAAGTTTTGAACACCTTGAATTAAACATGGACCAGTGCAGACGTGAATTTGCCCATCAGGAGTAAAAAGTGAGAAACCGCAGCTAAGTATTGCATAACGGTAATCCTGACTCGCAGCGCTGACCTCTGTGAACCTCTCAGTGCTCTCTGAGGTGGCAGCTTACCCCATATAAGGCAGCACAACTAGACTGGTGATGAGGACAATGATGCGCAGAACGGAGCTGGGGGCCAGCACAAAGGTCTTTTTCAGGGTCATGAGCCATCCAGTCAAATGAGCCCGAACAGTCACTGCAAACACACAGAAAACAGAAACACTGCCTCACTTGTCCGAAGGAAACACCAGTACAAACCACAGCTGGAAGCAAAAATGAAGCTGAAAGAGAAAAAAGGTACGTCTTACCTGGCAGGGGAAAAAAGGAGAAAATCCTGAGTGGGACCACGCACAGCTTAGCGAAACTATCCTCCACTCCAATTACATCAACCAGGATCTTCTCTGACACATGAGGACTCCAAAACACCACAAAGCAAAGCTGTGCAGGAAACGAACAAAGACTAAATTAATTTATCCCCCGCTATGCCTCATTAGATTTCACTAGTTCATTAGCTCGAGGGGCTTCGGACCAGACGCGGGCCCCTTTGAAGCTCCCACAAAACAAGCAAGCGAGCGAACGCATGATGGACGGCGTTACAGTTCCTAGAAGGCGTTTCTGAAGCACGTGCAACATTACTGTAGCCATCTCAAAGCAATTACCCTGCGAGCGGAGCATTAATAGTGTTAAACAGGACAGCAAACTGATCTGAACATGAATAATACATCGCTTTGTTTCGAATTGTAAAAACAGTTTCTCTGCACGCCGCACTTGGACTTAGATCAGAGGGGCTCTTCTATAAAGAGAGATTAATGAGTGAGGGAGGTATGTTGAGCCTAAAGCCAGGGTTTTCAGTGTCACAACACAAGCGCTCTCTTTAATGTGGCAGGTCATCACAGCTAATGCTGAACACATACCGTGGTCTGGGAACAGGTCGTGTGTGTTCAGTGATTCTTTCAGCTTAAAGCATGCCTTAAAGGTCATGCAGATTGCAACATGCAACCAGTTGAGCTGAATCCAAGTCACGCCAGAAGGATGCTGCACAGTGCAGCAAAATGCACTGCACAGTCAAATGAATTCACATGCAGAAAATAAAGATTTTTATGCTCAGTTCCTCCCCTTTTATGTGAGCGTGCTCAGAGCCCGAAACAGGAAGACTGGGTTAACAGAGAAAGCTGATAACAGGCTATCACGCCCGTGGTTATTGCTGACTGGGTTTTTTATGTTTTGTCTAAAAAGTCTGACCTTGTCAAATTTGCTTCCTAGCTCACCCCTCTGGAGTTCCCGGAGATGCATTCAAGTTTTGACTAAGTAACAGCCACTCTCCATTTGTTACCAACTACAAATACTTGCCGTCCTCCAGCTGTTTTTCAGGATTCCTGAAATGTCTCAACTTGGAACAAAACACTGATGATCTGATCATCTGACAACCAGCATGTAAATAAAATGCAACACTCGATCACCTGGTGTCATATTTAATCATCCTCACTTGCTCCTCGTTCACCTCTACTTGCTTTCCTGCTGCTTTGTGTAACTACTTCCTGTCACATGCTATCATCAGAGCCCTCTCTGAAACCTGAATGAGTGGAGAACAGACTATTAATTCTACATGGCATTCCAGCTTCCTCGTACACAAATTTGGCCTTGCTGGGTGAGGCGGTGATGCACACTTTGAAACAGTTGACAAATGGAAAGCAGAATGATATAGTCACACACAATAAATATCTCCAGTAGGGCTCAATCCCCACAGAGTTCACCCACAGGTGAAAACTGTCAATCTAATTCAGGGTCATGGGAAGTGACTCGAGCCTTCTGATGTGAGGTGCACTCTGGACAGGTTGCCAGATTGTCACAGACCTAACACACTAGCTTAGAGTGATTTTTCCCATCTTATCACTCTAAACTAGTCTCAACAGATAAATGTAAAATGCAACACCAGCTGAAAAAACCCCACCTGTTACTGCTCTAGTTTTCATCGCTCTGTAAACCTGCCTCTAGCTCAGCACCCATCGACCCAGATTCTCTCGTTCAGGTCTCTCTTATGCCATCTAATCTGAAAATGAATGATGACTAATCCCACCGTCACGGAGATGCAGCGAACTCTGGGTTTAAACTCCAGTCCTGTGTGGTGCACTCTGTGGAACCAGAAGTTTCAATATTACATTATTAATACTACATAGCCAGGATGTTAAACATGCAGTGCAGCGGATGGCTGTGAAAACTGAAGAAGGAGGGAGGATGACTTTTTTTTTTCCCTCCTAACTTAATGAATAAAAAAGGTACTCATTGTTACTTCTTCTTACCAAAACTAGTGTTTACTCTTTTTAGGCACTGAAAATTACACCTCCACATTCAGAAGAATTACACAGTAAATGTTGTGAAATTACACCCCAAGTTGCCGACTGGATTATAAAGTCCTAACTTTTTACACACGAAAGGGGCTCAGTCTGGAGACTTTTAAATTAAAGTTATAAGGCAACAATTTTATAATTTAGTTAGGTTCTGTGGTCAATGATAATTGCTCTCAGTCAGCAGCATTTGACTCAGCTCACTTATGGTAAGGAACGAGTAAAAAGTCACTTTTCTGTTCACTGACATGTTGAATGGAGCCTTTCAGAGTCAGTCATGATATTTGTCCCTACACACCTTCACAAAAATTAAAAATTAAAAACTGTCAAAAGTGCAAGATTGAATTGATTTTCTTGCCCAGTAAAAACACTTCAAATAGTAAAAAAACAAAACAACAAAACCCCCACACAACAACACCTGATGTTCCAGCAGTTGTGATCGCTCAAACCTGCCACTAGCTCAGCACCCACCTACCCAGATTCTCCCACTCAGGTCTTTCTCATGCCGGCTAATCTGAAAATGAATGACGACTAATCCCACCATCACCGCAACCAGTCCACTTTATTTAAATCACTGTTTATCTATGCATCACTTTAAGCCTGTGGCTCACCATCATGGTGCTTTTCTTTGATTAATGGCTGTTTGGGTTTGTGCCCCACATTAAAAAAAATAAATAAATAAAATAAGAGTGAAGGAGACATAGTAAGACACAATGCTCTGCAGTATATTCAGCATCGCAGGAAGTTTCTGATCCTCTGAACCAAAGTTTGGGTGAGGATTACTTCTTTTGATGATTTCACCTGGCGTCGCCTCACCAGTTATCATTACTTTAGCTAAAGAAATTTTGAGGCGAGCAATTTATCTGGCCCGAGCGAAGCCGCCAATCTCCCCTGACTCAACCGTGGTTACTTTAAACAAGGTGAGACACCCCAGCAAGGTCTGTTTGCATAAGATGAAATTATCCGTTACGTAAGGTTAGTCACTCCCCTCCTCAGATACGCCTCGTCTACCTCCTCCCGTTGTTTTCACTGTGCTGCGATTCCTGCATGCGTAATTAAAACAAGTCCGAGCATGAGGGCTTGTTTTTGACAAAGCACAACAGGCCGTACCTATCTGCCTGTGGTGCTGTGCCAAGCACACACCCTCACATAGATGTTTACAGCTCTGGGATTCCACATCTGGTGTGCCATTCTTCTCCTCCTCCTTCTCCTCCTTAAAAAAAGACCCAACCTTTGCCACAAACTTCCTGTTTTTCTTATTCAAGCTGTTAGGACAGCTAACTGAAGAAAAAGCTCATTCTCACTCGTCGCATTAATACCGAACAGAAGGCGAATATGAGCAGGAAGAGCGTTCTTGCTGATTTAAAGGCATTTAAAGGCCTTTAAATCAGGCACTGTCCAAACATTTAGCAGAGAAACAAAAACAGTGCGCAGCAGCGTGCATAATGACGCAGGAGCACTCATTATTTAGCAGAAAAACATACCTGCAAGGGGCTTTTGAAATGTGTTCTATGACATGTTTTATGTGAATGCCCATTTTGTGATGCTCTTAAAACTTGGGTGGGACTGGGGCAAAAAAATAAATAAATATAGGCCCTTAGCCTGCTCACAAATTCCACCCTAATGTGTATCCCTGCAACCTGAAACCAAGACGGCACAGCAAAGGAAGAGTACATATGAGTCATTAAAAAGTCGATCACGCTGAACCTTAGTGTAGAGCTGGATCCCAAACAGGGTTAGAGACATGCAAAAGCCATGTTGAACATGTTTCTGCATAACACTGAACCGGTTTTGTTGGTCATGTTGGTCTGACTGACAGCATCTTTAACCCGTGATGAGGCAAGATTAAAAGTAGGCAAACAAGGCAGGCGGCTGCCAAGACTTTTTCCTTTAGGGCAAAAAAACAAAGAAAACCCCCCCAAAAAAAAACAAACAAAAAAAAACAACACGCAAAGGTTAGTGATGTTTGCACCTTCACATTCAAGATTAGTCTTTGAAAGACAAACATCAGGAAATGCTGCCATACAGATTTGCATGTTTTCTGTGTGTGAAACAGGAATACCTGGCTTGGGCTAGGAGCTTTTTTTTTTTTTTGCAGGGCAGCACAGTAATGATCAGCTAACAGGAGAGGTCAGATCAGCAAACAGCACCTCACACACTGGAACTCAATACAAGCTATCAGTTAGAAATGTGAGGCAACATGTTTGAGTAATAGTGGGACTAAATTACAGCAACGCCTGCAGAGCAACTAGGTGCTTTTTTTGTTTCTGAGCTACAAACAACAAAAAAAGGACGTGTTAAATCGCTTCAACATAATCCGGTATGGTGTGCAAAAATCAAAAGTCGCCTTTCTTTTCTTTATATTTTGAGAGGAAAATGAGAAATAGCTGCAGCCATTAATTGAAACATGTGCAAACACACGTGGAAAAACAGTATATAAGATTCTAATGAACTCTCTTTAGCATACCTTGGTCTTTTCTGAGACCATTTCTGATGAGGCTTTAGTAACCATAGATGGATCAACTGGAGGGTCAGATGTAGATCTTGTGTCAGGCCTTCACTAGATTTTTTCCCCCACATTAGACGACACTTCCTTTGTCCTTCATGTGTCCAATTTTCTCAAATTTTGGCACAACACACCAACACATGCAGAGCTTTCAGCTTATAGCTGTTTGTGAACCTTCTTGTTTGTGGAAAAAAAAATTCTGTCCAACTGTGTCATCTTTGCCATTTTTCATATATTTAAGTTAAAGCACCGGAATAAATGATGTTTCGTGACAAGCTGCTAGTAACAAAATCTAGCATTGGTTGTTTGCCAAGCGGTCTGTTATGTTTAGACACAACAAGTTTGTTGAGTTTGGTGCCTTTTCCTGTTTGACTGATTTATAGCTAAGCGTCAAGTGGCTTAACATTCCTGTGAAAATGGTCAGGTACAAGGACTGGACTGAAAAATATAAAAAAAAAAAAAAAAAAAAAAAATGCAGCCAATGTCCAAAAAAACAAACAAACAAAAAACCTTCAGAAAGCCTGGCAAAATTACAAGTCTGGCTCCTTGGAAGCAAATTATGATGAAGTGAGGGGTGGCTCAAGACTCTGCACTGTGCCCCCCGCATAAAAAAAGAAAGAAAGAGCGCGAGATCTTACCGTGAGTGACAGCGCCAGACAGCAGAATGTAAACTTCTTAATATGCGACTTGGTGACAAGGCTGCCAGCGTTCAGCTTGTTGCTGGGATTGTTCTACCAGTGAGAGAAGCTCATTAGTGTTCTAGACAAAAAGCAGACTTATTTCTACTGTAAACACTAGCAGGGACAGTCTGAGTTACCTTGTCAAAGGCTGGGTACACTGCTCTCAGTTCAGTCAGCCAACCGTAGGGCATGTGGCCTACCGGGTATGTGGCTGTGAGCACAGCAACGGCCTGGAATGACAAAGACACGACAGCTAGAAGTCATCAGCACATCGGCGCTAGTGCTGAAAATACCACCCGCGCCACACACACGGCTAAATTAATGATAGAGGCCTAACAATAGCCGACACGAGAGGAGCACATGCGTCTCTCACTTTCCCAGCAGCGTTCGTGTTTTGAAAAAGTTTACGACCGGCTTGAGCTTGTTATTGTGTCCCGAACAACAATGAGCAGCGAACAGTACAGCCATGGAGGAATGTTTTCACTCAGTGTTATGAAGCCCTGAGTTTCACATGTACATGGTGAATCACCCAAACCACTGGCAGCCAGTGTTGTCAATGATTTCCAGTTCATTCTGGTAAACAGCTTTGTATTGTCTCTAGTAGTTGGGGATCTCTGTAAGCCAGAAAGCTCCAGAGGGAGTTTGTTAGCTTTACATCTGCAGTAACTTGAGGGGGGGGATTAGACTGCGAAAGTCTCTCTTTACGATCCTGTGAAAGCATCACAACAATTAGCATAGAATAGCACCATATGAAGCAGTTTGCAGCAGGTTCGTAATTAAAAGAAATACAATAAACATGAGTGATACGCTCACCTCTGTGGCATCAGTGGTGCCCTTGAGGTCACGAGACACAAAGAGGTTGACGATGGGTCGACTGATGCGCTGAGTGGCCAGGATGAGGGCGAGAGGCCACCAGAAACTCAGCATCTTTTTGATGGTGGCGTCGCCCTGCAGGGACAGAGAGAGGAGACGTGCTTGAGACTAGTTTTATTATTACAAAACATGCAAGAAAAAAAAAAGAAAAAAAAAAAAAGAAAGAAAGAAAAAGGTCAGCACATACCCCCACGTCAAGCCCGCTGGAGTCCGGGATGTTGTCGTGGATGTTGCAGTAGTAACCCAGCCCGACGATGCTGAAACGAACCAAAGCACCCATATACAGCGAAAGTATCGGGATGAGTAAGGGCTCCACACATTCCAGGTTACTGTGCAGGAGAATGGCCACGAAGACGATCTGCGGGAGAGGAGAGGGATCACGTAACACGCTCACGGGTGAATTAAAGTTTGATTGAAAGCGAACGCGGGTGTGTCTCGTCACCTGAGCCACGACGTCAGAGATGGATGCAGAGCCGACGATAACGCTGTACTTGTGCTTGAGAAGGATCCCTGCGTGAATCCATGCCTTCAAACAATATTGAGAGGTCAGCCCAAGACACAAAGCGGCATTTTGCCCATTTTTCTGATCGCAGCCGGGCCGTATATTAGTGTGTTGTAGAAAACAGAACAGAGTTGATTAAAACCCGCCTGGTACGTTTAAACCCATGCTTACCATTGCATCCAACAAAGGGAACGCAGCCAGGTACAAGAAGGCCTTCCTTGTCTTGTGCCCCACAGATTCATCCACATGGTGGAGCTTATTAATAATGTAGTATCCTAAATCTGTGTATGCTGCAGGAGAAAAGGGGAAGGGGGCCACAGGTGGGTGAGAAGAGGTTAATGAGACGATTTCTTCCCACGCTCGATTGTTTTGTGAAAGCTGCAGTAATGAAGTCTTTAGGTCTGGCGCGTACAGACACACAAACACCAAAACGTCGCATTTTTAGGATGCGGTTTAAGCACAGTGTGTCATCAGGCATCCACAAACAACCCTTAAACACACCTATCAAGATATGCAGGATGAATGCGATGGCCCCGGCCGCCACCATGCAGAACACAGCCTTCCTCCGGTCCCGCTTGCTGTTGACAAACACCAAGCCCACATTCTTGAAGTCGCTCATTGGGCCGGTGAAGAACTTCATCAGGGAGTAGGCCAGACCGTAGCTGGCCAGCATTTCCACTGCATCCTCTTTGACTGTGGCTATGCCCCTGTTGAGGGCCTGGAAAAAATATGGCATGGAGGGAGGGAGGGGAGAGGAAGAGGTGAGACAGCACGTGAGGCATGACCAGCCCGCATGAGCGTGACTTGGTCTAACTTTATCTCTAGCCAGACAGCACCACAGCCCTTAACCGTCCTTCAATTTAAAAAAAAAATAATAAGTAAAACACACAACAAAACAAAGGAATATGTGCCTGTCCTTTACAAGCGATCACACACAGTCACCCTGAGATAACACAACTACAGCTGCTTTCTCTTTTTGCAGGACTCTGTGCTATTTACAGAGCCATTACATAAGCTTAATCCTGACATCTCCAAGCCTCTATGTGTGTGTGTGTGTGTTTTTAATTCTCACACTATCTGCACAGGCTCTCTGGGGTAAAAAGCAGCCATGAGATCAGTCATTTGGCTAAGAAAGAACAGGAAATGTCCAGACAGGAAATATGACAATTAAAGGAAAATGCTGGGTGCGTTTTAATCCGTTCTCTATCATCTGCAAGTGGATCAGATTGATTGATAAATGACAGGAAAGGAGCGTGCTGTTAATAACACTGACAGCTCAGTGCGTTTCACGGCAGCAATGGCGACCTTGTTTTTTTTTCCAGAATAAAAAAGGAAGAAGAAGAAAAAAACATCAGGCCCTTCGTATGAGTGAGAAATCCGCCCCTTTTGCTAAATAATGTACATAAACCTAATGGATGTCTCGACAGTCACATACACGGCACCCCTCACGGCTAAGCTAGCCGCAGTTGAAGCCCCAAACCAGCCGTTTTGGGGGGCTAAACGAGACTCGAAATGACTGGTGTCAGCTCGGGAAAGCGGTGTCGGTGTTTTCTGGAGCCATTAAAAAAAAAGGCTAAATAAATAAAAGATGCTAGTTGGCACACCGAAGCACTCTCCCCCTCACAGCGGCGGAGTAATAAAACGGCCGTTAGCCGCCGCTAGCGAAGCCAAAGCTGCGGTGCCGTGAGTCTTCCTACCCCCCTCCCCTCCCGTAACCTGAAAACAAGCCAGCCGAAGCCGTTACCTGTTCTCCGAGGTCGATGGCAACATTGGTGATAGCCAAAGGCACCAAAAAGCGGATGAGAGGCCAGTAAGGACTGAGAGATGGAAACTCCACCATAGTACAAGCCGGGATGACAGAGCGAGGGGCATCTGCCTCGGTCTTGATTGATGAGGAGGAAAAAGCAGAAGATTAGCGGCGAGGAGAGGCAGTCGGAGCACCTGTGTTTCTGCCGTTGGAGGGGGGGTTAAGTGGGGCAGCGGCGGCGGGAGGAGCCGGGGCGCTCCGGTAGCGGCTGCGCTTCACGAGGCTGTGGTGCTGCTGAGAGGATCCGAAGGTCAATGGAAATCTCACACCGGCGCATCTTCCTCGCAAATCATCATCATCGAGGGGGTGGAGAGGAGAGGGGGGACGAGAGGTGACATCAAACAAAAAAAAAAAGGAGGGGACTGGGACTAACCGAGGTGGAGATTAGGATTTTTTTTAAAAAAAGAAGAAGGAGACGCGATAATCCGGAGCAGCTCGGCTGGATTATCAGTTTCCGACAGCGTCGTGTTTGATTTCACTGCGCCTGTGCTGGGGCAGTCCGGCTGCTTTTCGACCCTCCCAGAGGCTGCAACCCACTGCTGCCCGCACGTGGGCCTGGCATCCCGGCCGTGACGTCACCGCCGAGTATAAATCTGGCTTTTTATGACGGCGGAGCACGCGACACACAGGAGAGCCAGCAGCAGGGGGTGGTTCGGTAGAGATGAATAATCAGTTCACAACCGTAAAAGAAAGTAAATCTAACTGGACCCTGGAGGGCAATCACATAGTAAAGCAATCATATACACCTACGCATGTCAGGTGTATCTCCACGAGGGGAGTTTGGTCTCATAAATCCTTCTATGTTGCACATTAAACCTGCTTTGAAGACACTTAAGTTTACGCAGCATAAACGGGTAAACGTACAAAGACATACACTGCCACCTGCTGGACAAAGACATTTTAATGCGCAACTGGATGAACAGGGGTGTACCAACAGCATTCTCATGGGGTGCCACTGGCTCACTGTGCAATATATGGGATGATAATATTAATCGAATATGGTGTTTGCAAACGTAGTCAACATTTGATTCAATTGAATGCACAATCCAGTAACTAATTAGCAATTTGTTAGTTGTATGACCTGTTGTAGTGTCTAAATATGATTCAAAACGAATAATCACATATAAATTCAATATAATACACTCACTTTCAGAGTGGACCCTTTAGTTACCAAACGTGAGTCCAAGCTTGATCATGTTCAGCAGAATTTTACGAACAAGTCAACAAACAATTTGTGACAAAACTGATAAGAGGGGAAACATTGCTCTAAACCAGGGGTGTGAAACTTAAGGCTCAGGAACCAGAATAGACTCAGCTAATAGTCCAGTCCAGCCCACTGGATCGCTCTGGAAAATGTGAAGAAGAAGAAGAAGAAGAACCCGTCTCGAATGCCGGTGGTACTATACCAAAGTCATTAATTGATTGATTCTTTGAATCAACAAAAACTTTATATATTCTCTGCTCAGTCTGAGCAATGAACTATTAGAACTTTATCTGTAGCTTTAAATTAAAAAAATCTCTCACTGCAGGATTAAAGCAATAAAAATATGAATGAGTCAATATTTGTTATCCAATAAAATATTGCATATGGTTCTGTGTGATGAATACTTTTACACTCTCTCTATATATATATATACAGGGTGGGCCATTTATATGGATACACCGTAATAACATGGGAATGGTTGGTGATATTAAAGTCCTGTTTGTGGCACATTAGTATATGTGAGGGGGCACACTGAACTTTATTCTTTCATGAGTTATTTACAAGTTTCTCTTTGTTCACAGCCATTGACATGTCGAAGAGGTTAACACGTGAGGAGCGGATCGAAATCGTGTTGATATCTGGTGAACGCAGTAACCGGGTCATTGCAGCAGATTTCAATGCAAGACACCCTACGAGACCACCCATCTCCCATGCTACAGTTAGCAAACTGCTTGCTAAGTTTCGTGAAACTGGTTCAGTGTTGGATTTGCCAAAATGTGGACGCAAGAAAACTGTCACTAATGAAGAAACATCAGTGGCTGTCCTAGCTTCATTCAGCAAGAGCCCACAGCGTAGCACTCGCCGCATGTCACTGGAGAGTGGCATTAGTCGAACATCCCTTCGGCGGATATTAGCTACTCACAAATGGCACCCTTACAAACTCCAGCTACTGCAGCATCTCAACGAGGATGACCCAGATCGGCGCACAGAATTTGCAGAATGGGCAAAACAAAAATTGGAACAGGACCCTCAGTTCACGCAGAAGATTTTGTTCAGTGATGAGGCAAACTTTTATGTGAATGGTGAAGTTAACAAACAAAACCACCGCTATTGGTCTGACACTAACCCACATTGGATGGATCCCTCCAAGACTGTTGGAACAACAAAAGTGATGGTTTGGTGTGGTATATGGGGTACAACGATAGTGGGTCCATTCTTCATCAATGGAAACCTCAAGGCCACTGGATATTTGAAACTGCTACATGATGATGTGTTTCCCTCTTTATGCACTGAAGCTGGCATGTTCCCTGAGTTTTTCCATCAAGATGGTGCACCACCACATTATGGGTGCCAGGTCCGAGCATTCCTAGATGAACAGTTTGCTGGAAAGTGGATTGGTCGTCGTGGGCCAGTTGAATGGCCCCCAAGGTCTCCCGATCTGACCCCCTTAGACTTTTATCTTTGGGGTCATCTGAAGGCAATTGTCTATGGTGTGAAGATACGAGATGTGCAGCACCTGAAACTACGGATACTGGATGCCTGTGCTGGCATTTCTCCTGCGGTGTTGCTATCAGTGTGTGAAGAGTGGGAGAAGAGGGTTGCATTGACAATCCAACACAATGGGCAGCACATTGAACACATTTTATAAGTGGTCAGAAACTTGTAAATAACTCATGAAAGAATAAAGTTACGTTGAAACCAAGCACACCATTGTTTTTCTTGTGACATTACCAATAAGTTTGATGTGTCACATGGCCCTCTTCCTATTGAAAAAACAAAAGTTGTATCCAAGATGGCCGACTTTTAAATGGCCACCATGGTCACCAACCATCTTGAGGAGTTTGCCCCCTCACATATACTAATGTGCCACAAACAGGACTTTAATATCACCAACCATTCCCATGTTATTACAGTGTATCCATATAAATGGCCCACCCTGTATATATATATAGAGAGAGACAGAGACAGAGGCAGAGATAATTTAAAATAATATCCCACTCACCCTGTGGGGTGGTCTTTATTCTTCAAGCTCGGCTCCTCTACCTGAGGCCTGGGAGCTGGTCAGGTCCTATGACTGCACTTTTTTGGACAGAGATCTCCGATGTGTTCATGGGATCTGCTGGAGCCAGTTCTCAGGGGCGTCTTGCCTGGTGCAGGAATGTCTTAAAGACATAAAGACCTGGATGGCCTCTAACTTTCTGCTCCTTAATTCAGATAAAACTGAGGTCATTGTATTCGGCCCTGAAAATGTTAGAAATATGGTATCTAACCAGATTCTTACTCTGGATGGCATTACCTTGGCCTCCAGTAACACTGTGAGGAACCTTGGAGTGATTTTTGACCAGCATATGTCCTTCAATGCAGATATTAAAGAAATATGTAAGACTGCTTTCTTCCATTTGCGCAACATCTCTAAAGTTAGAAATATCCTGTCTCAGAGTGATGCTGAAAAACTAGTTCATGCATTTATTACTTCCAGGCTGGACTACTGTAATTCATTATTATCAGGAAGTCCTAAAAACTCCCTGAAAAGCCTTCAGCTAATCCAAAATGCTGCAGCAAGAGTACTGACAGGGACTAGAAAGAGAGAACATATTTCTCCTGTATTGGCTTCCCTTCATTGGCTTCCTGTTAAATCCAGAATTGAATTCAAAATCTGCTCCTCACATACAAGGCCTTAAATAATCAGGCCCCATCTTATCTTAATGACCTTGTAGTACCATATCACCCTATTAGAGCACTTCGCTCTCGTACTGCAGGCTTACTTGTTGTTCCTAGAGTATTTAAAAGTAGAATGGGAGGCAGAGCCTTCAGTTTTCAGGCCCCTCTTCTGTGGAACCAGCTTCCAGTTTGGATTTGGGAGACAGACACTATCTCTACTTTTAAGATTAGGCTTAAAACTTTCCTTTTTGCTAAAGCATATAGTTAGGGCTGGATCAGGTGACCCTGAATCCTCCCTTAGTTATGTTGCAATAGACGTAGGCTGCCGGGGGATTCCCATGATGCATTGAGTTTTTCCTTTCCAGTCACCTTTTTCACTCACTATGTGTAAACAGACCTCTCTGCATTGAGTCGTATCTGTTATTAATCTCTGTCTCTCTTCCACAGCATGTCTTTATCCTGTCTTCCTTCTCTCACCCCAACCAGTCGCAGCAGATGGCCGCCCCTCCCTGAGCCTGGTTCTGCCGGAGGTTTCTTCCTGTTAAAAGGGAGTTTTTCCTTCCCACTGTCGCCAAAGTGCTTGCTCATAGGGGTTCATTTGATTGTTGGTTTTTTCTCCGTATGTATTATTGTAGGGTCTACCTACAATATAAAGTGCCTTGAGGCGACTGTTGTTGTGATTTGGCGCTATATAAATAAAATTGAATTGAACTGAATTGTGTGATAGACCTCAGCCTCTATGAATCTTGTGCTCAGAGCTTGTTCCTGTGCTGCCATGATTAGTGCCTCTGTGCTGTCTTTCAGTCCAGCTTTGTCCAGCCACTGGTTGGATTTCTGGATGCCAGCCACTTACTCTATCTGCTGGTGGTACATACCATGCAGGGGCCTGTCCTTCCATCATGGTTCTTCTCATTGTTCCTCTTCTTTCTCAGGTTTCTGCTGCCTGAAGTATTCTCTAAGCAGGCGGTCTGTTGTGGCCATCTTCGTGATGTACTCAAGTATGTTCGGCTGTTCGTCTCATCCTGGACGGTCGTTTTGACACTGACTAATCCTTGGCCACCTTACTTCCGCTAAGCTTACAGTCTCAGGAAGGTGGACTTGGGGTGACGGTGACAAAAACACAGGCCAGACAGTCTCTGCAATCCCTTTAAAAGTAAAGGCTCCTGATAAGGGGGAGACATTTCACTTTATCATATTAATATATTACTCCATATTAAGCTGTCAAATGTGGTTACTTTTTATTTACACACAGTGTCTTAGTATTTATATTAACAGAGTCAGCTTCACTATAATCAGTCCTTTAATTAACTGGGAAAACCTGTAACACAAAGAAAAAAAATCTATTTTTGCCACTTTAATCCAGGACACATACAGTTAAAAGGAACAGGCCTGTGCGATGTGATGCTTTTTTCAGCATGGAAACAGAACCAAACCTTGAGGTCACCTAGCTTTGGTTTAAGGTTTTCAATCATAGTTAATTAGACTTGCTCTCATTGTCTTTTTAAATTCCTCAGTTTTCTTGCTTACTTTGTTTAACCTGTAATGTCAAGACTCGTGACTGAAGCCCTGCCTGAGTAATCCTCAGTCAAAGAACACAAAAGTTGTTTGTGCCTTTGATTGGTGCCTGAGGGAGGCTCTGCGGTGGTTCTAAGAGTTGACACAGCCATTTACAAGCAGACATGCCATTCCCATGCAGCCGTAACTAGAGTCAGATGTTTGCTCATATCTGCAAGTGCACTTTGTATTTGGATTATGTCATTACGTCCAGTTCTGTCCACGTGATTCTTCGTGATGATAAAACAAATCTGTGGGTTTTTATTTGATAAAACAGTAAAGAAATGTATTCCCAACTTTGTACTCTGACTCATTAAGTGGGTGGGATAACAAAGGACAGAGTGGTCACCAGGTAAGTCTGAGAATGTGTTTGAGTATTACTTTGTGAATGCTGCAACCAGGCCTGGACTGAGACAAAAAAATCAGCCCTGGCATTTTTGGTCCAGGTGGCCCACCATGATCAGTCAAAAAGAAAAAAAAATTAACTAGCTAGCAACAACACCTTTTTGTGACTGCCAGGGCTTTATATCAGCTGTTCCTGGTACTACTGTTAACAGTGCAGCAGCTAAGATGATGATTCATTTGACACATTTTGCTCAATCTAGTTTCTAATTTTCTAGTTTCTTTTTCTATTTCTCTCTCAGCGTTTCAGCTCCACATTTTCACTTTTGTTTGTCTGTCTTTATCAGCCACTTCTCCCACACTGTTCAACAAGGTGCATGACCGCACAGGGATAGTGGGGGAGGGGCTGGTCAAGTTAAGAGATTTGACTGGGCAACCATACTCTGATTAGTAACTCTATAGTACTGTGATAAACTCTAGGTGCACCGATTTATTGAACCGTGCAAACACACATGAAAATACAGTATGTAAGGTAAGAAAAACAGCGTTTTTACCATTTTAAGGTGTGTGAAAGTCAATATTTTGTTTGTCCAACTTTATTCTTCAACACAGCCTGAACTCTCTTAGTCAAGCTTTCTTGTCATTTCTTTAAGTAGGCTTCAGGAATAGTTCTCCAGGCTTCTTGAAGGACATACAAAGCTCTTCTTTTTGGATGTTTGCTGCCTTTTATTCTCTTCTCTGTCAACATGATCCCACACTGCTTCAATAATGTTGAGGTCCGGGCTCTGGGGAGGTCAATCAGTGACTGATAGTGTCTCATTGTATGTTTTTCTATCTTGGTATGGGTTCACTGTATTGGCAGTGTATTTGGGATTATTGTCATACCGATTGTCAACTGTTGTCAACCAGCTGTTTGCCAGATGGTTTTGCATGGTGGTTCAAAATCTGATGGTACTTTCTTGCTTTCATAATTCTTGGTGTTGGATCAGATCTCCAAATCATGACAGAGCCTCCACTGTGTTTTACAGATGGCCGTAGACACTCACCATTTGAACTCTTTTACTTTAACTGAGTCATTACGCTTCCACTGAGATAATTTGTGATGAGGCTTTGGTGAACATTAGAATAATCAAATAAAGGGCCAGATACATTCATTAGGCCTGACACCTTTTTGCTTGTCCTCCATTTGTTTAGTTTCCTCAAACTTTTTAAGGACTCACTGCACTACATGCTGAGATATGCTAAGTTTTTACTTATATCTTTTTGGGAATCACCATGTTGGTGCAGAAATACTAACTTATTCCTGTCAAACTGTGTTTTCTTTTTCATTTTTCCATATATTCAACTAAAGAAACTGGAAGAAACTGTGTGTTTTGTGACAGGCTGTTAGTAACAAAGTGCCTAAAGAGACAATGCATACATACACAATAAATAGGTTCTTTCCTAAGTTGCCTGTTATGTGTTGACACAATACTGGTTCATCTCTTGAGTTAGGTGGTTCTTTTTATGCTTGAATGATTCATAGGTCTGTGTGCAGTGGTTTTACAAACAAGAAAAACACTCCTGTGAAACTGGCCGAGTACAAGGGCTGAAAATGAGTGAAAAAGCAACCATTGTCCAAAGAAAACCTTTGAAGGATCTTCAGAAAGCTGGAGAACTAAAAGTCTGGCTCACTGAAAATGAACTATAAATAAATAATGGGTGACTCAAGACTTTTGCACATTACTGTGTATGAAAATACTGGACCTGGTTTCATTTAGTTCAGGCTGTGGTTTGTTGCTGAACAATTTGGTGACTTTTGATGTGATCTCTGATATTGACATGAAGACAGTCCTTTGACATTTATGTACCTCCTGCGACATTAATTCTGTTGCTTGGTAGCTCCTGTGTACATATAAGGGTGATAAAGTTTATTTATATAGCACTTTTCAAAACAAACATTATAGAAAGCTTTACACCCACACACAGTGCAACAAAGTACATAGTCATGTGTAAAAAAGGCAGGCATGGGAAGTGCAAAGGAAAATAAATAAATGTAAAATTATGGGTGCACTGTAAACATAATAGAACTATGCAAGAATCAGAAGAAATACATTTTCCATACTTAACACTCATTGGTTTTTGAGATTTTGTGCAGTATGACGCTCCGAGCACAAGTGACTAATACACTTTTTTGGGCTCTTTTCACACATAAACCTTATATTTCTTTGCTATCAAACCAAATCAAAGTCACCTAAGATGAATTTTAATGTATATTTACAGGAAAGAATTTAGTTGTGGTGCATTGAATCGATGTGTCTGGGTTTTAACCTCCTAATGAGCTTAGATCAGTTAGGAAGAGGAGTAAATGAATGGACGGATGGATGGTAAAGTTAAAGTTCGCCCTCTAGTGGCCACATTTGGAGCAGATGAACTGTTCTGAACACTGACCTGACTGAAATTGTTTAAGTCTTGGTCCCACACTCAACTTATTTTATTGTTTTGCATATATTAGTTTAATAACTTTTATTATTTATTATTATCATTTATTTTAGTCTTTATAACTTATTTTGAATTCGCTAAACTCTCTATAAGTGGGTTTAAACTACCTTATTGTACCTTGTTATTTGCTAGGAAAATATGAAATGGGTGCAGCGATTCGCTATGGTCACCTATATTATTCAACACAGCCTGAACTCGCTTAGATAAGCTTTCTTGTCTTGATTATACTTTTCTGCTTTCATATTTCCATCAATTTTGATAAATTTTTCATGTAAAATTGTCCCCTTGTCTGTGTTAATGCTGACCTGGCTGAATGGAAAGATCCATAGTATCGTATTTTGTCTCTATATAATCTTTTAATACAAGATATACTTAACTACATGAGCTATCTTGTGCATGTGATGTTCTGATTGTGATTCTGTAACTATGGTGGGTCTCTGTAAATGACTCTGTGCTTGTTATTCTTTATTAAAAGTTACACAGACTGGTGTTGCTCTCTTTTGTTAAACCTTAAAGACACATGAGCACAAACTGTTGTTGTTGTTGTTGTTTAGAATAGTTTTTCAGCTAATAGCTTTTTGGGAATCACCTTGTTGGTGAAGAAATACTTTAGTGCCTAAAGATTCAATTTGAAACTTTGAAACAAGAAAAACATTCCCTAGAAAATGTCCGGTACAAGGACTGGACTGAAAATGAGTGAAAAAGAAGCCAATGTCCAAAGAAAAAGAAGGCCTGGAGAACTATTTCTCACAATCACCTTAAAAAAAAAATAACAAGAAAGTCCAGCTTCACAGCAGCAAAATATAAATGAGGGTTTGAGGGGTGGCTCAAGACTTTTACACAGTACTGTATACAGCATGAAAAATGTAGCTTCAAATCTATGATAAAGTCTAAGCGTGGCAATGGAAACCCGAGCTTCATCCAACTTCACCAAAATATCTAAATTTAGTATGGAAAAAAATCAGCTGCTGTTGAATGTACAGCGGGCATTAACGTCACTGCATGTTAGTCATGCACTGAAATACACAGAGGGGAACTACATGTTTGACAAAGATAACTGAGAAATGGGTAAACAGTGTCAGCTCTCTCAATCACTACTGGAAAATTAAGGTTCATCACTCACCTCTCTCTTCCTCCTCCCCTGTGTTTACATGCCTTTAATCTTTCTTGCAATTCATCACCTTCTGACTTTGTGTGCGTGTGAAAACTAAACCAAACAAGCAAAATGTGATAGCTGGGATCTTTATCACACCTTTATTCACAACCCACATGAACAACAACTTCACCTCCCTCCAGAGAAGAAGTTAAAGCTCCATATGAGGAATTTTGTCAAGCTAGCAGACCCGGTTTTCACTAAAGGTTGCGCACTCATTGAAATGCAGAAATGACCCATTGTCATGTATGCTGCATCCACCTTGCCTAGAGGTAAAAAAGCCATAAAGTGCAAAGAGCAGGGAAGCTTGCATTATTCAGACCTTTATAGCTGTAGAAAATGTCACGCTTTTATAAATCCTATCACACAACAAAGCTAAAGCTGCTGCAATGATTTGCAAGAATGTTACTGAGGTGCAAATTGCACAATGCGGTTTCGGGTGCCATCTGATTGCACCAGTCTTGTTCGTCAGACAAGAGAGTGAGCAGTCATGAATGCTCACTGGTGTTTCACTCACTATAGTTAAAGAACGCTGCACTCTGGCAGCAGTTTTGATTTTAGATCATTTAGCAGGAGTCTAAGGAGCTTGGAAAGAAAGCAACTGGACTTCTTTAAGTTACGTGAAGTTGCCTCACCCCAAGAGGCTTCCTCAGTTCTAAAACCAAAAGGTTGAGAGTCCCAGATATTTAAACTCTGGTGGGAGCCAATATGTAAAGAAAGGCGTGGGTCATTACCGCCAGAGGTTTCTAGTGAAACCACTGCGATACCTTGCCTCATGCTGTCAGATGACCTCGATGTACGTGGAGGGTGGAGGCGCCTGAGAAGGGACTCTCCACCTTTTGGTTTTAAAACTGAAGAAGCCTCTTGGATGAGAGGTGAAACATCTCCACAAAACTTAAAGAACTCCAGTTGCTTTCTTTCCAAGCTCATTACACCGGGCCCTGACCTGGATGACTGAGAACCTACACAGACATATTTTAGCAGGACTCTTAAATGCGTATTCCCCTCATTTTGATTCACAGATCTGTTAGACTCACAAGTTAAACAAGAAAAAAAAACATTGTCTTTTTGCTTCCATGCACACTTATTCTTTCTTACTCTTAATACCTGGGTCAATTATCCAGAGCAGGTGAAGATGAGATTTAGGGGTGATTTGTGACAGGATAGCAGCAAGATGGTAGTGAGATCTGCTTTGATGTACAGGAGCATGACCTTGAAGGTCGCAGAGCTGAGGATGTTGAGATTTCTATTGAGAGTGACCAGGATGGATAAGATTAGAAATGAGTAGATCAGAGGGACAGCTCAGGCTGAGCGATTTGGAGACAAAGACAGACGAGGCTGAGATGGTTCGGACATGTACAGAGGAGGGATGGGGGATGTATTCAGTTTAATTCAGTTTTAATTTAGTGCTGTCAGCATTAATCTCGTTAAAATGATGTTAACACCATAACCGCATTAACGCGCCAAATCTCCGTTAGCGAATTAACGCGCATCGCCTGTGCGTGGGGCTGCGCGGCATCAACGCTAATGGAGATTTGCCGCGTTAATGCAGTTATGGTGTTAACGTCATTTTAACGAGATTAACGCTGACAGCACTATTTTAATTATATAACACCAAATCCCAACAACAGTCACCTCAAGGTGCTTTATATTGTAAGGTAAAGGCTGTACAATAACACAGAGAAAACCCCAACAATCACATGTGCCCCTACGATCAAGCACTTTGGTGACAGTGGGAAGGAAAAACTCCCTTTTAACAGGAAGAAACCTTCAGCAGAACCAGGATGTATAAAAATCCCTCAGATAAACACACTGACATCCTACATGGTGGTATGATTTATCTATTATTTATTTGCTTCTCGATTACTTTGTATTCATCTGTTGTCTGGGTTTGTTTTGAAAATGTCCATGTGAGGAATGATGGCTCACCTACCTGCACAACAAATCCACCTTCAGGTTACAAATAAAGTAACATGAACCTGCACAGGAGTTTGGGTCATCATTTTTTCCAGTGCAAAAGAAAGAAACAATGACTAAGCCACAAAAACACTGTGGTTTAGCTCTCGCAGGCTACGTCAATAACCATCCGCTGTCACTGTTAATAATTGATGACACAATTAGCTCTCTAGCTGTCTGACACATCTGCTGTCAACTCATTGTTGACTGCTTGGCTGGCAACCTGCTCTCACCAGCTAAGCTGCACGGATATCGATTTCCCGCCTCGTTCCGAATCATCATGCTGAATGGCATCCCGGCTGCATGAGAAGAGAAACACATGCTGGATTTATCAGCGCGTCTGCTGTTGGGTTTCTCCAGTTATTTGTGTCAGCCCGTCTCTTTTTAAATCTCTTAGTGCAGTTTTATGCGTAGCGCCGATCAGACTCCATCGGTGTTTCACATCTGTGGATTTTCCTTTGTGTAGAAAACAGCATTTTTGGTTTCCTGCAAAGTGACGATGACTTTTCTGTATTATACTACGTCACACAACCCCAAGATCCGATATAAAAGAGAAAACAGAACTGCTGTTAGATCCACATTGTGGACATTTTATACTCTGTCTTCACAGCCAATGTTAAACACACCAAGTATTCAGTGACCTTAAATTGTACGTAGGTGTGAGTAGCTTTCTGTGTTAGCTCTGCAGTAGACTGATGACCTGCCCGGAATAAGCTCCAGTCTGTGTGATCCCAAACTGGATAAGTGGAAGAAGATGGATGGATGGATAATGAACAAGTTGCATTCTTTAACTTTTACAACCATTTATTGTTCCAGCATTTTGATTTTGAGCTAGCTGTATTAAAGTTTTTATTGATTTTCATCATGAATCATGTAACCAAAACTGTAAAATGTAGGCAAGTGAAGTGAAGTCCAGGTAAAGGTTTATACTAAAGGAAATGCTCCAAGTTTCCATCAAAGCTTAAACTCCAGCAGATGTCAACATCGCCGCCTCTGCTGAACGCGCTGCACGTGAGAGTGAGCAGATCAGAAATGAGGTAAGCCCAGAAGAGCAGGATGTGGGTCACAAGAAGGAGACCAGTTCTCACGATTAATTCAACAGTTAGAGTAAATGAGGCGTCTGTGGCTAGCACCTGAGCCGCAGACACCTCCACTTATTATACTAGACTGTATATCTAATAGACCCAGGGCTCCCCAGCTTTATAAACAAATGGAAATATTTGCTGAAAGACTCGCAGACTCGTAAACATCGATGCCTGTTTTTTGTTGTTCGAGGCTTATGGCCGTGCGGTTGTTCTATCATTGACTTTCCGTGTGTTATTTTTGTGATCTTTTGCATGTAACCTCCCAAGGGACTGTAGGTGCAAATTAGCTTTACGCTAACTCTGATACAATGGATCAAATATAACCAGATAGATGAATAAATAAATAACCTGGCCACTGGAAGAATTGAAGAAGCACATTTTTTCACTCTGTGTACATAAAAGAGAAATCATATGAAAATATGAGAAATTTCTGGGAGGGCAGCATTGGACTGAATAAATTCATCAGGCAGGCTGGCTCTGTGACTGGCTGCACACCGGGCACTTTTGGAGATAAGGTTACTGAACAAACTGTCATCCATCATGGATAATCTTGACCACCCTCTGTCCCACTTACTGGACAGGTCACCAGAAAGCACCTTGTCTAACAGATACGAGGACAGATAGAGGAAAGCTTTCATACCTCATGCAGTAACTCTATAATGCGACACAGAATCATCTTGTATGTCAGCCCTGCACTCTCACAACATGTGAACACACATTATGATACCTTACTGCACTGTCCACTACGCTTCACACTGTTTTATAGAGAGCCACTTAATGCCATCTAATGTTTGCTATTCTATTTTTTGCTATATTTATTAAGCTATTAAGATTTTTAAGATCAGGTAACACCGTCTAAGGTCGTACCTTTAAAACTGGTGGGGATTGGGCTTGTGGACATCTCTTCCACGGTCTCCACACTGTAAAGACACCAGTGACTCTTGTAAAAAGCAGCTGAAGACATTTTTATAGACAAGCGTTTAATTAAATTGTTGTTTAAGTAGCATTCTGCTTTACACTGTTGTGATATCTTTTATTTGTTGTTTTATTGGGGAGAACTTTGTGATTTTTTTTCTAAAGGAATACAACTTCTGTGCTGTTGCAGTGTATTTCCTGGCTAAAGGCGACCTCTATAAATTCTGCTTGATGTTTGCTCACAGATTCACAGATGTTTGTCTGATTTACTAGTAAACACAATTCAGGATCTAAAGGCAGTGATTCCCCTGATATTAGCCATTATATTGCAGAGATGATACCCCAAGAAACCCACGTTTATACAAAGACAGGTACAGTGTACAAAAGAACCAATATTTATTCTGAACCTAAAGTGCATACCTGAGAATTTTGGTTTGGATTTATGTAATTTCTGTGACGTGAGGTGACAAACTCTTACAGCATAAATCTGACCAGAGATTTTCATCAATTGCTATGTTCAAATCTGACTCCCACTTCATTCTAGATTAAAAAAACCCCAAAAATAATACATTATTGATTTGTTGATTTTCAAATAAATCAAAAACCAGACAGACACAGAGAAACACGCAAGCATTTAGGCCCACATCCACACCTATGGCCAGTCACCATAATGTGCATGTGTTTGGTCTGTGTGAGCAAGCTGGAGACGAACCGTGCAGGCACATGGAGGATGATAATAATTAAAGAGCAAAATCTGGGTAATGAGCTGTTAGCACTTCATCTGCAATGTTATAGCTTCATTTCCTTAAGTGTGTTTTAGTTTCTTTGTAACGTAGAAAAACTGAGATGCATTATTGTCCTTGAGCCACTTAAGGTTATAGTCACCAGTTTGACCAGTTTAGTCCACTTAAGCTCAAAATGGGCTGATGTTGTTTACGTTACATCTATGTTTTTATGGTGACATTTTTATACTAAAAATAAGCAGATTTCTTAGTATTAAATTAATAGTAGATATGTTAAGGCTACAAAATAGACTCTCCAGACTCAAATTAACATAACCACCTCACTTTCAAAGAACTAGGGCTTGACCTGTGCGGATCTTCCATCCTCAAATTCAGACTCTTTTTGAGGAAAAGCGATTTTTATATATCAACCTTTTGCAGCTGGAGATGATGAAGAAATAGTTTATCAGTTTTTATGTGTTTCTCTGTATACTTTGATGGAGTTTAAAAATGAGTTACTGCTAGCTTAATTCACATGGTGTCAATAAAACCCCTTGGTCAGGGGGGGATCTAGAAGGGTGGCATGGGGTGGCATGTGCCACCCTAAAATGATCTCTTGGCACCTCTAGTGTCACCCTAGTTTTGCATATGACAGTGTTGTTTATTAAAATAAGATACCATTAACACTTTGAGTGCAGTTGCAGTTAACAGTGAATATAAATTCTACAAATGAATTTATTGCACAGTGTCCCCCCCCCCCCCCCCCCCCCCCCTCCACAATTAACAAATGGTTCAGCCCATAGCAGGATGGCTTTTTTCTTGTTTTCAGCAGCAACCCATGCCTATGATTGTGCCAGAGCACATTTCAACAACACCGCCCCATGTTGTGTAGCTTTCTGGATTTTATATGTATTAGGCTACATATTTATTTATTATACAGGCTACACAGTACATAAAGTCAAAATTCACATGTTTTATGTGGATTTTTATGTGAAACTAACATGTTTAATTATGTGGGCTAAAGAAAATAATTAAGTTATAGACTATATTTATATGAAAAGCATGTATACTGCATTTGAATCATTTTAACCATATGTAACCACCTGCATATGTGTTTGAAAAAAAAAAAGGCTTTGATTTTGCCACCCCATTTGATTTCTCTGCCACCCTAAGAAAATTTCTCTAGATCCGCCCCTGCCCTTGGTCATGTTTCTGTTGGTAAGATTTTGATGCAATATCAATGAGAAAGCATTAAGCATCATTGCTGTAAGCGTAGCATTTATTGGTATAATAAACAAGAACCGTCAGGCATTGTTTTTGCATTTAAGGTAGCAGAGTGGTAGTATGACTGTAAATGACTTGAAGTGCTGGAGTAAGCTATAGCTAAGAGCCTCTGCCTTCCCTTAGGCAGACAACCTTCTCGGTTATTTGAAACGCGTAACGCTTGTGTTGCAGGTTCTTGCCAGTTGTCCTAGCTTGAATGGATTCAGGTGTAGCTCAGAAGGTAGAGCAGGTCATCTACTAATGGGAAGGATGGTGGTTGGTGGTGTTGTGTGAATGTTAGATATGCTAAGCATAGAAAAAAGTTGCATAGACGGAATTAAGGTAGAGCAGAAAAACGCTATTTACCATTTTAGTTATGTTCTGATTTAAGCGCTTAGTATTTAAACCTGATATTCAGGTTTAGAAAAGGATATTAAAAAAAGAATGATATAAGGTGAATTTAAACATTTTCAGTTGAACATGACCTTCTACATAATCTTCATTTGTGTTTAAGCTGAACTTAATCATGTCAGCTTAAAGCAATGCGACTACCTGCTTTGGCTTTTTTAAAAACAAAACAAAACATATAATTATAATTATTTGTATTTCACTTTTAAGATTTAAACAGCTGAGTTTGTGGGTTGCCATGACTTGGTTAAGTGAATGCAACATTTCATTTTTTTAGAGTGAGTAGACAATGAAAAATTGTGCATATCTCTAAAAATCATAAGATCAATAAAAATGAGCACATATACTGAACGCACTGCCGTGCTCCTAGGAGGAAAACTCGTGTCAGATGTTTGAGTCTATTTATCAGTTTACCAAAGCCAAACTAGATTGGATTCTCTGCCCTCGCTGTCTAGATCCTCTGCAGGTTATTCCATGTCAGTCAGGGTCCGTGGAGGAAGTTTAACCAGAAAGAAAACACACACACACACACACACACACACACACACACACACACACACACACACACACACACACACACACACACACACACACAATCAATCAAAACCTCTCCTGAGCTTTCAGTTATCACAGGAAACCATTCCAGCCGCTCTCAAAGCTTCCCTCTGTGTCTCCATGCAGGCGCTCTCAAACACGGTAACACAAGAAACATCCGGAGCCGATAAACGCCACGACCATAACGCCTGAACCTGGTGGTTATGATCGCTATCCTCCACAAGCATCCCACAGCGGGGAAAGGAGAGGCGTGAGAGAACGGATGAAGAAATGAGTACGAAGGGAAGGACGGAGGGTGTAGTTTCAACTTGGGGATTTTCTTTGCTTTCCCCCTCCTCTTGTCTCCTTCTTCTTTGCTTATGTGGTTTCTTATACATTATTTAATGAAAAAGGAAAAAGTATACTCGTGTAAGTGATGCTGTGGGGTTATCTGTGCGATTCATTTAAATGTAAGGCCTCACAGTGACACAGCGTCCATGGCGATGTGTTTAATTAGCTAAGTGTAACTTAGATCAAAATGAAACGCTCAGAATTCAGTCCAGACGTTTCAGCTCCACGGCCCCGACTGATTTCAAACAAACTGAAAATAATTTGTTATGAAGGGGAAAAAGCTGCAGTGATGATGTCACTAAACACATAATCACAGATCGTTTTCATTAAAGAGGTCTTTTATGTTATAATCAACAGGACTCTGGTATATAAGAAGTGTTTAAAAAAGAGTAAAAGGGCCGTTTCCAGCGGTAACACTCAGAGCTGCTGTCCTGGATTGATAAAAGTATGTTTTTAAAAAGTGCAAATTGCACCATGTAATTCAATTTAATTAGATCTCCATTAACTGGGTCACATGAGCATCAAGAGCTGCGACCTTGGAGTTTTCAGAGTTATGATTTAAGGCAGGGGTGTCAAATATAAGGCCCGGGGGCCAGAATCAGCTCAGCAAAGACTCCAATCAGACCCATTGGACGGTTTTGGAAAATGTGATGAAAGACGTTAATTTGAGACTTTTTACTGCATTTTCATAAGTTTTACAGCTTTTCCACTTCCATTCACTATAACAGAGTAATAGATAAACAAAAAAAACACAGAAAAGTTACAGTTTTTTCATTATTTACTGTAAATGTTTTTTTTTGTTTTTTTTACAGAAACATGACTTAATTCCAATGACTAAAATAACTTTTTGTGTAAATTTGCACTTTATTTATTCACACTGACAGATTTCTTTCATTTACTGTAGCAGCATTTCTTCATCATGTAGAAAAGCGGAGACATACTGCGCTTCATTTTTTTGTAATAAAAAAGAAACAGAGAAGTGGAGTAAATGTGTAGGTAATCACATCTACTGCAAGACTTTAGCTGTTTCAGCCCAGTTTTAATCAAAGCAAAATGCAACAGTGTTTTAAAATTATTGTATTTTCAAGCACAAAATACCTTCACCGTTTATGCTTTTGTCGTTTCCTATAATTGCTGCTTGTGTCCACAGCCTCGTGTTTTAAAATGCTTCTTAATATCTGTCATGCGGGATGAAATCCACACTCTGCTTGAGTCCAACTCATTGCTTTAGCGATTTGTTTAGCAGGATGTCTGACAACAGTAAGAGAGAAAGAGGGAGGGAAAGCATTTTTAACCAATTAACTTTGTCAGAATGGCAGGAGCTGGTGTTGCCATTAAATATCAAATTGCAACCGACTTCGTCAAACACAGTGCATTGCTAATTAAATGTGCCATTTACTGCTTCTCCACGACTCTATTTTTTAATGAAGTGACCCACTAACCCCAATAAAGATCTGCACCAACCCACTGAATTGGGCTATTTTGTCCCTGACCCTTTTATAGTTTAACTCACTCGACCCTGTTTTTTTCCCCTTTCAACTGAATAATAAAAGCAAAATCTTAGTTCACGCATGATTGCAGGATTTGTGAGGTTTATGCTCACCTCTCTGAAGCTGTAACCCTCCACCCACCTAGCTGCTGTCTGCTCCTGCAACGCTTTAAACAGCAGAGGGCGCTCTAAGCCCGTAAATCTCCATCCACAGCTCCTGTTACAGCAGGATAGATCCATCCATCTGATTCCTTTAATTGCTTCCTTCCTGTTGTTAATTGGTGCCAATCTGTCCAAACTCAGCGCTGCATCACGCAGTCCGCAGGATTTGTATTGGACTTTTTCTCTGTGAGTCTGCGTGCGTGCGTGTGAGTGGGTGTGTATTAACTCGAACTCCAAGATTTTAATTCTTCACCGAGTCCTTGTTGTAATCAGCTGTTTGAACCGGTTCAGAGCTGTCAGTGTCTGCAGCTCCTGCTGCACCTGTGAGCTTTTATTGTGAAATCAAAAGGCACAAACTGCGCAAAAGTACGCGGCACTTGCCTCATTTTTACACATTTTTGCACATTTACAGTTTAAAAAAGCATTCCTGCTGTTATGTATTGTTTTGTTTTTTAAACAATATAATATAGTGTAAGGCCGTAATCCGGATCTGTGGACTGATTATTTAGGGATTGCCGTGTGTGCGCTATGACGCTCAGTGTTTGCGTATATTTCTGGCGCAGTAGTAGTAAAATAACTCAGCCCAATTATCTGCCACTACTACATGCATTAGTATTTTCTCTATGCAGTCAATGAAAGCACTACTCTACTCCACTCTGACCCCTCCCACTTGCAAAAAAAAATAGACCCATCTCAGAGAAAGAGGGCAGAAAATATGCAAAGATGCATCCACGGTGTACTTTGGACGCACGCGATTCTTATTTGACGCAAACGGCTGAATAATTGCGCTGATGGGCAGAGGCTGATATCGGGGGGTGCTGTGTGTTGTGTTGTAGTAGGAACACTCTCGCGGATGGATACAGACAGAGAGAGAGTGCGAGATGCGGTTTACTTTATCGCGCGGTGCTCAACTCTCAGCTGCGATTCTGACGGTGCTGATGACAGAGTGCGCGTCGCTCTTGCCGGCTCGCCTCTGCAGCCTTTTAACTTCACATGCATGCTTCACCCGCAGGCTGACAGACAGCCGCCGTACCGCCTCTGTGGAAGGATTTACTGTCACTGCCGCACTGGAATAACTTTGCTGCTCCCTCGTTTTTTTTTAATTTTTCCTCCTCTTTTTCTCTTTTTGCGCCACTCGGCTCGCTGTTTTTGCTCCCGTCTTTCGCCTACAGTTGAAAATCTGAAAGGTAAGGGTGGGGAGTGGGTTTGTGCAGCTTCGGTATGAGTGTGATGACTGGAACAGTTCAGTGAAAGTGTGATTTATTAATTTTTTTTTTCCTCACTCCGTCTCTTGCATTATTTAAATTACAATCCCAGTTAAGCACCTGCAGCAGTGGTGCATGCATGCATGCAAGGCGTGCACAGAGGGAGGGGGTGGGGGGGTGTCGATGTTGTCTTTTTTTTTTTTTTTTTTTTTTTTTGGAGGGAGTTGACCATGAAGCGGTTGCTTACACTCGGTGTTGCGGGCAGGGTCACGCTCTCTGCTCTCTGCTGTGAATCGACTAATCGCTCCGTTCTGTTTTCGCCAGCCTCGCCGTGAGGAGAGACGAACCAAACACACCATGCCGCGGAATCCAAGTTTGGCGAGTAAGAACTACGACTACGACTACCTGCAGCCCTATTTCTACTACGATGACGAGGAGGAGGATTTCTACCCTCAGCAGTTCCAGCCTCCGGCACCCAGCGAAGACATCTGGAAGAAATTTGAACTGCTGCCGACCCCTCCCCTCTCCCCGAGCCGCCGGCCGTCCCTGTCCAGCCTCGACCTTTCCATCGCGGATCAGCTGGAGATGGTGACCGAGTTCCTCGGGGATGACGTGGTCAACCAGAGCATCATCTGCGACTCCGACTACTCCCAGACCTTCCTCAAGTCCATCATCATCCAGGACTGCATGTGGAGCGGCTTTTCCGCCGCCGCCAAGCTGAAGAAGGTGGTGTCCGAGCGGCTCGCCTCCCTGCACGCCGCCCGGAAGGAGTCTGCGGCCGGTGACGGCGCAGAGCCCTCCGGCCCCGCGGCTGCTGCCGCCGCGGCTGCCGCCGCCGCTACTGCGGCTCTTCCTGCGTGGAAGCTGAACAGCAGCTACCTGCAAGACCTGAACACGTCTGCGTCGGAGTGCATCGACCCCTCGGTGGTTTTCCCGTATCCCGTAGCCGAGACGCCCAAGCAGAGCGCAGGGACCCCGCCTAGCAAGGATTTGGGACTGGACACGCCGCCTAACAGCAGCGGGAGCAGCAGCAGTTGTAGTGATTCAGGTGAGCTCTTATTCATTTATATATAATATATTGCCTGAGGAGGCACACCCCTCAGTGCAATTAGGGATTTTCTTTCTGTTGGCGGGGACATGCATGACATTATGACTGAAATGAGGCACATTCTTGCTTTTCCTTCACACGAATTGCAGGCAGGAAGGTGGATCCTGCTGCCACTCCACCCCATGTCATGCAGTAGACTGCTGTGAGATTAGCTGGAGGGAATGGCTGCATGTTAAGCAATCAACTGATGTGGCAGAGAGGGAAAGCCTGAATGGACTGCAGAGATGCTTTTAGAGGAGGATTACAACCCCGGTGTGGCAGCAGAGTGTGTGACTATGTTGTTTTTGCTCTTTTGCAGAGGAAGAGGATGAAGGCGATGATGAGGAGGAGGAGGAGGAAGAAGAGGACGAACAGGAGGAAGAGGAGGAAATCGACGTGGTCACTGTGGAAAAGAGGCAGGTGGTGAAACGGTGCGACTCCAGCCCGCTGGAGACAAGGCACCCCAGCCCACTCGTGCTGAAGAGGTGCCACGTCTCCACCCACCAGCATAATTACGCCGCCCATCCATCCATGAGGCACGAGCAGCCGGCTGTCAAGAGGCTGAAGCTGGAGAGCAGCGGTGGAGGTGCCAGCAGCCACAGCAGGGTCCTCAAACAGATCAGCAGCAACCGCAAGTGTTCCAGCCCGCGAACGTCGGACACGGAGGACTACGACAAGAGAAGGACTCATAACGTGCTGGAGCGCCAAAGGAGGAACGAGCTGAAGCTGAGCTTCTTCGCTCTGCGGGACGAGATCCCCGAGGTGGCCAACAACGAGAAGGCGGCTAAGGTGGTCATCCTGAAGAAGGCCACAGAGTGCATCTATAGCATGCAGTCGGACGAACAGAGACTCCTCTCTCTGAAAGAGCAGCTGAGGAGGAGAAGCGAACAGTTAAAGCAGAGACTCGCACACCTGCAGGGTTGCCGTGCTTAAACTTTGAATCATAAACTTTTTTTTTTCTCAAAATAAAAGTTCATTACTTGGGGGTTGGGGGGGGGGGGTTGGGTGTGTACAGTTGTTGCTGCATGCAGATGCAAAACGGATTAAGTTGTTTTGGAATCTGGTTTGATTACAATGTAAGAAGAAGAAAAAAAACTGCCTCATCTGATGAAGATATTTAAAAGTTTTATTTTATTAATAAAATGTTTAAAAAATGTGGCTCACTGTTGAAAGCCTGAACTAAAATATGGATTTTTATGTTGTGTTTTTTTTTTTTTGTTGTTTTTTTTGTACATAATTAATATTTCCTAAGAAAATGTATTTTTGGATTTCGATTGTCTGGATGTTCAGACCCACTGTTTGTTTTGTTTTTTTCATTATGTTCATAGATTCTTTTTCAAATATAAAACAAAAACCTGTTTCTTGAGCTTGTCTCTCATTCTTCACCACCATGACTAGCCACTCAGTCACACCTGAGTAGGGGGCATCCACATGAATACATTAGAAAGTGAGTGGTTAGGTAGAAAACTTATCTGAGCATTATAAAACTTTGAGTCACTCCTCTTCCTCTGACTGATGGAAGGTAAGGGTCAAAACGTAAATAAGAGTACACACCCTTAAATAAAGCAACACCAAGAGTGTGAAAGTCCTGCTGCAGTGAATTTTAAGTGAAATCTGCATAAATGATTTAAAAAAAAACGTTGATCACGTGTTTTGTGCAGAAAAGAGGGAATTCCTCTTAAGACTTAGAAGCCACCTCAGCTCCTTAATACGAGTCCTGGATGCTCGTGGAAGCGCACAGAAAGCTGGGAAACTGCATGTCATGTTTAAACGCAGGTATAGTGAAGCTGTGTTTTAGATGAGGGCTGGTGCATTAAACGGCACATCTGCGATCACATTTCTTAAAGTAGCACACTAATAAAAGTGTGGCACGGGAACTCAAAAGCTCGTTTATACTCTAAAACCACAGATATTTAATATATAGATATAAATATACGTTATATCTTTATATTTAAATGTAATATGAACTGTCTACGTTGGAATAACTGAATAACGTGGTGAAGTTTGTCTAGTTAGACCGTGGTAAAACCCCACCTGTTCCACCGTTGTCTCGAGCGGCTTTCCAGACTCGACGTGACGTCACACACGCCGTATCCCGAGCGCTCCCCCCCTCCACCTCTGAGCGCGTGGTCCTGGTCGCGAGCACATGGAAGTGAGGTTTGAGATTTGTGTCTGAGAGACGCGCGAGCGACTGTCGGGAAAACGGAATATAAAGTGAATTAAAGAAGCAGCCCGAGCAGCCCGGTAAGAGCTCCCCGCGCCCTGCGTCCATCTCTGCTTTTATATATTAAATGTTTATTGTTATTTTTTGAATTTAGGTGTGATAATAGAAGAAAGTAAATGTCATTCATTGTTCAGCCTGTCTTGTGAAAACTTAATTTAAAGGCGAACGGGATTTCTGGAGGTTTTAATTTGCTGTTAATGGGACAAAAACAAAAAACTATTGTTCTCTGGACAAGTGTTATTTTCGTCTGGTTTTTCTATTGTCTGTCCAACTCCTGCAGTTTTGGGGCTGTGGGATGTTTGAAGCACGTGTTCTGTGAGTCTATTGTTGTTTCAGGTGACCACACTGATCACATGCTTTGTTTACCTTGTTTGCTTGAGCTCACGTTTTGTACTTGTGAGCCTTTATTCTCCATGGAGTGCTTGCTTCCTGCGTGGCTTTATGTTTGCTGTCAGTTTGATGGTACAGTTGTTATGAAGGACAACAAAAGGCGTCTGTGATTGCTTCATGTATATAGGCGTGGGGGTCCTGGATTTAGGGGCTGTTTTGTGCATCAAGTGGAGAAGTTTCTGAGCCGTATTGTTTATGTTCCTGTTTGTGACTGCACATAAAGGCAGTTTTAGGCTGTGATGGTGGAGCAGCATGTCTGAGGCATGAGGTGCAGCCACGCTGAGACATAGGGAGGACCACAAAAGATGGGATTAGTGTGGATTCATTGTGTGGGCTTTCCCAAGTGGGCAGGGCTGTGTGTTGGGGTGTTGAAGACCTCATGCACCAACCCTGCTGCTGTCCAGAAAAACACCACATCCCTGTTAGAATAAAGGTCCTCGTATAATTTCTGTGTGTTATGCTTTGGGCATCAGCGCCCAGTGGCGTGGTTTTGGTGTGAAACGGGGTAAAAGTAGGCTAGATTTCACGAGTATTTGTCCTGCCTTGGTTAAAAATAACGGCCATTTTAAGCCACGTTCCTGTGGCTGTATTTCAGCGTGCAGTTCGAATCTGCCACACACACAGACGTTGAGGTTTAGCCCAGTTTTATTAAAACCCTGATGCCTTTTCACCTGCATATCACAAAAATGATGCCTAGTGGGTGTGTGAGGATTCAAATGGCTCACAGTATTTAAACTGGATCACACAGATGTGGTGTTTCAGAAATTTCACAACACTGCTGGCTTAACTCTGCGACAGTCTATCCTTGAGTTAAAGAGTATGACTCTTAAACGTTTGTAATAAGGCTACACTTGTCTTAAAGGAATACACTAGTCTTAAAGGGCACCTGTTGCACCCATTTTCATTTCTGTTTGTATTCTTCAGAGTCACAAAGAGTCACTTTTTATTTTCAGTTCAGAAAAACCCTTGTCTATCTCCTATTGGCCCTTTACAACTCATCACTGAACGCTCCATCTGAAACAAACTCCTTAAAATCCAACAGTTTTCTGATTGGCCAACTTCTGGAAGCCTACCGAGGGGCTGCTGCCAGAACTTTCTGATTGTCCTCTATCTGTAGTAGCTGCCCATATAAAGAAATCCATTATTTAAAGCACTACTGAGATTTTATTTTTCTTTAAAATACAACACAGTAGGTTTAACAGGAAAAATGGCCTTCCTTATTTCGTCTGTAGACTTCACAAAGTCATTTAGGAGCTCTTATATTTGTTCTGAAGACTTTAATCACACTTAAAATATAATCTGCTCCATAATTAAGAAACAGAGCGAGGGGGGAAATTAACTTTGTTCCCAGGCTGCAGCTCATTAAGATGCAGTTGTAACTTTGGACGCTGGTTAAAAATGTTTTGTGTGCATCACTAATGATCTTTTTTTCATCCTAGTGGTGCAGTGGCTCAACAAGGTTTGGTGTTTTTCAATCATTGCTATAACACAGGAGAGGAGCAACCTGGTTATCATCTGAGACTAAAGATTGTTTTTAATCACCATTTAATCTGAACTTGTTTATTTAAATTTATAAATGATTATAAAAATAGGGGGGGAAACTCAGTTTCATCACAAAGTCTTGTATTCTCTAACCTGCCTAATAATGATAAAGATCGTGAAGTTATAGTGTAATAAAGCTCAGAGAGTACTAATGTTTAAGAATAGATAGTAATAAAGTAGTGGGAGTAAAAAAAAAAACGTTAACATTTATGTTTCTCAAACAACTGAAAAATTGACTGAAACTGATCGAATAGACAACCAATCATTCATACCTGGGTGGGAGTGGGCTGTATATAATAAGCCACACCTGTTCAGCTGCTTGTGTCTGTCTGGGTTCTCAGCCATCCAAGTCATGGTAATCCAAGGAACATGGAAAGAAAAGTGGTGGGACTTTTTTAAAGCCCCTTTTCTATTAGTACCTACTCAGATTGACTTGCCACGGTTTTTAGGGTTTTACCATTAGGTCATATTACCTGGTACCAGGTACTAAATGAGTACCTGCACAGCCGGGTTCCAAAGCGTTGTGAGCAGGTACTAAAATATGATGTCATCAGACTACCACCGATGCCAATTGCAAGCCACAGATTGGCTGGTCAGTAGCAGCCCTCATTGAGTTCACGAAAATAAAAACTGCCATTTTTTAAACCGGGCAGCGAGGAAATGGCTACAAAAAACAGCAGCGAGGTTTGACGGAATGCCACAGACTGAACAGCAGGTATATCGTCCCCTCGATGTCCACCTTTGTTCTAGCATTCATGTTGCATACTAATTAAGTCACAGGACGCTCGGCCGCGTTGCTATAATGACGACCACGCACATTAGATGGTACTAGATTGTAATGGAAAACGAGTCGATCTGAGTAGGTACTAATGGAAAAGGGGCTTAAGTTTCCTGAAGACGTTTGACCTCTCATCTGAGAAACTTCTTTAGTTATAAGACCAAGAGAAGTAAGATGGCCTAAAAGAAGGTTGAAAGAAGTCATCTGTGTCCACTGTGAACGACCAGCCTTGAACAGGTTGCTTATGACACCAGCTGTCTGCCATCTACAGTCCAGTTTTTAGATCCCTTCCCAGGCGCCTTAACGCCCACTCACATCTTGCATCCACATGATCAGTAAGTCATATGATGGGGTGAGGCAAGGTCTCACACTGGTTTCACCCAAAACTCATACAATGAGGCACATGATTAATAGTGAGCCAAAGACCCTCTTAAGGGGCAACTTCCACTATGGCTCAAATATCTGGGACGCTCCACCATTTGATCTTAGAACTGAAGATGCTTCTCGAATGAGCGGTGAAACGTCTTCAGGAAACTTAAAAAAGTCTGGCCGCTTTTCTTTCCAAGCTCCTTGTTAAGACAAACATCTAAAGAGACAATCTCCATGAGGAGAATGGGCAGACTGATTGGAGCTGCAGAAGAGCATCTCTGAATGCAGAAAATGTCGATCATTGACGCAGATGGGCTACAGCAGCAGAAGACCACAATAGATGCCACTGTCAGCTAAGAGTTTAGATTTAACAAGGGCTCAAAATGGGACAATAAAAGACCGGAAAAATGATGCACAGTCGGATGAGTTTCAATTTCTGCTGCAGTGTTAGGATGGAAGGGTCAGAATTTAATGTAAGTCACATAAAATCATGGATCTACCCTGACTTGTATCAACAGTTCACGTTGCTGCTGCTGGTGTAATGGTGTGGGAGATATTTTCTTGCCACACTGAGTAAAGTTGCTTTCTTGAACATTACAGTGAGTTCACTGTCCTCAAATAACCTCCATAGTCACCAGATCTCAATCCATTACACCACCTTTGGGATGTGGTGCAGCAGGAGATTTGCATCATGGATGTGCAGCCGACAAATCTGTTGCAACTTTGTGATGCCGTCATGTCAACATGGACTAGAATCTGACGAATCTTTCCAGCAGCTTTTTGGATGAAGAAGGCAGTTCTGAAGGCAAAAGTGGGTCCAACCTGGTACTAGCAAGTCGTACCTAATGAACTGTCTAGGGAATGTATCTGCTGCAATATACATAAAGATCCAGCCTCAGAAACATGAAGCATAACTGCTGACATTTGTTTTAAAAGATGTGACCGCTGTTGAATATGAGTATCACCCCGAGGAAGTCAGATTCAAAAATATTTCCTATTCCTCGAGTAAGGAATGGAATTCCATTTGCATTGCTATAATTACATCAGCTCTTGGCTTGTCTGACACACTGAGACCTTGTACCTCTCACTGGAGCTGTTTTGCAGTAAACGGTGTGTGTGTTGGACTGTAACTTGGAGACCTGTGTGATTTCCAGCCAAACTCAAAGTGAGCCAAACTCCACCGCAGCAACTGCACACATACTTAGAGGCCCAGGGATGCACAGAGGTCTGCTGTTATGTAATCTGTGTTTTTCAGTCTTGGAAACTGGAACAGATTAAAGTAAAGCAGCTGATTCTCCTGAAAACTTTACTTTGCTGCCAGATTCGGCTTTTCTCTCACTTAACAGCATGGTTATTATCAGATGACATCACCTTCCTCTTTGGGAGTGTGCAGCCTTGTTTGCATTCTCTCTTTCTGTGCTGTCAGTGTGTTTTGATAGGCACCGAGACTGTTTAGAAATATGTTGATGAGAAATATGAGTCACGCACTAGATGCAGCATGGCCATCTATACAACCATCCATCTAACTGTAAAATAGTAAGTGATTTAGCCCATCTTACTGACGTTATCAGTGGTGCCAAGAACAGTGTTTTCAGACCACATTTTTTCAAATCTGTGGCGCCATTACTCATCCAAATGTAATGAGTGCATGAGTTTCCTTCCATTAGTTGTTAGTTATTGCTTGGTGATATTAATTGTGTGTTCACATGGACTTCTTAATGAACAATGATGCCTCATTGGTATTTGTTGCACCTATTTTTAATATTTGTCAGCATAGTTGAGGTGGCTAAGCTATCATTACAATACCATTTCTTTTCTGTGTTTTTTACTGCGTTGCAGCTTATCCTTCTCTGTATATAAAAGATGGAAGTGGCATCCGGGAAAAATGAAGCCAACATAGAAGTTCTTTAAACTGCGTTATTTTAATGTCAAACAGAAGGGCCACTCCTCAGATTTCAAGAAGGAGAGCTGCTCTTGTATAGACGTTTATGGGAAATGGCCATTGTGGCTCCCTTTCTCTGTGACCTCAGTGAATACTTTCGTGATGACTGTATGGATTCAGTTACTAGTTTTAGGTCTTTCTAAATACAACATAAAGTCCATTTTGTAAATTCTTAAATTAAAGACAGCTGGATTCTTCAGTGTATGGTCATTAGCTCACTGAATTAAAAGTACTGTGCTGCAGTGGTAAATGGAGTCTTCTTCACAAACTAAGGTTAATTATGGAGTTCCACAGGGTTCCATGCTAGGACCTTTTCTGTTTATATTGTAGATGTTTCCCTTAGGCAGTAATCATTCAAAGTTATAGCATATATTTTCATTACTATGCAGATTATACCCAGCTATCCGTCCATGAAGTCGGATAACACACACCAATTAGTTAAGCTGCAGAAATGTCTTAAAGATATAAAGGTTCATGGGAAGTCCCTCAGGAGCCTAAATCTATTGCAGCATAACTCCGGAAGGATTCAGGGTCACCTGATCCAGCCCTAACTATAAGCCTTCTCAAAAAGGAAAGTTTTAAGCCTAATTTTAAAAGCAGAGAGCGCATCTGTGTCCGAAATCCAGACCGGGAGCTGGTTTCAGCAATTACACTGTTAATTCTTGCAAATGACAAGGACACAGCTGTCCTGTCTTTACGCTGAGACATACTCTGTGACTGAGACGTTATAGTAAAAAGGAGGTCCGGTTTTAGTCATGCTGAACTGACCAGACTGAAAACTCATAGCAAACATACAGAAAACGTACTCTTAAATCCGTGCTCTGCACATTCTCCTGTGATTTGAACCATGACACAACATAATATATACAAAACATAGATCCACCAGGGTCACTACAGTTTTATCCAAATAAGTACAAAGTTTTACCACATCGATAGTAGTTTATTGGCCATCTTCTTAATAATTTTACTGTTGCTTGGAGATTTGAGGTCAGTGTCCTTAGAAAGGACTGTTGTGGGTTGCTCTCTGCTGTGTCTGGCTGTTATGTAACAGTATTGGTCACTCTAGTAAGTGATGTCATCGACTATGCTTGTAAAATATACATTTCTAAAATGAAAAGTTTTAGAACGCAACATGATCCAAGTCAAACAGATTCCAGCCTCCTCTCAGTTCACCAAAAGTGTCTCCCTTTGTCACAGTGTAGCTTTTCGAGCTGCTCTTCAACCCACATTCAGATGGAAAACAAGCTGCTGAATGCCGTAGCTGGTCAGCCTTTGTATTTCTACACGCAGAGGACATGAATGCATGCTGTAGCAGAGTGCGGCAAGTATTGTCATGCGCTGCTTTGTTTACAGCAGTCCTCATCAAAGCAGGATGGACCGGCTGGATTAGAGCTCGTTCTCCCACAAGAGTTTGATGTTCCACACAGGGGGCCAAGAAGAGGGCAGGATTTGAAGTTAAGTCTTAGTGCAGGAGAGGATTGTGTAGTCTACTGGCTTTATAGACACAGAACATAGAACTATATACTTCACATGCTGATCTTATTATCTCTGGCTGTTAGCTGTGCTCCCATTTCTAACTCATGTCACACCATAGATCTGATAACTCTGTGATGGACTAGTAAGTAGTTGGGATGGACTGCAGCCCTCCTGTGAACTGGATGGATGATTGCAGAGATGCGAGATCTGAATATAATATTAAGCATGGAAGCTTATGGATGTTCCTTATGAGGATATTTTAGTAAACCAAGCAAATATTCAGTGATTTCAGCTAGTATGATTTAAAAATGTTGCGTATGTGCTCTGTTTTATTTTGTCTTTAACATTAAATCTGTGGGGGTTTTGGCTTTTGGAATAACAAAATAAGCAATTTGAAGATGCCATCTTGTGCTCCTGAATACTGGTGTTGATAATCTTTTGTTAATGGGGGCATCAACTTGTATTTCTTGGTGCCGGAGTTTTGATTAATGACCCTGGCTGCAGAGTTGTAACCTAGATACCAAAAATACCAGTGACATGACAGAGGAGACGCTGACTTATGTGGGACTGATTTAAAGTTGTATCTGTGTTTCTTATGTTAAATAGGAATTATCCTCATTAGAAAGTCCGAGGACTCACCAATCAGTGTTCAGATGCGTTAAAATCTCCCTCCATTCAGACCCTGTGTTGCAATCAATCACACTGATGAGCTGTTTCATCCACAGAGAAAGAAACAAACATCTGACCTCTGGTTTTAAAACGGTCCCATACACTTTTTTACTTTTTAAATAATTGGCTGCAAAAGTAGAAATTTATTCCATTTTGGGCAAGAAAAAGGTTTAAGGCTGGTTCTAAAACTGAGTCTGTCCTCTATGGTTGCAACGATACACCGAATAACTCGATTACACAAAATCCTCAATGCAAATTCTTTGCTCCGATGCTGCGTTTAATCCACGACTCTGTAGCATTCAGTTGTCACCATGTAAACATGACTGCTTCACCCACATTTGCAACTAAAAAACAGTAAAAGAAAATGTTTTTTCTAGCATCCAGGGAGGCGTTCGTTACTGTAATTACCATCAAAACTTACGGTACATTGGGAAAAGGCTGGCAGCAGGCCTTCAACAATCCACCACCTGTACAACAAGCTCCAATGTGAAGGAAAGATTACTTTTTATGTGCTCCCATCCACCACCGTTTGTTTTACACTTTCAGTAAAGCTATAGAAGTTAAAATAAACATGTATATATGCAGAACTGTCAGTGTAGTTTGGCAGTTTTCTGAAAGCCGTCCCACTTTTTCTACTGCAGTGATACCTTCAAAAAGCAGGGCCGAGTCTAAAGGGGGGGGGCATGGGGTGCACCACACCGTATTTATTTAAAGGCTTTAGTAGTCTTACTTAGATTAATATAAATATAAATACATTATTTAAATTGTAATAATATTTAAAAAAATATGGGAGTTTTAGTCTGGACACTGAATTATTATTAATTATTAAGATCTCTACCATCAGTACGTCTGTTTTCTGCAGCAGGAAACGAGTGCAAGCCTCAGTTTTGAAAATTTTGATATGTGCGCTTTTCTTCATTTGTGGCCTCCATGTGCTTCTTTAAAGATTTGCAGACTCACAAATTCACTCATGCATTAGCACGCTTAAACAAACGGACACACACATAAACTCTGCCTCGCTGATACAAAACTTTGACAACCTTCTTTTTTTCCCCCTTTGCTTCCAGCTGTGTAAGAAAGTCTTTCAGGAAAGTAGAATAAAGGACATTTAAGTTTATTTAGTTCAGGTTGTGTGTGTACCTTACTTTATTTTGACACTAATTTTTTCACTTAAAAATTATTTTTGTATTTAAAAAATGTAATTTTTAATATGGGAATTCATTCTTTCGGTTGGCGTTGTATGCACTCAAACTATTAAAAACATTGATTTCCATTTTAGACAAACCAATAAGTTGTTCATTCAAACCAGTCTTTTTTCTCTTTTGAATGTTCACTGTTGCTCATTAACAGGACAAAAGTTTTATGATCCAGTTACTCCATTGAAACACTCAGTTATATAGCAGAAATAAACATGTTTGCAGTATGGTAGAAAAAATCTGTTTGTCTCTGTGGAGCTATCAAAACAGTTTAAATATTGTTAAAGCTTTAAGTTGTGCATTATTAGAAGCTTGGCTGCTTTGAGTGACACTGCTGCCTCCACGTCAGTCAAACTGGGCCACTGGTACTTATATAGAGCTTTTCTACTCCAACTAAACAGTCAAAGCATTTTTTTACTACACGCCTCATTATCCATACACATAAATACATGCTTTCTAACGATAGCACACACACAGTTAAACTCTGATGGATTGGATGAGGTTCAGATGCTTCCAAAAGCACTCTGATGTGCAGATTGAGTGAGCTGGGGATGGAACCTCCGGCTCTGCTCCTGAACTGATACAGCTTTTGGTGCCTTCTGGAGGATTTTCATGCAGTTTTTTGACTGCTAACATGGGTTTTTATGCAGTTAGTTATGCTAAATGTTTATTCATATAGTGTGTGGTCCAGTTTCGGTGAGTGAAAGTGTTTTTGGTTTTTTTTTACATTTATTTGTGTATTTCTTTTATTTATATGTGTGTCTGTGCATGCCCTCATAAAGTCTATACACGTAGCTTGTTAACTAAGTTCTCACAGTAGTGGCTACGCCCGTTTTTTTATACTTTAATCTAGGCTTTATTCTTTGTGTCAACTCTGTTTACAGTATTCACTTATGTACACATATGTATCTTTTATTATCAACATTTCTTCCCACCAGAACACTACTTATTCCTCAGCATAATTAGTCCATGTCATGTGAAAATATTTGAGAAAACTGCTTAACGCTCTTGCCTCCGGAAACACTTCTTACTTTAAAGCAACTGCTTTCAGCTTCTTCCCATTGATATTTAAAGGTTTAAATAAAAGGCTTCAAATGGTAAAATAGTTCCTAGTATTAAAGCAGCATATCCAGTTAGGACCTACTTCATCTTTCAACTCTTGAACTCCACCATGAATTCCAGGAGTTTATTTAAAAAAGTCCCTTAAAAGACTGAAATGTTTTTTCTTTTTTACACATTACATCTCAGAGTTTCATTGAAGCTTTCGCACAGACGCCAGACTCTTACAGCTGCAGCTTTTATATCAAACAGAAAACTCAACATACTGCTTTTTTTAATGTGTGTGAGTCACTGAATGTTTTTTTCCCCCATGACACACCTCTCTTTCTTATTTCTCCGCTCAACGCTAGCAGCCCGACATCGTTTATGCCCCTAAATGATACACGGATGTAAACACACCCAGGAGGTCCTGGGAACCTTGGCTGCTGTCAGTCACATCGACAGGTAGACGTTGGTAGATTCAGCAACTGTAGTGCGGGGAGCAACTTCAGGGAGCAGGAGGTGAACCTTGTTCCACTTTCCCAGGTTCTCCTGGAGAGATGAGTCACACTCGGCAAACAATGTGTTTGGTTTTGCTGTCAGCTTACCTCAGGCGTGGAGGGAGAGAACAGACGCAAACTGTTTGACTGACCTACATTCTGTGTTTATGTGTCCTGCCACTGTGCTGTGGAAGGTCTTGCGTTTGAAAGGAAACATGCCCACACGTTTAATGAGCCGGTTTCAGAATTCCTTTGTTGAGCTGACAGAGGCGAGGTGGAGCGGGAGACGAATAGACACCTTTTGTTTGCTTGTAGTATTTAAAGCTGAAGCCCACATGCGTTCTGGTGACGCTCGTGTCAAATAAAATGAGTAATCGGGCATGTCTTAGCAGTATTGTCATAAGCACAAGGAGCCGCTGTTGGTGGCCTTAACCCAAGTTCTTAAAAGCTTCAGTCCCAGATTATTTAAAGCTTATTTATTTTGTTGTAAAGTATTTTATCACTTCAGAAAAGAAACAAGCTGAGCCACTCAGCACAGTACCTGAACACCTCAACTTCCGGGTTGCTTTTAAGTAAAATGGTTTTATTGTCTCTCAAATGTGTCTGTTCACATACACAATTCCGGGTGGACAGAAATGCTCCTGTGCAGTCGTACAAAATCCTGACTGTGTTTTGCTAGAAGCAGATGACGTGAGCGTTTGGAGGGTGGTTGGCAAGTGGGCCGGAACAGATCAAAAATAAAGCATGAAAAGCACTCGGGGACTCCAGTGCTCACTTTTCATTGTTTTTAGCACTTGGTTTCATCTCAGCTCTTTGTATGGTGTAACTTTGCATTCAGGCCAACAAAAGCACTGAGACCCAAAGAGTGGCCCACAGACCCTCCGTACTACATACTTTGTAGACCCCCTCCATCTGGCAACAGAGCTCACTGCAGGCAAACGGGCCATCCCCAGATTGGAGCGGACAGCGAACACGCCACCTCATGAATCCAGCTGTAGTCTCTGGGGGATCCAGTAATATTTACATATCAAATGGGTCCATTAACATGTAGGCAAAGACAAAATTACCATGTCGCATGTTTCTCATGCAAATTCCTTGGTTCACCTTGAAGGTTTGTAAGACTGCCCTAAACAACAATAAAAGGCACAAAACCATTTTACTTTAACAATTTTGCTTCTATTGTGTAGTAAGAAAACACATTTGTTTAAAAAGCACCTTCACTTTTTTCCCCCAATGCAAGAGAGGTTTTTCTTTGAGTCTGCATGGAAGGAGAGGGGGGTAGTTATCACTGACTCCAGCCTACACAGAGACCTGTGATAAAGAAGGCTTTCACAGGACTCTCTGTGAAAAACTAAGTACACCCAGTTTACTTACTGAAAACTGTAACTTGTAACACATTTAGCAGCAGTGAGTAATGGCTTTCTATATGACTTCGTCACTTTCTCACATCATTTTTGGGGAATTTCGGCCCACTTCTTCACAGCGTTGCTTCAGTTCATTGAGGTTTGCAGGCATTCATTTATGGACAGCTCTTTTAACATGGATGTCTGTCAGGTTGCGGTCTGGACTCTAACTGGACCATTGCAGCGCTTCGATTCTTTTCTTTTTCAGCCATTATGTTGGAGATTTTTCACTGTGCTTTAGATCAGTTATTGCTAAGCTTCAGCTGTCAGACAGGTGGCTTCAAATATGACTTTAGAGTACTTGGGGATACAGAGGAGTTCATGTTCAACTCAATGACTGCAAGGTGCTCATGTCCTGTGGCTAGAAAACAAGCCCAAATCATCACCCCTCCACCACTGTGCCTGACAGTTGGTATGAGGTGTTTGTGCCAATATAGTGGTGCAAGCCATTGTGACCAAACGCTGTCTGTAACTGCATGCTCATAGTGAAAGTGCCAAAGAGAACTAAACATCAAGCACCACTTGAGCCATTGTTAGCAGTTTTTTTTATTTTTGGCAAATACCTGCAGATGAACTGGCTTTCTCAATTAATTCAGTGGGTTTATTTGGGTTTGTGGATCACAAGCAGAAGCAGATGGTGTTAAAAGGTAACAAGTGCAAAAATGCAACATTATAGAAAGCCAGAAATGTGCAGTTGCACATTATGTGACAACATTGCAGCTGAACAATGGTGTGTTATCTCTCAGGTTGGAGTAGTGAGGGACTTATAACCTTATTTTTCAGTAAAATGACGGCCTGTAGCCTCATTATTGACCATCATAAAGCTGACTGATGGTTGCACTGTACATCTCAACAGCATTATCATTTACTCACATTATTGTAGACTTGTTAATAGCAGCCCACACATTCAATTTTCTTTCTTTCTTCTTTGATATTAAAGTAGGTGGCTTTGGTGCTTATTGTCAGAGCAGATCTTCCTGAGCGTGAGCCAATAAGAACATTTCCATGAGATGGCCAGAATGCATGGCTTTGCTTTGTAGGTGTTATAAGCCTTAGAGGAACAGCAGCTTATGCCGTCTGGCACACGGAAAAACATTAAATGCAACTAGGCTGAGTGATTGCGGTCAATATACATTTAAAACCATTGTATGTGGAAAGAACTCAGACCAGATGAATGACTTTAGAGTTTTTTTTCCTGCAAAGTAACATAAAACAACGTAATAGCTACGCTTGTTGTGGTTTCAACTTATTTAAATTCTATATGAAGTATTTTCTGGATAACGTCAGAAAATGTCACTGTGCTTTTTTTCTCTCTGTTGTTTTGCTGAAAGGCGAAAAAATACCAAAATGCAGTTTTATATGCTGATCCATGCCCTTTGCAACTTAAACATCCTCATGCTGTACAGATGTTTTTTTCCCACAGCAATGAAAAGCCAATCAGATTACAGCATCCAGCTCCTATCCCCTCCCATGACTTACACTCATCTGTATTTATGACACAGAGGAGCGGGCGGTGTAACACGTGTTGAGTTCACGGTGCAGTTTAATGATCATTAAAGCACTGCTAATGAAATATTTATGGTGTCTTGCCAGTGCCAATTCTCTCCATCACTTGCTCATCAGGGGTTGGAGGTCAGCTGCTGTCTGCCTGGCAACACTCATTAGACTGATTAAAAGTCCTCGCAGAAGGTTAATGTAGTTTCACTCCCGCAGTGTCGCTAGCCTGCGTACTGTCAACGCGTGCTTCGCCAAATGAAAAGTTGTTTTAGTAAAGAGGTGAGAGGAGCGGCAGGCTTTTTAGCTTTACGTGGAAACACCTTTCTCACACGTTGGTGTTTTTTAAAGCCAGGGTGAAAGCTGCCAGTCTCCAGTAACAAGCACGAGCATGTCTGTGGCTCGCACACTGTGCTTAGGTGTGACAGGACTCTGACACTTCGTCTTCACTACCTATCGAGACAGGTTGTCGCTCAGGATCTCCAGCTGTCAGTCTGGACGATCACTCGGAGGTGGTGAAGGCTTAATGCAAGGTAGTAGCTAACTTCCGTCGAAGTTAGTGTTTTCAGTGACATTTAAAGGTTTTATCAATAAGCATGGCCTTTAAATAAAACCTGTAGACTGAATTTTGTGGTATTTTCAAGCACATTCACCTTATTTCCCACTCGGGTCTGATGGGGAGCCTCAGGCACTGTGATCCGGCTCCCTTTTGATGTGCTGACTGTCCGTCCCTGGGGTGGTTTTGATTGCCTCTTTACTCCCCTCCTATGTAAGTCAATAGGAGCCGGCCTGCCATCTGTGGGAATTGATACCTCTGCTGAATCATACTATTAAAGTGCACCTCCATCTTTCCACTATCTCTGCCTGCACCCTCTCACCCCTCTCTTCCCCTCCCCCTCTCCCTACTGAAGCTGTGTTGAGGGGACACGTCTTATCTTACTTCTAGAGATGCAGGAGACGTGTTTGCCAACTGGGGCCAAGGCCGTGTTCAAGCTGGAAATAGCACAGCGTTACAGAAGTCTGAGCGTTAGTGGTGGCGGTGAGAAGATGAAATACTAACGAGTCAGATTTGAATAATCATTTAAAGGCCTCTCGGATGCCAGAACGCTGCACAGCATTCCCTAATGTGACAGGATTGTAGCGGAGATGGGGAAATCCTTGCTGTCTCGGCTTTAATGACTGCAAAGCCAACCAGAGAGGAAAAAAAAAGAAATACTTGTAACACATTCTTATGAATTTGACTGGTGTATTTCCAAGCTACCTTTCAGTGGGCTCACTGAAAATAACCTGACATGGTGCCCGGATAGATTTGAAAACGGCGTTTTCGTCTGAAAACGCTCCGCGTCCACACTAGCGTTTTCAGTCGTTTTCACAGAGTTGTGCGTCCACATTGAAACGGCCCAAAACGCTTATGTTCCAGTCCTGCGCATGCGCGAAAGCGAGTGAGAATTAAAGAATTTGAAGAAAAGCTATCTGGAGCATGTACAGACTGATATTAATCTTTTTTAGGGCTGTCAAAATTGAGAGCAAACAAAACAACTGCTGTATAATGCTCTCCGCTATCTTTGTTTAATTGGTCACATGACTGCATCACATGACTGAAATGCGTCATTGTTTTAGAAAGTCTGCATTTTCAAGTGTCCACACTGCGACGGGGCAGCTCCGTTTTGAAATGTATGCGTTTTCGAGAGCGTTTCCAAAACGCAGCGTTTTTCCTTGAGGAAAACGCCGTCTCAGTGTGGACGGGAGGCCAAAATGAAGACGCATTAGTGTGGACGTAGCCAGAGACAGACAACCATTCACACTCACATTCAGTCCCGCATTCACACCTATGGGCAATTTAGATTAATCAATTAACCTATCACCACAAAGTTGATTGTGAAATTTCTTTCCTTGTAGATATTCCACAAACTAGCTTGTTGCAGTGTTTTCATGTTATTACAGTGAACTAAAAATGCCAAATTCTGCCACATCTCAGTATCATTTGCTTCTGTTTCTAGTCACATGTTTATTATAGTTGGGGTTTGGACTGTTTACCATTGGTTGTCCATTTAAATCAAGGCTGTGGGTATCTGAGAAACAATAGTTTGACATTTCTCACAATATTATGAAATCTCATAGGAAAAGTGAGTAATTGTTACTAGCAGGCCTAAAGTGCATCTGCATCACTCGTAGAAACTAGCTGAACCAACACTCATCTTGCTCCAGTAATTAATAGAAAAATTAATAGAAAAATTTCTGGACATCACACTACAGTCAAATGATTTCTTGTGTATTTGTTACTGTAGCACTGTCAAACCTTATATAAATGTGGGGTTTGCAGTCATTTGTTTGGCTGGATTGGAAGAAGCTCCTTAAACAAATGTTTATTTTTAGTTGGGATTAATGACAGCCTGTAAATTGTTACGCTCCTCCTGGTTTGCTTTTTTTTTCTGTTATTCTTGGAGGACAGTTGTGAAAACACTGATAGTGACTACAGAGGAACAGGAGTGGCAGCCAGCTGACACCTCCCGTCTCTAATGGAGATACAGTGTGAGGAGCAGGAGGGGATTTTGTGCCACTGCTGACTTGTCACTGGAGCTCACAGCAGGCTCATCCTGCTCCTGATTAATGGAGCTGTCTGCTGAGCCTCGAAGGGGGGAAGAACAGCGCTGTTGTCCCATTCCCCGTTTATTTGCCCACAACAGATGGGCCCCCCGGGGCCCCTGGCTCGTTTACACCTCTCCTGTATTATGTCCTCAGCATCCTTCATCTTAATCAGTGAACAGGTTCCTGCGCAGAGCCACCTAACCTACAGGTGACCTCTGTAACCTGTCCACCTTCACGAAGATACTAGATACTCTTAAAAACAACGGCTCATTACTCCGATATCCTCGGGTCTGACTGCAGCAGATTTTCCTCTTTCCTCTTTCCCTTTTCAGCCTTCACTCTGCTGGAGCATGACGCACAGGCAGAATGACACATCTGCTGGTGTGTTGTTGTTAAACAGACCCTCGAATGCAGGGTTTTTTTATGCCAAGGTTAGACTTCGGGTGCAACGCTCATTTATAATGAGTAACATAGGAGGAATGTATAAGTCCATATGCTTTGTTCTTATATACAGTGTTATGTACAGCTGCCTGTCTGAATGAATGGGAAGAGAGTCAAATCTGCAGTTTTAAAGGTCACCGAGATGTAAAAACTGCATTTGTAGAATTATTAGTTAAACAAAACTAAAAATCTTTTTAAGCTTTTTGACTTTGTCCTCAGCATAAGGTTTGGAAAGCTTATTTTCCCCCACAGGTTACACCTCTACTCTGAAAAACATGAAAGGAAACTTTTATAAAGGCAGTTTTGTTACTGGAAATATATGTCATGTACCTGCCACATTTGATGTTAAAGCATTTTCCCACATCCCATTTATTTATAATCTTCAAGTGACCGTCTTTTCCCGCAAGTAGTGTCATTTGACCAAGGTGTTCATGTGCTCTGTTGCTAGCTGCTGTTTCTGGAGGTTGTGCAAATCTCATTTTTTGTAAAATGGCGTGTTTTGCTGTTGGCGCCGCAGCTGTGACGAAGACACGAGTGTTCGATTGTGTCTGTTTTTACCGTTTTTCTATAACTGAAGAAGCTCAGAGATGTTCCAGTAGTTTGAGACTTTGCTATTGTCCTGCTGGAGGTTTCTTCCTGTTAAAGTGGAGTTTTTCCTTCCCACTGTCACCAAGTTTTTCCTTAAATGTGGTTGTCTGATTGTCTGGGTTTCTTTCTTCTTGTGATTTGGCGCTACATAAATAAAAATGAATTGAACTGCCAGCTGCTAATACTGGCTTGACTGATTGTTGGGGCGCACTGATCTGAAATGCCATTCAGTTACCACTGATGCCTTTTAGTTACTGGACGTGATCGATGAATGTCATATTAACATTCAGAGGTTCAGTGATGATCTGGCAGCTCCGCTTTAACCACCATCATCATCACTGCCTTATCATGTTCTACACGAAATAATAAACAATAAGAGATTTAAAGTATCAGTATCAGTAAAGTATTTATCTTATTTAAAGTATCAGTTAACACTGAAATAGCAGGCACTGCATATCTTACACTTGTAGAGCACAAAATAGACAAACAATAAAATCCCTCATAATGGGGAACACTTTAACACATTAATTAAGACATATTAAATCCTAGTGTAGCGCTGCGATTGGCTGGCAGCATGTCCAGTGTGTACTCTGCTCTCACCCTATGACAGCTGAGACAGGCTTCAACCCCCCTGCGACCCTGAATTGGGTAAGTGGGGAAAAATGGATAAATCCTAGTTGTGCCTTGGGCACAGAATAGTCAAGCGCTCACCCTGAATATGAATATAAAAATCATTGACTCCTGCTCATTAAAAAGAAGGATCTACTGCCGTTTCCATCACATATGCTGGTAAACTGATTATGTTTGGATCACAATAAGCTATCTAATGATATCACATAGCCTGAGTGGGGTTAATAATGGGTTATGAAAATGAAGGCCACAAATTACAAATTTTTTAATATTTGCTGTCAGGTAATAAATAAAATCTTTAAAATGAGACTCAAAGCTCAAAGGAAGAGCAAATATTCACATGTGGGAATCTGAAACAAACAGTTTTTGTTTGTTCTCAAATTACTGATTGAAACTTAGAAGGGGTTCGTTTAATTAAAAGAAGCCGTCTCCTCGTCTGCTCATGGACCGTTTTGAGGATTTTCTCCTCCAAGCATCAAATATCCAGGCCAAGATTTCTGTGTGTTTTCTTTGATCATCACTTGTAAATTCAGCAAGAAGAAAAGTCCTGATTTGAAAATTAAATTACGATGGCACCATAGCCTGCCACACTCCATAGTTACCATTTTGCTGCATTCAACCAAGCCCTGATTAGCATGATTTGTCAAATGAACTGAGACTTCAAACAGAAACCAGAAAATTTCTGTTACCAAATTTTTTTTTCTGGTCCAGTTTCTACATAGTCATATGCAAATACAGCTGTTTAGAAGTTTATACACTCATCATGTGATAAATTGGGGCTTTTTGTGAATTCTTTGAACTCCTTTTCCAGGGTAGAGTGACTGTACAGATTGTTTTTTGACTTCAAAAAACAACAAAAAAAACCCAAGAGGGTGCACGTTTGAATTTATTAATTTATTAAATATTTTCTCTAATCCATACAGTGTCAAAAGTATAGATGTATACATGCATTCCCATAAATGTTTCATTCAACGTCCCTTAGCAAGTTACCCAGACCCTTTTGGTAGCCACCAACAAGCTTCCGGCCTAATTCTGGCTGGATTTTTGACCACTCTTCATGACAGAATTGGTAGAGTTCATTTAGATGTGTTGATTTCCTGGGACCGACACAGCTTTGAGACACAGTCCACAAATTTTCAATAGGGTTGAGGTCAGGTCCGTAGAACACCAGCTTCACTGTCCACACAGTGAAGCCAGGAGCCGACCGAGAACCAAGAAAGACGCCCCTGCTCCAAAGCCGAGACCTTCATGGTTGACTGAAATTTGCAGCTGCTCACACCGACAAGCCAAATGCTTTCTGGAGAAGAGTTTTACAGCACAGGATGAAAATGGAGATAATTGGCCACAATGAGGCATATGTGGAGAGATAATGTTGAAGCTTTCAAACCGTAGAGCACTGTAGCAGCTTTCAGGCATGGTGGTGGTAGCATGATGCTCTTGGGCTGCTTTGCTGCCAGTGGTACTGGTACTGATAAATTTGACAAAGTGGATGGAATAATGAAGGACAAATTTGGTGAAACCACCTCCGAATTCTTCGTCACCTCAAATCAACAGCCAGATCGTTGACACTTGGACACAGCTGGTTGTTCCCAAACATATATCAGAACTGGTTTAGGAATGAATAAAGCAAGCTAAGACTACTCTTAAATGCCGAGTCTGTGCCAGGAAACCAAACCAGTTAAAAGGAACTCTTCCAATTCTGCCAAGAAGAGTGGTCAAATATCCAGCTAGCATTATAGTTGACTGTCAAAGCGTCTGGTTGAGGATCAACTTGCTAAGGGACAGTATTAGTAGGGGTGTTTTTATATATTGGAGCCTGTATGCGTACTTTTGACCATGTGGGGATAACAGAAAATACAAAATAAATTCAAACAAATTCCCATCACATTCATGAACATGATGGAGTGTACTAAACTCACAACTATGTGTTTACAGACACCATATAAAGACATACATTTATGTCCTACATGGTGACAAGGAAACCGCTTTTAATGCATGTAATCCAAACATGCTTGCAGTTTTCTTTGTAAAGACTGACACTTTCTGTCCCCGAGGATTAATTAATCAATAGAATTTGGCTGTGTTGCAGGTGCACTGAAAGTAGTAAGTTGCTCCATCAGCCATCCAACTCTCACAGTTTTCAATGCATTTAGTATTTTTAATGTGTGCCAGATTTTTTATTTTTTTTTGTCTGATTACATTTATGGACTTGTGAATCTAATCATCAGGTTCTGCCAAATGAGACAAATTCAGCACCAGGCTGGAAAAATGCCTCGTCTGTGCTCTGCCACGTCTCGTGAGCCTTTCATTCACACAGCAGATTGTCTGCGCTTGTCTAAGATTCACGAGAAATTGTGCACATCTCGGATCAAGGCGACGGTTTAAAACTCCCCATTAATTGTTGTAAACGTACAAATGGAATCTTTTGTTTCACACTCGGATTTGGAGAATTGAGCGTGCCTCATCCTCCCGTGGTGACATTGGACATTGTTTCCTCTTCCTGCTGATGGCTGTTGTTCTTTTCACTATCGTAGAGAAGCAGGCTGGGACTTTTTTCAGTTGCTGCTGATTCACCACAGATTAGATTGCTGTTCTTATGTGTGAGATTGCTCAGTTGCACTGTAACATTACACGAAGCCCCGAGGTGTAAAGGAAGTTCTCTTTTTTATAGCTGTTTTAACAGCAGCACATAAAGAAAAAGACTCTTTGATGTGTTGGTTTACTTTGATAAGCCGTGTCCAAAGCATTCGTGACAGATTTGGTGAAACCCCAACAGCTGATCGTGTTTAGTAGCTTACTTCCATTGATCATTTACCCCCGAGGTTAAACTCTTGGTACTCTCTGACTGATCTTGGCACTTTTTCGACTTACTGGCAAGAGAAACAGATGCTTAATTTATGGAGAATTAGCAGCATCTCCAAATGTAAATTGATTAAGGATTAAAAAAACAAGCGAGTAGAGTCCCTTCACTGCTCAGATGCCTTTGTCCTCTCAGTCTTACCCCCCTCCCCCTTTTTTTCCTTTCCTGCAGCATGCCAAAACTCTCAAATTCTCACCCATTTTAGCAACTCTTTAAGCTGCCAAATGATTGAGATAAAAAAAACTGTCACAGAGGCAGTTTTGTTGCTTTATTGCAGAAGGAAGCAGCTTAAATGCTTCAAATGCAGTCAGATTTTCACAGAAGTGTAGACGTCCGGCACCGTTTTGCTATTTAGCTGTGTTGCTTTTCAGTTGTTATTTCAGTTGCAGGAACACCAAAGTCTTCATATTTATATAAAAAAAACCTGTGAGTCAAAGAAAAAAAAAACATCCAGGGAAATCCATCTCCCTGCTTTTATTTCTTATATTATGTTGAAAACAAACACTACTTTTCTTCTTTCACACTCATGAAATGTAGAATTTTTATGTTTATGTTTTTAAACATATTTTAACAAAAATGCTTAATTGTCTTTGCAACAGCGCCTAGAAAAGTGAATAATAGTAATGACCTTCTGCTAATAATTTCTTCATGTTGTCCTCAGATGTTGGTATCAGTCAACTTTGTAATATTAAAGTTTCACACATTAGCCAAAAATAAAAATAAAACAATGGCCAAGCTTGTCATATTCAGCTTGATTCAGTTTTATTTGTTTATTGCCAAACCACAGCATCCTCAGGGCACTTTATATTAGAAGATAAAGACTCTGTAGCAATATACAATCCACTGATCAGGAACTTGGTGAAGGTGGGAAGGAAGAATTCTCTTTTAACAGAAAGAAACTTCCGGCATTACCAGGCTCTAGAGATGAGGAAACAAAGGACAGCAAGACATACACGCTACAGGAATGAGTATAAAAAAAGTTAATGACAAGCAGTACAGGGTGAGAAGAGATGCGTGGAAATGAAGAGCTCAGTGCATCATGGGAAGTCCCCACAGGAACCTGAGACGCAGCATAACTGAGGGATTGTTCAGGGTCACCTGATCCAGCCCTAGCTATAAGTTTTATAGAGCCTGCATTCTCATTTGGGGACATTATATTTGGGCTTTTCCGTACCTCAAACTTCATTGTGTTCTTTTAGCTTTTGTGCCCATATTAGGGCATAATATTAAAAACAACAACAACTTTTTATTCAAAGATGATGTTTAGTTTTTAAACCTATCAAGTCCAACTAATCAAAAACCCAAACAAGAGCTCGATCTCAGGAGGATATCTAAAAGGATCCTAAGAGTAGAGAGGGCGCCTGTCTCCTTTGGTGTTAAAGGAACTTAAAGTTGAGTAAAATTAAACAAAAAAATAAAGGAAATTCAAGACGCTTGCTTAAACTCCAGGACCATCTTTTACTCTCTTGCTGTTGCAGAATGAAATGTGAACAACATTGAGTGAATGCAGCGACGAAAGCTGGATTTACTGACTTATTTATTTTTATTTTTTTTTAATTTTTATTTTTTTCACCTGTCCCGTTTGGTTCTTATGCCATCAGAATTATTGTCTAAAGGCGAAGAAAGATGCCCAACGGATTTACTTTACCAAATGGACCATCCCAGCCTTGCCGTAATGGTCTATTTGATTCACCTTTAATTGTTTATTTTATTTTCACTTGCTGAATACGGGACAGACTTGACTGGTGGAAAGAAAGGGGAGAAAGAAAGAGGGAAAGAAAAAAAACTGAGAAGAGGGACGGGGAAAAAGGGCAAAAAACAAAAACCAACAGAATAAGCAGACAAAAAATACATATATCGATCACCTGGATCACCTGTTGAGAAAGAAAAAAGAAAGCAAGCAGAAGAAAACGAGTAATAAACAACATCACAATGATATATGAGAATATGACAGTAAATACTAAATATTAAACATTATTGTGCAGCACGTGAGATCGACAGCGCACAGTGTGCTTTGAGGTAGGAGCCAAAAAGGGTGTAGTTTGTGTGTGTGATCACCTGTGTGTACACCTGGGAGCATGGACGCGCTTGTTTTTTTTTTTAAAAGGTTCCTTCATGTAACGATCTGCTAGAGGGTGTGGGGGGCCACTGCCCCGTCCTCCAGGGCATGAAGCAGGTATGGAGGAGATCAAAACTCCAGACATCCAGAGGCCCTCAGAACACAAGAGACCAAGGAAGACCAACAGAGGGGCAGCCGCGCCACTATCCCAGAAAGAGCTGAGGAGAGTCCCAGATGAGGGGTCACTCAGCAGCCGCGGAGCAGAAGCCAGGGGGGGTTGCAGTGACGTGCCCGTGAGCTCCGCCGGCAGCCAGCTGCGCCTGAGTGACTGAGTCCCGGGCTGAGAGGCCGAGGGCACCCCATCTCCGAAGTGGCCCGAGCGAGCCCCAGGCTCCAGGCCCCGATAAGCAGCCGCCAAGGAGTGAGCCGGTGGGTACCTGGGCGCCCACCCCCGGACACAAAGAACCACCAACGCACCGATGTCTGAGGGCGTCCGCCACCGGCAGGGGAAGTGGTGGGGGGAGATAGGCCTCCAAACCTTGGAGGGCCTGAGATGGATTTACTGACTTAAAGCTGCTTTATACTTCCTTCCTGATTCATTTGAATAAAATTTTGTGATGGCCAGAAAACAAAACCCACCCTGGAGTACCCGCATGCTTCACGTTTCTCCGCACTTTGGATATGTAGAGCACGTTCAGTATCGTTTCTGTTGGGTTCTGACCAACATGATTGTAGTGCTTCTCACTTTACCTGGATGGGCTGCCCAGGTATATTCTTGCATCATGTTTCACTACTGTTCGGCTGACCTGGTGACTCTTACGGTAGTCCTGCATGTCACTGCAGAGAGTCTCTCCCCTCTTATCTACAGAAGTCCTTGTTCTGCTTTGGAAATCTCTAACCAGAACCTGCAGGAGGTGAGAAGTGGTTCACTTGCTGCTGTGCCGAGCTCTCTGAGGCTGCAGAGCAGAACAAGGACTGCTGTCATTTCCTGCTGTTCAGCTCAGTGGAGTTCAGGGGAAGTAGCTTTTTTTGTTTATTGCTGTGCTGCTCCTGCCACAAACTCAAATAAGGACAAATAATATGAATCATCTAGACTTTCCAAACGTTAGAACCAAATGGAGCAACTTCTGATCAGCAAAGGAGTCACTGAATGGAGTTAGCAACCCTCATAAAAAGATTTCACAGTTTTTCAGCCTTTTTTAAATGAGGGGGTTCAGTTTGCATCGCATGAGAAATTTGGATGTTGTAGTAAAACTGCTAGTTTAGCCACTTTTCCAAACTCAGCGTATACCAGCTCTGTTCCTGAGGACTTAAAAGTGTGTGCTTTGTGGACAGTAAGCTACTTAGCTGAGCAGATTATGGTAACAGAGCAGAGAAAAAAAAAGTTTTAATCACTTTCTTACACTTTTTCTTTTGAAAAATGTAGAAATAGACGACGTCCTTGAACCTCTAAATGTTGAGTGTGAGTCTGCTAATAAAAGGCTTGGAAGAGTTGCTGTGTCCACTTACTGTATATATTGCTAAAAGCTATGATTGGATACTTTGAGGGAGGGGTTTAGGAAAGAGCCAATTAAGAAAGAAAATCCAGAAACCTCAGTGCTGCGTGCCTTCATTCTTGCGTCCTGATGAACGCTGTGTTCGCAGCTCATCATATAGCTCGTCGTCTTTGTGTGTAATGCCCTCGGATGGCGGTCTAGCCCACCTCGGTTTAATCTCTTTGGCCCTGAGCCAACTCTAAATGCACAGATTGCCTCCTTTCACAGAGACAGCAGCGTCAGCAGGACCCTGCCTCTCCGCTGAGCCCCCCCTCCCGAGCAAACTCCCCCTCCCCGGGGGTCGCCGTCTCTCATGTCCTGAAAAGGAGGTTGAACCTGTGGGGAGCCTGTGGGTAACTGTAAAGTGGCCTGGTACTCATCAGCTGCTGGAGGTGTTTTGTCTACAGCTTTTTCATTCATTTACTCTGCAGTGTGAGTGTGCCTTTAACATTAAACAAGCAAAGGCCGACTTGTAAATATTTAGCCTTGCATGTTCGAGAGAGTTCAAAAGAGGCCGAAGAAGTGAATGAGAGGACACACTCCTACTTCTGCAAGTCGGATAAAAGAAGCGAAGTAACGTGTACGTTAAACCTGCAGCGCGGTGGTCGAGAGGCAGCAATTAATCATAGCTCTGTGTCCTTATTGTTGAACAGAGGACACAGAGCTTCCTGTTTCACATGTCTCTTGAGTTGTTGATTAATGCAGTGCCTCCAGCATCATGTGAAGCCAGGTTAGTTATTGGTTGTTGCTTAAAGCAGCAGGCTTGCAGCAGAATGAGGGTCTTTGAGTGACCGCCAGCGGATACTTGCTATAACTGCTTTAATGTTTGGATCAGTTTGTTGGTGACAGTGAGATGATTTGAATAAATTATGATTTTTTTTTTTTTTGGATCCAGTTTAGCTAGCAGGGTGACATTGGCCCCATGGCTTAAATGCAGAGGCCCGAGTTCGAGTCCAACCTGTGGCCCTTTGCTGCATATCCTCCCCTCGTTTCCTGTCTTCTCTTTACTTCAAATCTGTCAACAAATGCAAAACCCATCCAAATTTTTTAAAAAAAATTCTGTATAAAATTGAGCAAATTTCAGTTAAAAGTTAACATTTTATCTCCATATCGTGAACATTTTTCCAGTTACATCAAAGTGTGCATTTGCCACAATTTTCCATAATCTAACAAATTTGTTTGACCAACTTTGAGCATTAATATCGTAATAAATCATGCTTTTAATAGCAAAATGTCACCAATTTAACGGTTTAAAGATCGAGTCATGAATTCTTTTGTGTCTATTGAACCTAACAAATTTAAAAAAAGAAATAAAATATTAATTTGCCTGAGTTTTAATTTGTGATATTTTCTTCATCCAACTGTTGTTTTTGTTATTCATTGCTTAAAATCTATATAATTTTTTACGTTATTTGCGATTTTTCAGGTGACAAAGTAGGAAAAATTGATGTAGAAGTATCAAATGGGATACATTTAGCATCAATCCGCCTCATCTGTTGTTTTTGACTCTTAAGGATTTTTGAAGACTGGACTTTATTGTTTTGTTTTGCAGTGTGATCATTAAAAAATGTTTTAGTGAAAGTTCGACATAGATTTCTGAGTTTATGAGGTGAACCTGAATACATTTTCTGTTTTTCACAATCAACCAAAGGTCTGCATTTCAAAAGTGACGTAGAAGCATTTTTAGGTGGAGATAACATGACCACACCTCTCAAGAATAGATGGTGTGACGTAACCGAAAGATAAAAGACAGCTGGGGTAGTTATCTATGCATTTGTGAAGCATCACTGCAAACGTAAGACAAACATGCATTCGTATATTAATGAGAAAAGTAATCTGCATGTGGTCACGCCTCCAACGGATCCAAAAGAAAAAATCATGCCTGAAATTTCACATTATTTTCAGAGCACGTCAAGCAGCATCTTAAAATAAACAAGAATTTAAAAAAGCAGAAGCATGGTTTGAGTAGATTTCTCTCCAACACCACCACTGTTACAGCAAACAGGAGAACTAAAGGCCAATAAATGATGCTCGAAACAAAGGAATAAACCAGAAATAGCTATAATCTCGGCCATTTTCTTTAATTGCTGTAACAGTCTTCAACTCTCCTGCCTTACCTAACCAAAAACATTTGTGAGCTGAGATTATGAAGTAATTTCAAATAAAACCCATGTTTTATTTGAGCTATCCACATTATGTTGGGTCTTTTTAGCCAGGTGGTAACACAAACGGTGGGAAAATATATCCCTGGCCCCAGTCTCCTGAAACTAGTAGACAAATTAGTAAATCGATTGCCTCAAGACTAATTACATGTGTGCGGTTAACTGCACACAGTCAAACTAGCATCACAACAAGACACACAAGGTACAGTGAAACTAGTGAACGTTGATGGCGCTCACAGCACCAAAAGTGATGGCAGCAGGCTGCTCACACTGAATCAGATTCACTCTGACTGCCGAGCTGCTTCTTTTTATTTGGCAGAAACGGCAGTGAGGAGGAGACGTCAGGAGGGGCAAACAGAGGCTCCAATCCTGGGTGGAGGTTTGAACCTACTGGTTAACACAATGAAACCAAGGGAAGGTGAATTTCTGCCAGTAGATGCAAACTTTATTATTCGCACTCTGGGGAAATTCACATGTACAAATGTTTTAAAAATCACTCGATCTTTTACACACTTAGAGAAAAAACAAAACTGCCTTCTTTTAAAAAACGCTTTTTCATTCATTTCATTAGAAGAAGAACCTTTGATACCGTTGACATCGGGAAATTTTTAACAGTAAATCTGTATGCAGACATATGTTGCACAGTATGTGTGGCCGATAAAATCAATGAATGAATAATAATTTTGTTTGCTTGTGTGCTTTTGGTTTGCATGTTCCACATTTTATCTAAAGTCTGTCATGCAGTCCACTGATTCACTTATCGGACGGTGCGGTCAGAAGGTCATGACCCTTAAAAAACACTGGAACTACATTAGAGGAAGTTGTGCAGCTAAACTTAACATTTTTACTGCTTTATTAATTCATAAATTTCACATCAGGACATATGTGGCTTCTTTAGATGCTTTTTTCCTCCCCTTTGGCTACCGCAGCGATCCTTCGTTATTAAAATCTGAGTAATCAGATCTTTCATCTCTTGTGAAGTTCATTTGTCATGTGTCACATTGGTATGAAATTCATGCCTTGACTGCTTCCGCTTTATTCCCGTGTCTTCCTGAACATGCCCGGCTGAAGCTGCTCCTGCTGCTTTTGCCCTCTGGGCACAAAAATACATGAAATTCCTCATGACGTTGGGAAAAATCAGACATGGTGCAGCTTCATTATCTAAAGCATCACATGGTTCACGGTTGGGTCAATCAGAAGAACTGACATCATGGAAAATGTCAGAGCTGATGGTGAGAAAGAGAGTTTTCATGAAAACGTTTTCTAAAGTTTGAACTCTTTAAGTTCATGTTTCTCCTACGTTAGGACATTAGGGGCCTAAAAGCAGTGGAAAGACCCAAACTTAATTTTATTGCTGGTTATCTGAGGATGATAATGGTGTCATTCTTAAGGCAGGAAATAAGCACTGTTGCATCAGCATGCTAATGTGAGGGCTGGTTGTTCCTTTATTGGATTTGTGTAGGACGTTTCTTAATGACTGGATGTGGAGATGAAAGGAGAATAAACAGGAAGAAATTCCATGAATGTCGCCGGGAACAGTATCAGCGTGACCATATGAATCATATCCCTCTTACAACTATTTGTACTGTGTCATAGAACAATTTCACGCAAATGTACTCATTAGCAGAGGAAGTCAGCAAAACAACGCACAATGTGGACAAAGCCAGTGGTTTGTCAAGTTAGATTATGACCCAGCGTCCTCTAGGTGACCCCAAATCTGTAGTTTGGCTTTAAAGATTCTTGGATGTTTGCTGCATTATCCACGTATGTTCAGTTAACATTCACAATAAAAATAGGTTAATAAAACATTTCCTGAAGCATGAAAGGGTCCTCGTTTGATCCCAGCCATCATGTGAAGCTCTCACAGGAAGCAATAGATTTGATTTTTAGTATGCTGGTATCTCAGTTTATGCATGTTAAAGCAGCTTTTGCAGGTATTCTGCTGGTCTGGAGAAGTGGCACCTTGACACGAGCATTAATCCTTCCAAACAAAATCGTCATCATGCAGACTTACAGTATTTTTGGCAGTTAGAGGAGAGATGGAGACCTGAATCAGGTGATAAAGAATAGGGAAGGGAAGCTGTACGTAAACCTTCTGTTTATGAGTTCTAGTCCTGAACTTTGAAACAAAGTTCAGACACTCGATAGGTCTGATTTATCCCTGAAGTATGGAGTGCACACAGCTTATTAAGCCCTACGCCAGTGTGTTGTGGGCTTTGTGACAACTATACATTATTACTGAAAGATGGCAAGAGTTTTAGAAAATAGTCACATGAAGGAACAGATGGGCATGTGGATAAAAGGAGAAGTGAAACGTCTCCTGGCTTCTCCACCCACCTCACAAACTCTGCCATTCTCTAAAAAACAGTAGTTCTGTCTCAGCTGTCAACACTGCCATAAGACGGCTTTTTCGTAACGATGAGACACGTCACAGCAGCACTGTGTGACGCTCCTGGATGAGAATGCATTTTTTTTTCTGTATTCGCAGTTGCAGCTTGGCACATGAAAGATGGCCCATCACCTAAAGAAAAGCGGAAAAAAGTGAGTAGAGATTATTGTGCAAGCAACCTCAACCGGACTGTGTCATCTGTGGGGAGAAGCTGGGCAGCAGCTAGTTTGCACTTGGCGTTTTCGCGCCAACGGTGACGTCACAACCGCAGTTGCACGCCATGTTTTAGTGTTGCTTCAGCTAATCCTCCACCTGAACACAACCTGGTAATCAGTCAAGGGAGGAGATGGAAGGCAGTTAAGGTAGAGGTGTTACAACAGATCTGTTGGTGGGCATCGCAGTAAACACATGCTGTAAACTGGTGATCGTACATGAGACACAAACGTCTAATGATTGGGAGGCTTTTAGCTGAATAAGGTTGCACGTATGAACTGCAAAAGAAGAGAAAATAAACTTTAATCAAAGTGAATCTGGGCTGATCGCGGCAGACCCTTGTGCTTAATATTCACACAAGATAGATGTGGTTTGAGATGTCACCTTAAGGAGAGACGCTACAGTTTATCCACACAAATCTCTATCAGTGCAAAGTTATTTTCAAAGGACAGCTTAAACTAATATCTCAGACTGCGCCGGCCGACTTTGAGTAACGACGCTGTGCTGTCGAGTAACGTGGAAATAAATGTGGATCAGCAGGCAGATTAATGATAGAAAATCCCACCCGACAACAAAATAAGCATTCATGCATTATTCATGTGCTCCAGTCCACACTGGAATATACAACCGCGATCACTACCATATACACTGATGATCACTTTCATTAGATGCAGCTCTGGTGTCATGTCTGAGCACAGTTTTTCCTTTTGGTTTAAATCACTCCGCTAAGGTTTCACTGAACACCTCATGTTTCCTGTATGTGTCAGATAGGGATGTTTGGTTTTGTTTTATTATTATGATTTTTTTTTTTTTAAAGTAATGCTCCAAAATAAGACAATCCAAGGTTTCACGAAGGACTATCGCTGCTTGAGTCTGAACACGCCCGTTTCACCCCCTCTTTGTCCTTGCTCGTTCTGAGATTGGGGGGAAAAAAAACCCGGGTGACCATTCATTCTGCTCCTGCACCTGTTTAGTGGCGCGTCTTTCCCGTTTTACGTCTTGAATTTACAACCTTCAGCTGGAGGGACGACCTTTCACTCGGCCTCTGTGGCAGAGAGGCAGCAGCTGCGGTGACTTCACTGGCTCCTCGTGTAAAGAGAAAAAGATGCTGAAGGCGGGTGTTGGGGGTTCTCTTCTTACACCTTGAACTTGATAGCAGCTCGATATGACACACACTGCCTCCATCAGCTGTTAGTATCTATCTGATTGAGCTTTCAAAGATATGAAAAAGGCGCATTCATTCCTCCCTGTGGTCTCATTTGTACCCATTCATAAGAGTCAAAGAGAGGCAGGAAGAGCTAAGTGAAATGCCCACAGTTTTTCATATGTGTGGTCCCCCTTTTCTTTTCCTTTTTTCTTTTTTTCTGTGAGAAGGGAAACATTAGCAACGCTGACTCATTACAAAGAGCAGCTGAAAAGTCTGAGCCAATTTATTTCTGGTTTGGCAGAGAAAGGATAGTGTAGCACACTTCCACTGAAATTACAGCGTCACAGTGTGAGATGAAGCCTCTGCTTTGTGAAAGGGTGATTTTTTTTTTCTTTTTTCTTTTTAGGAAGCGCTCTCTCAGCCCGCTGGCTTTCCTCTGGAGCAGCTGTCGGTCAGCGTCAGTTGGTGTATCTCGGAAACACAGATCGCTAATGAGGCTGGAGCTCTCGAGGACTGCCTGGCCCTGAACTCAGCATCACACGGTGCTAAGTGACGAGGATCCCCTGCTGCACCCGGGGAGGGTTATGCATCTGAAACGTGAATATTATATACGTCACATCGAATCAGGAGACGGGTGCTCTCGTCTGGCTTTGAGATCTCGCTGTGCTCGGGGTGGTCCTGCAAACCCAGGAAAGTCCAGGTCAGACCTTTCACCTCCCCCGGTGTCCTCCTGTTTCGCAGCTCCACTCAAGAGGTTTTTGGGTAATGAGCTTGTTGTCGGTGATGGATAGGTCGCAGATCGCGCTGGCATCGGCACTCCTTTACATTCCTGTCGGTTCAAGTTACAACAGAGACATTAAGCAGCTGGAGTGGGATGAGTTTTAAGAGGCAGACGTTTCATTCGGGTAGTATGAAGCAGATGAACTTAGGTGAATGTGAGGGAAGAAAATTCAGTTGCCTTCGATTTATCTGTGATTTTTCGTTTTAATTATCTGTGTAGCCAAGTATGTACGCAAAATAACAAAATCAACATAAATCCAAGTTACTGACAACCAATTTGTGAAGTGTGTTAGAATCTGAATATCCTCCAGTGAGATGGGTGAGATCCAAGCAGCTGTGTAGGTGGATAAACATGAGTAGCTGTTGCTATTGAGACAACTGAAGACATGAGTCAAAACAGAGGCAAATTCATAATCCGTAATTATGGAAAGATTAGGGATTAAAACACAACTTCAGACTCTGACTGGACCAGAATCACCTCAGAATTAAAGCTGTTTGTCACCAGATGTTGGCTGTGATACAGTTTTGTTCTTTACTATCTTTAAAGGTAGCAAAGAAGAAGCAATTTACATGATTTTTTATGTATTTTGTTTTATGTAGGTATGCAGTACTGTACAAATGTTTTGAGACACCCCTTATTTCTTGATATGTTGTTTGGAAAATGGGAAATTGGAGCAGCAATTTATTGAAGCATCTGCAAATACAGGATATCAGGCAGAGTTTGTACAGTTCTGATGAACTCAAAAGTCGACATTTTGTAAGACCACCTTTGTTCTCTTAGGAGAACTTTCTTGTAACTTCTTTAAATAGTGTTTAGAAATAGTTCTCCAGGCTTCTTGAAGGACATTCAAAGCTCTTTTTGCTCTGTTCTCTGTCACGGTGATCCCACATTGCTCCAATAATGTTGGAGCAGTGTGGTAGAAGAAACACACTTCTTCTACCCATGTATGCTTTTACCGAATTGGCACTGTGTTTGCGATCAGTGTTGTTGCATGGGATCTCAAAATGTGATGGTAGTTTTCTCTAATTCCACTAATTCTGACAAGTTCTCCGACACCACTGCCTTAAATGCAGCTCCAAACCATAACAGAGCCTCCACCATGCTTACAGATAGCTGTAGACACTCACTGTCGTACCTCTCATGACCTCCAACCATACTGGCGACAATTTCAAAGTTGGATTCATCAGTCCATAAAAACTGTTGCCACTGATTTTGAGCTCCCTGTTCTTAAGAATAGGTTCTCGACAGCCACCCTTCCACTAAGACCGTTTCTGATAATGTTTTGATGGTTAGGGTGGATGAAAGAAAAACTCTGAGGGAACCTCAGAAAGTCTGTAGAACTATAATAACAACAGAAAGAATAACAACAGAAAGAAAGTCTGGCTCCTTGGAAGGAAAATATAAAATGAGAACTGGCTTAAGGATTTTGCACAGTACAGTAGAATTGATGCTTTTTTGTTTTTAATAGAGATCTGATCTCATAGTTCAGTCTTTATTTTAGAAACATATTTCTCTGAGGACCATAAGGACTCGTAGCATCAGAAAGATTATGATGAGACACGGCACTAAAACAGTCCTTAACAGAAAACTATAGAAGAGTTGCATAATGTCTCTTTGAGGTGTCCTCGCCCAAAAGAGACAATCAGCAGAGGAACATATAATGTTGCTGCGCTGACAGATGTCTGCTGAGTGACAAGACTCTTCTGCACGCAATGATTCTTAATTATTAGACTGAGATCTATTCTAGCTTTTGTAAATCCTTTAAAAGCAGAGTCACAAGGTAAAGAAATTATCTCTGACATGGCGACAAAGAAATCAATTGTAGCGAGTCCTAATCTCACATTTTTGAAAATACGAGGGTCTGAAGAGTAAGTTATCTAGCTCATGGCATCACGCAACCAAACGTAAGCCTCCTTAATGGCTTAAAATTTGATTATAGAGAATTAATCTGTCTTCTAAACGACCTTCATTTATACATGAAAGATGAAAATAAACACATACAAGTAAAACCTTCTAATAACTTTCTGCTAATTAGTTTATTTATTTAAGGTAGAGAAGCAGTGTGCATATTGGAAGAACATATTGGAATTCCATTGCACTGTGAGGCTGGAAGCTTGTGAATGAATGTTCGCCTTATTAAAAGATCAGTTTGATTTGACAGCTGATGTGCAGCTTGTAGCGCTGACTAGTCCATCCATCCATCGGGCTAACACAGAGAGACAGACAACCCAATCTAGAATTGCAAATTGTACGGCACTTTCATTTATGCTCTGAGGCAATTTATACTTTAAGCAGCAAACTAACCCCACGTATAAGACTGAGGTAAATGTCTTTGTACTGTAGGAGGAAGCTGGAGTTCCCAGAGGGAACCCACACAAACACAGGGAGAACATGCAAACTCCACACATATGGTGGAGTCAAACTCAGGACCTTGTTGCTGTGAGGCAGCAGTGCTAACCACTGCGCCACCGTGCTGCCCGTGCTGAGAACTCATAGCGCAGAATTTGACTTTTGGTGGATCTCAGCCAACTAGTTCTCTCTGTGACCTATTGTAGACGTGACTCCCTTCCAGCGCCACTGTTATCAAATGACTGACCTGGTTTATTCAACATCAGATGAATGGGATTTCCCGCAGTGCAACAAAGTCACTGTGGGAAATGTCATTCAGGCTGCATGCCTCAGTGTTATACCTGCGGTTAGTTTGCTGCTTATAGAGTATAAATAGCCTCAGAGCATAAATGAAAGTGCCGTACACCATCAGAGCCAGATATGAACACGCAGCGCCAGCCTCTCCATAATGCTTACTATAAAGGTACATATGACACTCTGCTGGTGGGATCACTCAGCTGCACTCAGATACCAAACTGCAAATAGGGGTGAGATCACGTGAAGAGGCAGTGGGGCACGGTGCCAGCCGGGTCGTGTTGGTTACAACCTCGCCCACATTCCTTTTAACACTCAGTCACCCGCTGGAAATACATTTTCACTGACACGTGGCTTTCCTGCTTTAGCAACCGCTCAGCTGCCTGGGGAGCCAACCACTGTGTGAACCGTGTAACGCTTCTATAACAGGGCAATGATGGAAGCACCGAATATGTCAGCGTGACAAGATCCTCTGTTATTTAAGTGCTTTTAAGGCATAGCTATAAGTTTAATCTGATGTCACCACACATTCACTCGCTTATCATTTCAGATAAAACTAAATAGATAAGGGGAAAATGTGTGAGTTTGTGTGCATATTTTTTGATTTCCTTTCTGCTTATTAAAAAAAAACTAATTTGGCAGGTGTCTGTGGGCTGTAGTGATGAAAGTGGTTAGGTAGGTTAGAGCCAGACCTTTGATGATTACACCAGTGCTGTGCCGCGTTGACGTCTAACACCAACTAATCATGTGGTGGTGTCGGTTTTATTATTTTAAGGTTTTCTGATGTGTGAGACATATTTACACCAGTTGTTTTCGTGAAACACCCTCTATGGACAAGCAAGACTGTTTATTGTTAGTTTTTCCATTCGAAAGAAAAAAGGTGATGTCCCAGAGTGTTGTTGTTGGAGTTTTTTTTCTTTTAAGCAGCCTACTCAAGCTTATGGTGACTCAACGCCTTCATCATGTGATTGGCAGATTTAGATTCCTGAGTAAATGTCCCATCAGGGGCAGTGACAGGAAGTGGAGGAAGACTGTGGCAGTCCCAGCAACACTGTGCTGCTTCTTTTATAATGTTGCCTTCAGCTTCATGCCTAGAAGCTACACGAAACTGCCTGCCTGAGTGCTTGTTCGCCAAATTCATTAGTTTATTTAGTTACAGCTGGAGAAACGTTATTAGAAGCTTTGTCCAAACACAAAGAGCTTCGGTTTCACTCGATCCTTGAGCTCATAAAAGTCACAAGCGTGTTTTGAACTTTAAAGAAATGCATTTAAAATGATGCAAATGCCATTTAAACAATTCACATTTGATTAATTCGTGCATTAAATGACCTTATAATGAGAAATCTTGAAAGCAGATGGTTTATTAGGGACTTATAGTTGAACCTAATGTAGTTTTGTCTAGTAATACCAAAGATGACAGCCTCCAAAGGAGTGCACAGTCTAATCAGTAAACAGATCTTGTCTACAGGTGTGGGGTTTTTTAAAGCAGGGATTTTACACTTTCATGATAAGAAAAAAAAATGGGCGGATCGATCCAAATATTTCTAAGATCGATACCAGTGCTGGTGAAGGTATTGGATCGATACTAGCACAATACTTTGTTTCTATCCTCTAGAGCCCATTTCCATTAGCATCTACTCTTACTTGGATCGACTCGCCACGACTGGTTTTCCATTATAATCTAGTACTACCTCATGTGCGTGGTTGTCATCATGGCAATCCTGCTGAGCATCCGTGATGTAATTAGTATGCAACACAAACGCTACAACAAAGTTGGACGTAGAGGTGACGATATACCTGCTGCTCGGTCTGTGGGTTTTCGTTACACTCGGAGGACCACAGTTTTTATTTTCATGAATGAGATGCTCTCATGACTCATCAAGTGACATCATTGACCAGCCAATCAGTGGCATGCAGCCTGGCAATCTCACATTTTAGTACCTGCTTGAATCGCTTGGAACCCCGGATTGTGAAGATACTAAAAATTACCTGATACCAGGTACTGTGACCTAACGGAAAATCCTTAAAACCGTGGCGAACCGTGCAGAGTCGATCCGAGTAGGTACTAATAGAAAAGGGGCTGAAGTTCTGTACGTAGCCAGATGAACTGCAATAAATTTATAATTTGGGGGGAAATTAATGCTATACCTCAAACCTGCGCTGTCGAAAAAATGTCTGAACCTTTTTGTGTTTACTGTCACATCTATTTTATTTAAAGCCAATAGCAAATTTAAACAACAGATGCCGACCCAAAGAGCTTCAGAGGCGGGCATATTTACATTCCAGGTCTCCAAAAAATCCAGTTTCAAAATACATGAAAAGATGAAATGTGTGTTTTGTGTAAATAAAAATCACAGAGTTTTAAATACAATTTTTATCATAAAAAATATTTACTAATGTTCAAATATTAATATTAATGTAAACACAGCAAAATATAAATAAAATGTATTTTATTTTTCTTTAAAAGCTTCGCCAAACAATTTGCAAATTCCAAACACAGAGCTCCCAGGAAAATTAAATTAGTTCTACGCGTTTTTAGAGAGGATGTCAAGTATTTGCGAGTGGTTGTGGTCCATAACCGCCGTTGACTGTACTGTACTAATGTATCTGATGTAGCTGCCAAAGCAACGTACAACCTTAACCATTTTAAGACACTGGCCAATCAGAAGAAATCAAACAATAACACAGTGGACAGTCTGACATCAAAAAGGCGATAAAGTAGCGCACCGTTGGCGTTGCGAGACAGTCTCAGTTTTCCTTATCCACCTGTGAATGCAGTTTCTGAAGATCTTCACACCGGCAGGAATTTTTGAAAAGCTCCATTTTCCATGCCCTGAAACAGCGTTTACATGTGAAGTAATGGCCAAAACGTATAGAAAATGCTGTGTTTAGGGGCTTCAAATCGTTTAGACTGGATTAGTTTGATGTTCATAATAACCGGCCAATAAAAAGCAGATCTCAGTGTATTGGTTAAATCATGATTCAAGAGCATTATACAATCATTTCAACACAGTCTCACGGTAGTTTGTGAAGTAGTCAAAGCCTCTGATCTACTGATTTGAGTGTCAAGACGTGAATTTCCCACCCTATTTGCATGTCCTTGAACACAAATTAGTTTTTATCTCTCAGGTCTCATCTGTACTGATTCATATCCATGGTGGTGTAGCAGGTCACGCTAGAGACCCAAGTCCTGCATGTCATAGATCTATATTACTTTTAACTTGTTTTTAATTTTAAAGGACTTAGATTTAACAACAACTGATTACATTCAGCCACTGAAACTTCCTTATGTCTGGTATTGAAGCTAAACTCAAGTTTGGTGCTGTTTAATTGATGTCAGCTGACATAATTGACTCATTTGATTGGCCGATTATCTCTGCTTACTTGCTTCTATGCATTTTTATTGCAGGTACGATTTAATTAATGTGGTTTTGGCTTGTCTGGACAGAAACATCAGCAAGGACACTGTGGACATAAAATGTAAGATGTGGCGGTGCGACAGGTTAATTGCAGGAAGCATATCAGGGTGATTTGGGTTCACCAGAAGTCAGAACTGATGTATTTTTAGCCTGTGTGAAGATCCCGCTCAAAACAAAGAGGTGACACCTGCAAAAGGAGGCTATTTATTTTCAAATTCTGGCAGTTTTGTGACCCCACATTTGAGCTCAACGCAGCTTTAATAGTTCCCAAAAAGAAGAGTAGAGCTTAACTTTATTTAGATCATTGTGCTAACTGGAAACCTTAAAGCCTCGATCTTAATCTTGTGTACTGTTGGACAGATAAACTGAGCTTTGGGTAAATGTGTGAGTGTTAAACTTTCCCCGCTCTCATCTGAATTTCACAGCAAATTTAGCACTGACTCCCGAGTCATAATGAAAGGACAGCTCATTTACAGAGTTGAAAGTTTTTTTCTTGATAACTTGCATTATGAAACTAAGGTTTGTCCACAAACAGTCACATCGGGACTCTGACTCGCTTCTGTGTGCCCTGTGTTTTGCAGGCTTCTGCTGCTGCTGTGATGGTGGTGTTGCAGACCCCCCATGCAGGCCAGATCTTTCTGCAGCTTCTGCACCGACACATGATCTGACTAGGAAGGATGCAAAGGTGGAAGCAGACCGTGCTGGATTCAGTTTCACAGCATCTTACTGGAGCAAACACACACAACATACTGCAAGGTTTTCAGTAGTATCTACTTCCCCCTTTTTTTTCTTTTTTTTTTGTTTGAGAGGACACGGATACACCCTGACTGGGCCCCTGTAGTGCTCTACATTGTGGTTGGGAAGTACCTAGTTTTACAACTGTCATGCTGGCCTGCTTAAAGGGACAGTGCTGATCAATTCGAAGCACATATTCAGGGGTCTTTTAGTCACCCTAACAAGGTCACATGGATGTTTGAGTCGTCACCTGATATGTGAGGAATGTGCAGTCAGAAGAGCCGTTTTATGCATCTGCATAAAAATACTGATTGATATTTGTTAAAAGAATGTCTTTAATAAAAAGTTGAATTGAATCAGGTGTGAGAGTTTCCTGCTTTTGAAAAACGAAAGAGAGAAGACTCACAGCTCTACAGGTTCTTTTTAGTCTGAATGCATAGTGGATTTGTTTTGAACTGTTAATGAAATCCAACCATTCTGAGGTGAAAGGGAATCTGCCATGCAATCATTTCTAAAATCACAAATGTGTGTTTTCCAAGTGTTTTCTGGCACTTCACACTGTTGAATGGTTGGAAAAAGCTGCACACTTTGTCTGAATAAATTTCTCAGCGTTTATGAAGCCAGAGTCCAAAAAAGTGAGTTAAGTGCGCTCATTACATTGATGCCCGTCCTGGGTGTTCTGCATCACTGCCCTCTGTTTACAGCTGCAGAGAGTGAAAGTACTTAATCTGTACATGAACTCTCTGAACTTCACCATGAGGGTCATTTACACACAATGGACACCGGGCACTGTAACAGCGCTTACTACGAAATCCTAAACGACACACACGGAGAACTTCAGGAATTACACGTTGTCCTGCAGAATTCCCAGAAGAGGTAAGGTAAGGTAACTTTATTCATACCCATAGGTAAGGTAAATTTGCTTTACAGAAAAATGATAGCATCGCAGTTGACTGAGGTCCTGGCCAGAAATAGTTCCTGTGTTAAAGACTTGGCACCTAATAGATAACACATCTCCTGATAGCAGTATAAAAAGAGCAAATGCTCATCATCTCTGATGGAGTAAACCCAAAACATTGACACCAAATGGGGCTGCTTCTCCTCTATGGCTACTTTTAAGTCGGGAGACGTCATTCCCATTAAAAGTAAGAAGCATGAACGGTTCTTCAGGAAAACGCAACAAATGTTCCAGATTGTTGCCACTGTACCACACAAATGCCTATTTCTTTTCCTTTTTTAAAAAAATTATTTAGCTACATGCTTGGTCTGTGTTTACAGGGTAGCAGCAAAGAATGTGTCTGACTCGGTACACCACAGATGATCCATGATAGCTTTGCCTCTTGAATCCACGCGACGCCACATTTATGAAATTCTGAAGGTTTCTTTTAAACCAGTTTGATAGCGATGGTAAAACTGTGACTCAAAGTCTCTATTTGAACATTTTTTTCCAGTTTAAAGAACGTAGAGTTTACCAAGCACCAATTGTCAAAGCCATGTTAGATTTCACGCTGCAAGCGATTATTAAACATTACAACCACTCTCATTTTCAGTTTCAGCCTCTTAAGTGGAGCGATAATTATCTGGCTAAATGTGTTTTCAGTCTGTGTGATTGTCTTACGCTACAAGACAATCATTTTGAACGCTACAAAAAGAAACTCAAGGGAAAAGTACTGTCATCAATAACATGCTTAAGAGAAGTAGGACAGACTTTAAACATCTGAATGGGAAGCACCTAGATGTTGGTAAGAAAAGAGTCCTGTACTGTGCAAAAGTCTCGAGATACCTCATTCTTTAAAATATGCTACTAGGAAAATGACAAACTGGTACAGCAGCTTATTGAAACGTGCAAACATACACATTCTTCAGCACAGCCTGAACTCTCTTAGGGTTTCTTCTCATTCTTGAAGGACATTCAAAGCTCTTCTTTGGATTTTTCTGCCTTTTGTTCTCTGTCAAGTTGATCCCACATTGCTTCAGTAATGTTGAGGTCTGGAATCTGGGGAGGACCATCAATGATTGATAGAGCTCCTGTGTGTGTTTTATGCTTGTAACTGCTAGTGTGTTTGGGATCACTGTCATGCTGAAAAGTGAAACCACTGCCAACTGGTGGTGGATGGTGAAATGGTGGATCAAAATCTGATGAGATGCTTCTGTGTTCATAAGCCAATCGATTACGAGATCTCCAACACCACAGCCCCAAACCATGACTTCCCCTCCACCATGCTTTACAGATGGTTATAGATACATTTTCAGATTTGAGTTAGTTACTCAGTAAAACCTGTTATAATTTGGCATACCTCAGTCTTCGCCCACCTTTAGGAATTGCATCTTGACAGCCACCCTACCACTGAGACCATTTATGATGAGTTTTTAGCGAACAGTAGATGGATCAGCACAGTGGCATGGTGGTTAGCCTCACAGCAAGAAGGTCCTGAGTTCAATCCCACCATCAGGTGGGGATCTTTCTGTGCAGAGTTTGCATGTTCTCCCCGTGATGGATCAAATGAAGGGCCAGATGTATCTCCCAGGTCTTTGCTGGATTTTCTTCTGTTTCTTAAGGATAAGACTTTGTTAATCTGCTGTAGATATGTTTTTTAGTTGTGCTACCTATTCCTTTGTTCTCCACTTGTCTAGTTTCCTCAACTTTAAGGACAGACTAAACAACATGGCCCATTTTCTGCTATCTCTTTAGGAATTACCTTGTTTGTCAAAAATACTATTTTATGTCTGTCACACTGCTATTTTTTTGGTATTTGTCATAGATTCAAGTAAAGAAGCAGTGTGTTTTCTGACAGGCGACTAGTAACAAAGTTCCTAAAGATAGGAAAAAAACCGTCTCTTTGCTAAGTTATGCACAGAAAGAACAATGATTCATTACTTGAGTTTTATGGTTTTTTAATGCTTGAATGAGTCATAGGTCAGATCTAAGTGGCTTCACAACAACAACAACAAAAAAAGCATTCCTCTGAAAATGGTTAGGTACAAGGACTGGACTGAAAATGGGTGAAAAGGCAGCAAATGTTAAAAACAAAAAACAAAACAAAAACAAAAACCTTTAAATAACCTTAAGAAAGAGTACTTTTTTGTACTTTAAATCCTTGGAGTAAAAATATTTTACAAAATAAAGGATTCAGACTGTTGCACAGTTTTATATTTATTGCCCAAAATTAGCAATTAGTTTCAAAGCACATTACAATGTCTGTAGTATATTAACTCGCTTGAATAAAGGAACTTCCTCCCCAAAAAACAAAAAGAAATCTTTTAGTAGGATTAAAATGGGAAAAACCGAGGGGGAATTCCCCTTTTAGTAGTTCATAACAAACTGAACAACTGAAGCTTAACATGAAATTAATCACCATGTGTTATGTTTATTTAAACCTTTCATTTTGAAAAGGAAATGATTACCACTACTTTCCTTTTGCTTTTGTTCTTAACGCTAAGCTAAGCTAACAGTTTAATGGCTGTCGCGTCATAATTACTGTACAGACTTGAGCGCTGGCTTTGATCTTCTCATTTTACCGTCAGAATCAAAGCACACTCTGGCTTTTATTTCCGGTATGTGTTGAGCTATTCTTTTAAACCGCACAGCTGGAGGTGAAGTGCCATGTTCGTTTGAATGGCCAGCACTTCCAGTTCCTTCTCCAGGTTTGACTGGAGAGCAGGTACGTCTGGCTCGGATCATCTTAGCAAAACATCCTTTTCTCTTCTCTCTGCCCCACAGAAATCTTTGGATGTGGTCAGCTAAGTAATGAGTAATGAGTCATGCTCAGTAGACTGTATATCCTTCTGTCACCATCACTTTTATCTTGTAACCGAACCCCTGTTTTGCATTTAGACCTCCCTACTTCAGCTTTCACTTGAACCGCTCCGAAGCAGCTTTGGTCGTTCTAAGACGACTGTTATGCGCGATTGCCACCATAAACCGTGCCGGGTGAAACTGCCTGATTTTTTTTTTCTTCTTCTTGTCAAGGTGTTGGATCTAGAAGAAAAGCGAGGAGGTTAAACAAACTCAAAGCTCATTGAAATAAACCTCTGTCAACTCCCACTCCCTGTTTCTGAGTATAGGAATGCGCTGTTGTTGCGCTTCACATCCCACGCAGAATTGCTGCAGGCCTTCAGGTAATGAATGAACAGGGGATGCCCACCCAGCAACCACCAAACAAAGAAAAGTGGGCACACTCACTCCCAGACTGGTAAAGGATGACTGAGTTTCCCACCACCGTGTAACCTCACCATGTCATTTGTCAGCATGTTTACTGCCCGTTATTCATCTTCAGTGTGGAGATCTATACTGATTGATTTAATCATTAAATAGTGAAATTTATCCCTTAAATTTTAAAATAAACCTTTTTTTCTAACTGAAAAAGTATCTAAAATAAATTTGTGAGTACAGATTGTCTAATAAAGATTGCTTAAAAATGGTTATGGTGTGATGTGAAGTATTTGGGATCATTTAATATGAAATCTAAATGATGGGTAGTAGCTGCAGTGGCATTTTATGCACTTGTTTTACAGTCCACTAAACTTTAATGGAAACCTGCTTAACATGTGATTATTATTTTTTAACTAGGTTGCAATAAGGGAGAGAGGTGAAGTAAAGGACAGAGCGACGGTCTCATAGAAATGTGAATAGTTGGACATAATGTGACAGCCCTACCGTTCCCTCTAAAAGCTCATCTACATGTTTTAACGTGTCTCTTTAAAACCAAAAGTCCTGCTTGAGGAAAGTCTTGCCACCCGGCAGCCAGTAGGAACAGGCACCCTGTAGAGACGGGTGGCAAAATGAGAGAAAAGTCAACATCACACGCCTGAATTGAATGATTTATTCAACATGAGTATATATTGAGACGGGTGGAGCAACGCTGTTTCTTGGAAACACGTTTCTGTGTAAGTATATATGTAAGGCGTGTGTTTGAACACTTAGGTCAGCAACATGTGTAATCATCTCAGATTTGTTATAAGTACCTACGAGTAGCTCATCAGATTTATTACAGTTCTTGAGGTAATGATGAAGGTACAGAAAACAAAACCTGTGTGCCCACTTTTCTCAACTCCAACAGCAATCCCAGCATCCTGTGTAAAAACTCCTTTATACATTTGCTGGACAGTTTATTTGGGATGAACTCTCTCCTGTTCCACCACATGTCAACGATGCTCTATTGGACTGAGATCTGGTGACTGTGGAGGTCATTTGAGTAAAGCAAACCTCACTGTCATGCTCAGGCAACCATTTTTAGATTATTTGAGTTTTGACACATAGTGTGTTATCCTCCTTTTGTCATAGAGTGATGCACACTAATATCCCCTACAGCATTAAACCAGCAGCCAGACAGAAATCAAGAATCATCAGACCAGACAATGTTTATCAGTCTTGTGTTGTCCAGTTTCGGTGAGCTTGTTTTAAGTGTTGCCTCAGTATCTTGTTCATAGCTGACAGGAGGTGCGCCGTGTGTCGTCTCCTGCTGTCGTAGCTCGTCTGCATGTGGTTATTTGAATTAATCTAGAGATGGTTGTATGGGAAAATCCCAGCAGATCAGCAGTTTCTGAAATACTCAGACCAGCACGTCTGTCACGAACAACCATGTTGCGTTCAAAGTTGGTAAAATCAATTCTCTTCTCCACTCTGATGCTCAGTTTGAACTTCAGCAGGCTGTCTTGACCATGTCCACACGCCTAAATGCACTGAGTTGGTGCAGTGCGATTGGTTGATTATATATTCGTCTTAACAAGCGGTTGAACAGGTTTGCCTAAGAAATCAGCTGGTGTGCACCAGTATCTTTGATCTTTGCTATTTAAGTAGATTTCATTCTGAGTATCTGGACCTCGCAGCTTTTCTGCTCTCTCTGATAATACACTGCAAGTTCCCTCTTTTTTAAAACCTTATAAAAACCCCAGTCTTTGTTCTTTGGCCTGTTGGCAGTTCATTCAACCACAATTAAGCTTTCAGGAATTTGTCCGTTTTATCGCCGAACTGACAAGACGATACCTTCATACAACACAAAATCTTTGTAAATCCATGATTTTTCTTCCCTAAAACCTTCCCAAGGCATGACTTAAATCATACAGAAAAGAGACGTACATAGTTAAATCAATGATTTCTTGCTTTCTATACCTTCAACAAAAAAATGCATTCTTTCCATTTTTCAAGGGCTCTAAAGATAGTGCTTGTGGCTCTTGGTTAAAGGACGAATATGTCTACAAAAAAGTTTTCCTTCTTTGAACTGAACATTTTTGAGAGTCTTGAGGAAATTACATTTATTTAAAATTGATTACAAAATAGAGCGAATTCCCAAGTATTCCTAGTTAACATCTTGCAGCCACTCACTTTCATGCTGTAACCCATCAGGAATCACACATTAACCACTGCTTTAGATCTAGAACAAGCAAACCAGTGAATGAAT